>NC_053040.3:93882881-94185912 GCF_002575655.3 Aegilops tauschii subsp. strangulata
CGAAGTTGACACTCTTCCAAAATAGTGGGATTAACATTAACTAAAGTCATGACCTCTCCAAACCCACTTTTATCAAAAATACCAAATAGATTGAACATTCTCCAAATATGTGGGATCTAAAGTTGACACTCTTCCAAACCCACTTTCAATAATATTGCAAACATTATTATCAATCTCATATTCATCATGGGGCTTAAACAAATTGTCAAGATCATAAGAAAAATCACCCCAATCTTGATCATTGCAACAAGTAGTGGACCTAGCAAAACTAGCATCCCCAAGCTTAGGGTTTTGCATATTATTAGCACAATTGACATTAATATAATCTATAATAACATCATTGCAATCATGCTTTTATCCAAAGATCTATCATGAATCACTTTACAAAGTACTTCATCACAATTTTCAGATTCACGAATTTCAAGAAAAACTTCATAAAGATAATCTAGTGCACAAAACTCACTAGAAATTGATTCATCATAATTGGATCTCTTAAAAAGATTAGCAAGCGGATGAGGATCCATAGATCTTAGGTTCTCTGTTTAGCAATAAATAAACAACTATTCCAACCAAACGAGCAAACGAGCCAAGTGAGACATAAAGGCAAACGAAAATACAAACAGAAGAAGGGCGAATAAAACGGCAAAGGTGAAGTAGGGGAGAGGAAAACGAGAGGCAAATGGCAAATAATGTAATGCGATGGATAAGAGTTTGTGATGGGTACTTGGTATGTCTTTACTTGTGCGTAGACTCCCCGGCAACGGCGCCAGAAATGGCTCGTTGTCGGGAGTCAAATCTTGACTTGACTTGGCGCGAATCTCCGCGGCAACGGCGCGAGAAATCCTTCTTGCTACCTGTTGAGCACTGCGTTGGTTTTCCCTTGAAGTGGAAAGGGTGATGCAGTAAAGTAGCGTAAGTATTTCCCTCAGTTTTTGAGAACCAAGGTATCAATCCAGTAGGAGACCATGCTCGAGTCCCACGCACCTACACAAACAAATAAGAACCTCGCAACCAATGCGATAAAGGGGTTGTCAATCCCTTCACGGTCACTTACGAGAGTGAGATCTGATAGAGATGATAAGGTAATATTTTTGGTACTTTTATGATAAAAAGTAAAAGTAAAGAAAGAAAAATAAACGGAGATAGAAATAGCTTGTTGACGGGAGATTAATATGATGGAAAATAGACCCGGGGGCCATAGGTTTCACTAGTGGCTTCTCTCAAGATAGCATAAGTATTACGGTGGGTAAATGAATTACTGTCGAGCAACTGATAGAATTGAGCATAGTTATGAGAATATCTAGGTATGATCATGTATATAGGCATCACGTCCGTGACAAGTAGACCGACTCCTGCCTGCATCTACTACTATTACTCCACACATCGACCGCTATCCAGCATGCATCTAGAGTATTAAGTTCATAAGAACAGAGTAACGCTTTAAGCAAGATGACATGATGTATAGGGATAAACTCATGCAATATGATATAAACCCCATCTTTTTATCCTCGATGGCAACAATACAATACGTGTCGTTTCCCCTACTGTCACTGGGATCGAGCACCGCAAGATTGAACCCAAAGCTGAGCACTTCTCCCATTGCAAGAAAGATCAATCTAGTAGGCTAAACCAAACTGATAATTCAAAGAGACGTGCAAAGATAACCAATCATACATAAAAGAATTCAGAGGAGATTCCAATATTGTTCATAGATAATCTTGATCATAAACCCACAATTCATCGGATCTCGACAAACACACCGCAAAAAGAAGAGTTACATCAAATAGATCTCCAAGAGAATCGAGGAGAACTTTGTATTGAGATCCAAAGAGAGAGAAGAAGCCATATAGCTAATAACTATGGACCGGAAGGTCTGAGGTAAACTACTCACACATCATCGGAGAGGCTATGGTGTTGATGTAGAAGCCCTCCGTGATCAATGCCCCCACCGGCGGAGCGCCGGAAAAGGCCCCAAGATGGGATCTCGGGGGTACAGAAGGTTGCGGCGGTGGAAATAGGGTTTTGGCTCCTCTGCTGATGGTTTGGGGGTACGTAGGTATATATAGGAGGAAGAAGTAGGTCGGTGGAGCTATGAGGGGCCCACGAGGGTGGAGGGCGCGCCCCGGGGGGGGGGGGGTAGGCGCGCCCTTGCCTCGTGGCCTCCTCATTGATTGCTTGACGTCCACTCCAAGTCTTCTGGATCAGGTTTGTTCTGAAAATCACGTTCCCGAAGGTTTCATTCCGTTTGGACTCCGTTTGATATTCTTTTTCTGCGAAACACTGAAATAGGCAAAAAAACAGCAATTTGGGATGGGCCTCCGGTTAATAGGTTAGTCCCAAAAATAATATAAAACTGTATAATAAAGCCCATTAAACATCCAAAACAGAATATAATATAGCATGGAACAATAAAAAATTATAGATATGTTGGCGCAGGACGGCGTGGTCGAAGTGGTTCTGGTACGGCGCACATCGGCGTGGGCGTCGTGGAGGCAGCTCTGCCTCGGCTTCAGCTGCTAAGTCCTTGAGGGCGTTGCGGTTGTGGTTGCGTTGGACGACGACATCGGGGTACCGGCTCCGGCGTGATGGAGGAGGGCGGCGGTGGATTGGCCACGATGGGGTGGAGGGCGGAGGAGGCTGGGGTTTCACGGCTGGTGGAGAGGGCGTTTTGGCGCCCACGAAGTATGAATGGGGAAACGGAGGGAGGAGGAACTAAGGGTGAACAATGTTTCGGTTTGGGACGCGCTTATTTGAAATTTGGGGAAAGTTACAAACTTTGCCCCCATCTAAAATTTCGGACATATTGCGGGTTGGGGGTAGGACAGTAATCTCAGGTGTCCCAAATGGTGGGCGGGATAGATTTCGGCCGAGCGCATGGGTGTTTAGGCACTCATTGCATATGAATGCTTCTAGGAGGCGGTTGAGACTGGCATCTTGGTGAAGTTACAAACCTACCCCGGTTTAGACCTTTGGACATCAGGCCGATAGGCTACACGTGCCAGAGTCAGGACAGTAATTTCCTACCACCAAACATTAGTCTCGCGTGGCTTTGGGTGACCAGAGGATTATTTGGCGCTTCGTTCAATATTTGGGAGCAGAAGCATTAACGCTTTCGGTTCTCTTGAATTGAACTTTCAGGATTTGTCAAACTTCACAAATCTTTACTCTTGAAAATCCTAAAACTACGATTATTTTAGAATGGATGGGGTACATTTGAATATACATTGTACACGAGTATATATTAAAAAATATGCAACTTACCTCAGTTCATGCATGGTTCCAGATATAATCTCCTTGGTTGCAAAAAAATAGTTAGACATGCGTATGAATATATAGCATGTTCAAATGCACAACAAAGATTGATGCCCCCTTTTAGATCTGATTTACAAATGCCATTATCTCGGGTTCAAATAGATGAATGCACTTCCTATGAATTTGAATCTTTGAAACCCACTTTATGTTGAATTCAACATGTATTCTATTTCGTAGCTAGCAATTTGGAATGTATCCATGTATGTGACAAATGTATAAAGTGCTTCACACTAACAACATTGAGTGCACTAATTAATGTTTATATATGAATTGCAAAAGCAATGCATTGCCTGTATTTCAAGCCGCTCTCACTCTATGGATCGATAATATGAAATAAACACATGCACATGTTAGAATTCAATAGAGTATGGGTGTCTGATAGACCAATTTTCGTTCATACGCAAATTGAAAATTCATGATCTCATCCGAAAATAATAATGCCATTTATATTTTAATTTAATGCGTAGAACCGCCATTTACACGTAGATGCACTATGCCTCGGCCCGTTCTCACAAACGTGCTATATATCTCTCTCTATCTAACGCATAAGTGCACACACTTTATATACATGGGCATTTCTCTTTCACACATGCTCACAATCTCTCCCGGGGTGTCAGGGTGTCTCACGCACACACTCTCTCTGTATCCCTCTCTCTCTCTCTCTCTCTCTCTCTCTTTCTGACTACTATGTACCACTATTTTCACTAATCTCAGTTGGAAAACACTATTTCTCTCACATGCATATATACACACACACGGTCTCTACTAGCCCTCTATACGCACATATATGTGCCTATGTGTCTCCCGCACGCACATTATCTTTAGGCCTCTCTCGCACACATCCCCCCCCCACAGACACACCTCTCTCTTAGTAGTTGGCAGATATGATTCCATCAGATCATTCGGTAGGATATCCCTGACTGTTAGGCTGGATGGTAATACGAGGCAAGGTTTTACCCAAGTTCGGACCCTTGCAGTTGACGAAAAAGCCTACTCCTGGTACTATATATTAGTGATAGGGGTGTGTACAAAGTACACATGAATACCAGGCATTGTGCATGTGTGTATACTATCGACGAACTAGCCCCCAGGCTTCTATAACATACTCGGGGCCTAGGGTTACAATAGTTTTTTTTGAAACTACCTACTGTGGAGCAAAGCCCCGCAGTCTTTTATTCCAACCTCAAAGAAAGAGTACAGATACAGTCAGTCTTATATACAAAAGGAAAGAAAAAACCTACCCCATACTTACCTATAGGCTAAGGGAGGGAATTAACCCAAGCCAGAAGAGAGGCCCTGGTAGTACTAGCTAACCCATGAGATAATAAGGTTACATCATGTACAAAATTACATTTCCACCTAGCAAAGGTGCCAGTCTCTCCTCTAAAAGTTCTGCCATTGCGCAAAATCGAAATGTTCCAAGCAGCAGTAAGCATAACTTCAAAGAAGAAGGTGTGTCTGAAGGAACTCCTTGCATGAGAGATACAATCCTACAAATCTTCCCCATGAGTGCAGTCCATTCCCAGATAGTTCCAGACTCTGTTGTTGAAGGTGCAATTCAGGAATAGGTGCAGTCTGTCTTCATAAGACTGAGCAGCACAAATGACACATTGGTTATCATCATCAGGCAGCCTCCAGTGTCTTCCGACAAGCATATCCTTGGTGTTTAGTCGATCAAAGAATAACAACCATCCAAAAAAATTGATTTTCATGGTACACTTGCTCCTCCAAAGCCATTTACATGACTCAATTGTAGGCATGTGAGAATGCATTATGGTGTAGAAGCTTTTTGTAGAGTAAGCACCAGATTTCGCAACCCAGGTCCAGACATCAGCAGAGAGTGGATCCCTTTCAAGATGCAATATCCAGTCTTCAAGAATTCCAAGTTCCTCGGCGGCTTCTTGAGATATTGGCAGGTAGAACAAAGAGAAGAGATCCGAGGAGTTAAGAATATCAACAGCAGAAGCTTTATCATACTTGACAAAAGAGAACAATCTTGGGAGCCTTCTGAACAGAGGCAGTGTGGAGCCCCCCACCTGCCAAGCATCTAACCAAAACATGACCGAGTCTCCCATGTTAACCTAGGCTAAGGCAACTGCTCTATAGGTGTCAGAAAGTTTAAAAACATCTCGCCACCAGAATGATCCAGTCATCACAGTAGCTTGGGGTACCACACCATCATAATATGAGTTCCAAATCAAGGAGACCCAAGGAATATCCACCTTATTATAAAAGTTGTGCAGGTGTTTGATAAGAAGCCCCTGGTTTTGAATGTTAAGGTTGATTATTCCAAGACCACCTTTATCTTTGGGCCTACAGACCAAATTCCATGCACCAAGGGATTGTTTTGGGGTGTCACTGCTGCCTCTCCAAAGACAATGTCTGAAGATCCTGTCCAGCTGTTTAATAATCCCAGGGGGATATTCAAAGAGCACGGAAAATAAATTGGCATAGAGGTCAAGACTGAAGCAAGAAGTTGGAGTCTGGAGCCTTGATTAAGCATTGAGGAACTGCAAGAGAGTCTTCTTTCTACTCTGTCAACCATGGGCATAAAATCTATAATCCTAGGGCTTGTGGTGCCCATTGGTAGGCCCAGATAAGTAAAAGGAGTAGAGCCAATCTTGCAGCCCAGGACTGCAGCCAATCTTGTAGCCAACTCATTATCCATATTCAAAGGGATCAGAGAGGACTTGCTAAAATTAACCTTCAAACCAGTGGACTCCTGGAAGGTGAGGAGCATGTTTTTTTCATTGCCACCAATTGTTCCTCAATAGCAGGCAGAATGACAATTGTGTCATCAGCATATTGAATTATTGGAAAGTCTGGATCATGAGATGGAATAGGCAAAGTGATGACTCCTTGAGCTGGCATATCATTAATCATTGTTTGTAACAGATCCACAACCAGAACAAAAAAAGCAGAGGTGAGAGAGGGTCACCTTGTCTGACGCCACACTTACATTTGAATTGCTTGCCTGGAACACCATTTAACGGAACAGAAGAACTGCCAGATGATAAGATTTCATTTATCCAGGAGATCCACTTGTTATCAAATCCTTTGAATCTTAGCATCTGTAAGATAACCTCATGCTCGATCGTATCAAAAGCTTTGGCAAAGTCCAGCTTGAGGATAACAATGGACCTTTTGGATTGTTTGCACTGGTGTTTGTACTCAAAAGTCCATGCTAAACAATCCTGGATTGATCGGCTCTTAAGAAATCCATATTGGTTTTTGTGTATACATTTGAGGATTACACTTTGCAAACGATTGGCCAGGAGCTTTGTCAAAAATTTGAGGCAGGTGTTGGTGAGGGAAATGGGCCTAAAATCATTAGAGCTTTCAGGGGAGAGAATTTTGGGTATGAGGGTTATCAGAGAACCATTTATGTTTTCCAAGGCAAGTTTTCCATCATGGAAGTCTTTGATCAGTCTTAGAAAGTCAGGCTCAATGATAGACCAACACCGCTTGACAAAGAGACGATTGAAACCATCGGGCCCAGGTGCCCTGTCCACTGGTAGCTCTTTTAAAACCTTGGCAATTTCATCATTAGAAAAGGGGCAGGAGAGCTCATCCAGGTCAGGCACGGGCTGGATTAAGCGAGCCAGATCAAAGCCCATGGAAATGCCCTGGGCCTGGCCCATTCTACTTTTGAAAGAGGTCCACAGAATTCCCGCCATTTGCTGATGATCGGACACTGGAGCACTTCCCTCAATCGTGAGGCTGGCAATAGAATTCTTTCTCATCCATTCTGTAGCCATCGCATGAAAGAACTTTGAGGTCTCCTCCCCCACCTTGATATAGCGGATCGTGCAACGCTGCTTCCAATAGATGTAATGAATCCTCAAGAGATCCTCATGATGCAACGTTACAATCTTCCTGAAATTAAACTCAGGTGTGGTGAGAGGCCTCCTTTCTTCAAGGTGATCGAAGTATAATATAAACTTGCTACATTCCAAAGTAAGCCGTTTGATATAGGATAGATTTTTGCTCCATCGCTTGAGGTCCTGCCGCAGACGCTTAAATTTCTTCGAAATGACCCCAGTGGCTGTCAGGTCAGCAAAAACTGGTGCACCCCAAGATCGCGTGACACACTCAAAGAAGCCAGGCATATCCACCCAAAACATTCAAAATGAAACACTCTTGCAGCTGGTATATTAGTGTCAATTGAGACTACACATGGCACATGGTCAGAAGAGGTTTTGGCTAGGGGGAGTACCACTGTATTTGGATAATATGAGATCCAGTCAAAGGTTGTGAAGAACCAATCCAACTATTCCAATAAAGGATTTTCCTGCATATTAGACCAAGTGAAGCGCCTTCCTTTCAAAGTTAACTCCAAAAGTCCTAGGTGACCAATGATCTCATTGAAAAGGAAGATGTCATTGACATCCCCCCTAGGCAGGTTTCTGTTGTCGAGGGAGCGAATAAAATTGAAATCACCTAGTAAAAGCCAATGCTCATCAAGAGGTATTTGAAGATGATACAGCCAATGAACAAAATCATCTCGGCGTTCCCCTTCACATGGCCCATAAACTGAAACCGAAGTCCACTTTTCTGCATTATGAACAGAGGCAAAAGATATAACAATGCCAAAACTCTCAATCTGGATCAGCTGAGCACTGAAGATGGAAGAATTCCAAACCACTAAAATTCCTCCCGAGGCGCCAGAAGATGGTGCAAAAGCAAAGCTGTCAAACCTGCATGGACAAAATTTACGGATGGTTCTGATGTCAAAATCGGAGCATTTGGTTTCCCAGAGACAGATGATAGAACATTGACTCTCTTCGATTTTGCCTCGTACGTCACGTTGTCTCGCCTCAGAGTTAAGACCCCTCACATTCCAGCATAGCACTTTCCAATTACGATAATATGAACTATTCATGATGCAACAATAGCAAAAGATAAACATACCAAACTGCATAACAGTTCAGACACCCAAAAGGTTCAAGGTTCACAGCCAACCAAGACATAACAGACCCAGGTTCAGATGATAAAGGACAGTAACGAAAAAGAGCAAAAGCGCAATGCAGGCGCAATAAAACGAACATGAAGAGCATCATCATCATTTGGTTGAGTCCTCAGAAGCAGAAGTCTTTGGAGATGCCATAAGCTTCTCCACCTATAACTTGTCAGGAGCGATGCCCAAGGATGCGCCCAGATCTTGCATGGTCCGAATTGGAGTTGGAGGTGGCACCTGGTCTCGGCTCTCCTCCGTCATGTGCTCCACATCAGATATGATCTTGCTCTTCTTAGCACGGGGGCGACGAAGCCGAGAGGGCTTGACAGGCACAACAGAAGAAGGTTTGAAACCATTTGCTTTGGCACAGCTCCTAGTAACCCTCCTGTTGCTGAAATCTGGCATGGGCATCAGAACAGAGATCGAACGACCACGGCCACGGGTTCTCTTGCCCAGCACTAGGGGTGGTGTGGCTGTAAACTCGAAGGATTGGGACTCTGTAGCATTGTCAGTAAAGACCTGACTCTCTCCCAAACACAGCTGAGGCTGAAAGGCCATATCAGAGGGCAGTTCCTCAATAACCACCGAGGATTTGTGAACCTGGCGTGAAATAATCCTAGAACTGTAGAGCAGAGCAATAAATTTAGATTCATAGCAATATAGCCAAAACCTACGAGGGAAAACAAATGGTGGTAGCAGTGGTGTGGGTATATATGCAGGAATGCGAGAGAATAGAATGTCAGGCATCAGAGACTTAAAAGATCTCTCCCAGATCATCTCCTGGGGCAGCATCGGCCCATAAACCACTTTGACAATGCCCAATTGTATTGGGTCTAAAGGTGCATCAAGATTGTTGTGCACAGGCTGATTAACCTCCTGATCGAGATCCATGTCCTGGCTGGAGTCCAAAGATGGATTGAGAACCATCGAGTTCTGGTCATGGGCCGGCATAGCTGGCTCTTGCTGCTGATCAGGCTGCTCTGGTTCGTTCCATGGCTCCCATCCCGCAGCATCTTGCATATCATTGCCCTACGCATTGCCATTGACTGCATCATTGTTGACCTGATGATTTGGGGGGACAGCGTTCCAACCCATGGCGGGGTACGGCGGCATGGCCCAAAACGGCTGTGGTGGGTTGACGCCGGGCATGGGGTGAGGATTCCCATCTAGTGGCATGGGATCTTCATCAGCAGGGATCATTGCTTCAGCAAATTCAGCAGTGAGAATGTAAAAACCAGCTGTCCAGGAGACGACAGTTCCTCCCCAATTAGCAAATTCTCTGAAGACCACACTACGCGGGACCAAGGCATTACCAGGAAAAGAGGCTCGCACCAGAGATCGAACTTTGCGGCGATCTATACTGTTCCAATAGTGGAACTGACCGAAAGTGCCAACTATATCTGCCAGACATTGAGTATTGCGTGTAATCCAACGGAACGCCAATGAACATTAACCAACCAGTGCGGTGGCCATGAATAGCACGGAAACCTTCACCTTCATTGTGCGGAATAAACCTAACAAAAAACTCATTGCCATCTTCATCTAGACCAAGGGGGAAGGGTGGGTGCTGAGTGAACGAGCTTCTGACTACAGGATCTTCCATCTCAAAGAGGCCGACACCTTGAAACCATGTCTGAGCAGAAATCACAGGAACATGCAGAGTTTGGATCAGAAATTGGAGAACCTGCTCGCGACGAACCCCCACAAGGTGAGCAAGTGGAAGTGGCTCGACGATGGCGACCATGAACTGCTCGTGCAAGCGTGGAGGTGGCACGGCTGGCGTGTAGAAGGTCCTGGGCAGACGATCTGCACCTACATCCTCAATGTCATATCCCGTAGGCAGGAAGCGATGTGGGTCGATGGCGAACGATGCCATTGCTGAAGCAGCGGATGAGCTCGAAGAAGGCGCGACGGTCGCTGGCGAGCTTGTGGAGAGGCCAGGATCAGGCGGCGATGGCGGTGGAGTAGATTGGTTTGGAGATGGAGCAGGGCTAAACCGAGGGGATTGGGGTTTTTCTACGTGCTCTGTTTGATGAGAAGCCGGAGAGGCAAGGGGGACTCTGGCTTGGCACGTGTCCCAAAGTCGGGTGACAGGACTTTAGGTACCCAGACGGGTGAGACAGGAGGTTGCCCATGTAACGCCCGGATAATTAAGCTACAGTAATCCCACGCTAATGATGCCACATCACCACGGTTACTGTTGTTAACCTCGCGATGATTCGAAACCGTTTCAAAATTTAAATTCAAATTAATGTCAATAATAAAAGTTTTCAAAAATTTAAACAAAAATGTTCGGTGGGTGCCAAATATTACAAGGGTAATTATACTAAAGAAAACATATTTTTATAAAATGCCTAAATAAATTAAATTGAAATAAAACAGAAAAGAAAATAAATAAAAGAAAGAAATTACAAAAAAAAGAAAAGAAAAGAGAAACAGAACACCCCCCCCCCGCGCTGGGCCTCAGCCCAGCTGGCCACTCTAGTCGGCCCGGCTAGACCGGCCCACCCCCCACCTCACCTACTAACCCGCTAGGGACACCGAACCCTAGCCCACTACCCCCACTCCCCCCCGATCCATCTCGTCTTCCCCCACCCCGCCCCCGAGTGGATCTGGATCGGGGCGCTCGCCGCCGCCGCCGCCCGGAACCCCCCCCCCCCCCCCCGCCGGAGCCGCCCCGCCACCCCACCATCGTCGGTGCTGCCTCCCCGTCTCTTCCCCACGCCGGACCCCCCTCGACCTCCTCCCCGACGGCCTCCCCAAGCGACGCTGCGCCCGTCGCTCGTCACCGCGTCATCGTCGACCATCGTCGCCCCAAGCTCCGGCGCCTCCCCGAGCCCGCTGCCCCGTCCCTACACCCCCGGTGAGGCCACGGCCTCCACGCCCCTCCTCAGCCCCACCCCCCGGCGTGCGCCCACAGCCGCCCGCCCGCGGTGGCCTCGCACGCCGTCCGTTCGCCCCGCACCCTCGCCCCCGCACGCGCCCGTGGCCGCCGCTCCCCGTGCCCCGCTCCGGTGCCGTCCGCGCCGCCGCGGATGCGCCGCACCGGCCGCGTCCCGCGCCCGCTGGCCTTCGCCGCGCCTGACTCCGGCCGCCCCTGGCCACTGGCACCCCCCTCCCCTTGCTCCAGCGCCCTGCTGTGGCCGCCGGCGCCCGGTCGGGTGCGCCCCTGCCGGCCACGCCCGCAGCGCCCCTTCGGGCTATGCCCGACGCCCGACCCGCTATGGCCCTGGGCCACTGCCAAACGGGGCTTTCAGGGAAGTTTACAATAATTATTTAGCTAAACCCTAAACGCCCGCGCCCCCCCCCCCCACAGAACGTTTAAGAAAAAAAGGAAAATGAAATGAAAAATAATAATAATAAATAATAATAATAAAATAATTAACTAGTTAATAAATAAATAAATAAAAATAAAATTAATAATAAAACAAATAATAAAAATAAATTTAATTAATTAATTAACTAAATTAATTAAGTTAATTAATCCTGTTCAAATTAATCTAATTAATTAGTTAATTTAATTAAACAGTAATTATTTAGCTAAACCCTAATTAACCTAAACAGAGAATGACAGGTGGGTCCCACTGGACCCACATGTCAGTTTGACTTAGTCAACCCCAGTTGACTGCTGATGTCAGCATGACATCTTGCTGATGTCATAAATCCAAATTTCGAATTAAATTAAAAAATTAATTAAATTCCAGAAATTAATAAAATCTTTAGAAAATCATATCTTTTAATCCGTAACTCAGATTAAAATATTTTCAACATGAAAGTTGCTCAGAACGACGAGACAAATCCGGATACGCAGTCCTTTCGTCCACCACACCTCCCTAACCTATCGAACTCGCAACTTTCCCCCTCCGGTCCGTCTGTCCGAAACGCAAAACATCAGGAATACTTTCCCGGATGTTCCCCCCCTTCGCCGGTACCACCTACTGTCGCGTTAGGACACACCTAGTACCGCTCTTTGTCATGTCACGCATCGTCATGCTTATGTTTGCATTGTATTTACTGTTTCTTCCCCCTCTTCTCTCCGGTAGACTACGAGACCGACACTGCTGCTGCCCAGTTCGACTACGGAGTTGACGACCCCTCCTACTTGCCAAAGCAACCAGGCAAGCCCCCCCCCCTTGATCACCAGATATCGCCTATTCTTCTCTATACTGCTTGCATTAGAGTAGTGTAGCATGTTACTGCTTTCTGATATCCTATCCTGATCCATAGCCTATCCTTGCTACTACTATTGTTACCTTTACCTGCAATCCTACATGCTTAGTATAGGATGCTAGTTTTCCATCAGTGGCCCTACATTCTTGTCCGTCTGCTGTGCTATACTATCGGGCCGTGATCACCTGGGCGGTGATCACGGGTATATACTTATATACTATATACATGACACATGTGATGACTAAAGTCGGGTCGGCTCGAAGGAGTACCCGCAAGTGGATCTTTGTGGCGGAGCGACAGGGCAGGTTGAGACCGCCTAGGTGAGAGGTGGGCCTGGCCCTGGTCGGCGTTCGCGGATACTTAACACGCTTAACGAGATCTTGGTATTTGATCTGAGTCTGGCCATTTGGTCTATACGCACTAGCCATCTACGCGGGAGTAGTTATGGGTATCCCGACGTCGTGGTATCAGCCGAAGCCTTCGTGACGTCAGCGACTGAGTGGCGCGCGCCGTGTTGGACCGCTTCGACGTAACCGCCGTGATCGTGTGGGTTGCTAGGTCTGCTCGTGGCCGCGTTCGCAACGTGCAGGTGTGCATAGGGCGATGGGCCCAGACCCCTGCGCGCTTAGGATTAGACCGGCGTGCTGACCGCTGTGTTGTGCTTAGGTAGGGCTGCGACGCGTTGATCTTACGAGGCCGGGCATGACCCAGAAAAGTGTGTCCGGCCAAATGGGATCGAGCGTGTTGGGTTATGTGGTGCACCCCTGCAGGGAAGTTTATCTATTCGCATAGCCGTGTCCCTCGGTAAAAGGACGACCCGGAGTTGTACCTTGACCTTATGACAACTAGAACTGGATACTGAATAAAATACACCCTTCCAAGTGCCAGATACAACCTGGTGATCGCTCTCTAACAGGGCGACGAGGAGGGGATCGCCGGGTAGGATTATGCTATGCGATGCTACTTGGAGGACTTCAATCTACTCTCTTCTACATGCTGCAAGATGGAGATGGCCAGAAGCGTAGTCTTCGACAGGACTAGATATCCCCCTCTTATTCTGGCATTCTGCAGTTCAGTCCACTGATATGCCCCTTTACACATATACCCATGCATATGTAGTGTAGCTCCTTGCTTGCGAGTACTTTGGATGAGTACTCACGGTTGCTTCTCTCCCGCTTTTCCCCCTTTTCTTTTCTATCTGGTTGTCACAACCAGATGCTGGAGTCCAGGAGCCAGACGCCACCGTCGACGACGACACCTACGACACTAGAGGTGCCTACTACTACGTGCAGCCCGCTGACGACGACTAGGAGTAGTTAGGAGGATCCTAGGCAGGAGGCCTACGCCTCGTTCGATCTGTATCCCAGTTTGTGCTAGCCTTCTTAAGGCAAACTTGTTTAACTTATGTTTGTACTCAGATATTGTTGCTTCCGCTGACTCGTCTGTGATCGAGCACTTGTATTCGAGCCCTCGAGGCCCCTGGCTTGTATTATGATGCTTGTATGACTTATTTATTTTTTAGAGTTGTGTTGTGATATCTTCCCGTGAGTCCCTGATCTTGATCGTACACATTTGCGTGCATGATTAGTGTACGGTCAAATCGGGGGCGTCACAAGTTGGTATCAGAGCCGACTGCCTGTAGGAATCCCCCTTTCCACTCTCCTTGGCTGAAGTCGAGTCTAGACATTACAAAAACTTTTACTAACATGGCTGTGTGTCTTACGGGCCCACGTCGCCATAGGGTGGTACTAGGATCTTTTACTCCTCGACCTTTACTCTGGGACTCTGAACTCTCTTCTACTCGGGTTAAACGAATTTACTAACTCTAACACTAGGATCCCGTGACCGCATTCACCCCAAAGTTGGATAAGCCATAGTTGTTTCTTAGAATAGTATTTTGAACAATTCACACACTGTCATTTGACTCCTTTGAAACGTCTTTGCTTTCAGATGGAACCCACGAGGCAGGTCGTGCGCCACACGACGGCCATTGGTGCCTCGGGATCACCTGCTGTGCTAGCTGAGATGATGACCTATCTGGGTTATCGCTGGCACCCTGAGTACACCGTCTACGAGGAGTACCAGGACTTTAACCAGGAGTAGTACCGTGCCATCGTCCACCTCTACTCGCGGGAGTATGACTCCACTACTGTGCTGAACACCGCACATGGTGTTGGTGTGACCATCGATATGGCTGTCCACGATGCTGCCTATGCTGCTCTGACACGTCTTCGTGGAGAGTATCGGGAGTTGGACACCTCCCCTTTCAGGCACATTGCTATCGCATCTGATGTTGGTGCGGAGGGATACTATACTGTTGCCTACTCCACTGTCACCCGAGAGCCCTTCTACCATCAGAACCTGGTTCTGCATGCTGATGGGCTGGATCGAGCTAACCGAGCTCTTCGCCACGAGATGTACACCACCCGTCAGCACCTTTACCGTGCTCTGACGCTGCTGCACCCCTTTGTCCGATCTGGACAGCTACCGCGTACTGCGATCTACCCAGCCAGGACCGTGATGCCCCACGGTGTCGGTTGGCCAGAGGTGGGAGGCTACTCTCCCGCACTTGGTCCTCTTCTGCCACCTGAGCGTCGGGCTCTACACCTGAGTATCCGCGGCCCCCAGTCTGCTGACGTGGAGGGCTATCCGTTGCCTCACTACCAGCTGTCGGGCTACGATTACCTCCACAGTACCTCTTGGGGCTGATGTAGGCTTGTTTGTAGTGTTAGATGCATTCGCCGCAAGCCTGTGTGCTGCCTATGTTGTTTTAGTCTATGTACTGAACTCTGTGTACTGAACTCTATGCATGACCCCTTTTGTAAGTTATGCCGACTACTATGTAGTAGCTATCGTGCTCCTTTCATTATGCATGTTTCATCATGAATGATTCTTGTCTTTGCAAATTTTCTCAATGCTGAACTACCCCTGTTATATATTAGCAGGATGGTTAGACCAGGTGGTCGTGGTCGTGGTGGCAATGCCCCACCACCACCTGAGTACATGGCTGGTATGATCCAACAGTTCGAACTGAACCGCCAATTCATGAAAAATATGATGGCTCAGTTTCCTCGCCCCAATATGGACCAGCAACCAACCCCAGTAACTCTGCAGGATTTCATGCGCCTGAACCCAACTGTGTACCGCAGCTCAACTCAGCCTCTGGATGCTGATGACTGGCTCCGTGACATCACCTATGAGATGGAGTCTGCCAATGTAGCCCCTGCCAGCTACGTCAACTTTGCTTCCTTCTTTCTGAAGGGACCCGCAGCTCAATGGTGGGACAGCCACAGGCGTACTCTGCCAGCTGGGACAATCATCACCTGGCCAGACTTCCAAGCTGCTTTCCGTGCCCGCTTCATTCCTCAAGGAGTCATGGACCGGAAGAAGCGTGAGTTCCGCAACCTCACCCAAGGCAACAAAACTGTTGAAGCTTATCAACGGGAGTTTCTGGACTTGTCTCGCTATGCTGAAGAGGACATTGCAACTGATGCACGCAGACAGGAGAAGTTCCGTGATGGCCTTCAAGCTGACATCAAGCTCGCACTTCTAGTGCATGACTTTGCTGATTTCGCCACCTTGGTGAATAAGGCCATCAATGTCGAGACTGGTCTGCAGGAATACCAGAGCTCTCAGAGGCGCAACCGTGACACGGGCTCATCTTCGGGCCCGCCCTCGCAGAAGCGAAAGATATGGATCCCGAACAGCATGTACCGTCCAAATGCACCTGCTCCAAGGAAATCTTATGCTGCACCGCGTCTGCCTCCTCCACCATCTAGGCAGTCAAAGCTACCAGCTCCCCCACCTGGGGCTCCTATTCCCAATCCCGATAATGGTCTGTGCTTCAAGTGTGGTCAACCGGGTCACTTTGCCAGGAACTGCTATCAGAACCAGAATCAACTGGCCCTTCCAGCAGCTGGCCGTGGTAACAACCAGCCCCGCAACAACAATGCTAAGTCTTATGGTCGTGCTCATGCCAACCACGTTGATCTCAACGAGGCTCAAGACCAGCCTGCTACTGTGATGGGTACACTCCTCGTAAATTCAGTACCAGCATCTGTTTTATTTGATACAGGAGCATCCCATTCATTCATATCAGCAGAATTTGCATTCCTGCATGGCATTAAATACGAAGAGATGAACACTCCGCTAGTGGTACACACCCCTGCGGGCCAATGTCAAACCTCTATGGTTAGTCACGACGTTCCTGTTGAAATTGAAGGACTGGAATTTCTTGTCTCTCCCATCGTACTGAAGTCCTGTAGCATTGATCTCATTCTGGGAATGAATTGGTTAAAAGCGCATACTGCTTCAATCGTTTGCACCACTAAGACCATCCATCTGCTACACCCTTCAGATGAGATAGTTACTTACCAAGCCCATCTGGTGCAAAATGCCGAGGCAAGGCTCTATGCATTGAATGCATTGAACGCTGCACCACTCGAGGGCATTGAAAACATTCCCGTCGTGCGTGAATTCCTCGACGTCTTTCCTGAAGAACTTCCAGGGATTCCCCCTGCTAGAGCTGTCGAATTCATCATCGACTTGAAACCAGGCACCACTCCTATAGCCAAGCGACCCTACAAAATGCCGCCGCATGAACTCCTTGAGCTTAAGGAGGAAATTGACAAATCTCTTCGCAAAGGATTCATTCGCCCAAGTTGCTCTCCTTGGGGAGCACCTTCTCTCTTTGTCAAGAAGAAGGATGGGACAAACCGGTTAGTTCAAGACTACCGTCCTATAAACCAAGCTACCATTCAGAATAAATACCCTCTTCCTCGGATCAATGATCTGTATGATCAACTGGCGGGTTCGTCAGTGTTCTCTAAGCTCGACTTGAGGTTGGGTTACCACCAGATCCGTGTTCGCGAAGAGGATATCCCAAAGACCGCCTTCGTGACTCGCTATGGTTCATACGAGTACACCTTCATGTCTTTCGGTTTAACCAATGCTCCAGCCACCTTCTCTCGTCTGATGAACTATATATTCATGGATTACCTCGACAAGTTCGTTGTGGTTTATCTGGATGATATCCTGGTATTTTCAAAGAACGAAGAAGAACATGCTGAACATCTTCGACTTGTGCTGGAAAAGCTACGAGAGCATCAACTATATGCCAAGTTCTCCAAATGTGAATTCTGGCTACCGGAAGTAACCTATCTTGGGCATGTCATCTCAAAGGATGGTATTGCCGTCAACCCTGAACGAGTCCAGGCTATCCTTGATTGGACTCCTCCCAAGAACGTTAAGCAAGTCAGAAGTTTTCTCGGTCTCGCCAGCTATTGCCGTCGATTCGTCGAGAACTTCTCCAAGATCGCCAGGCCTCTGACTAATCTGTTGCATAAGGGCGTCAAGTTCCAATGGACAGACAAATGTCAGGAAAGTTTCCAGGCACTCAAAGACAAGTTGACTTCTGCTCAAGTTCTAGCTCCACCTGATACTAAGAAGGACTTCGTCATTTACTGCGACGCTTCCCGTCAAGGATTAGGCTGTGTCCTAATGCAAGACCGCAAAGTGATTGCTTATGCCTCTCGGCAATTGCGCCCTCACGAAGAGAACTACCCAGTTCACGACCTCGAACTTGCTGCTGTCATTCATGCGCTGAAGCAGTGGCGACATTACCTTCTCGGTAATCGTTGTGAGATCTTCACTGACCACCAAAGTCTGAAGTATCTGTTTACTCAGCCAGACCTGAACCTCCGTCAGCAGAGATGGAAGGAGCTTGTTGCGGACTTTGACTTGGGTATTTCCTATACGCCAGGCAAGGCTAATGTAATGGCTGATGCCTTGAGCCGCAAGTCTTACTACAACCACCTCCAGGTTCACAAAGTTCAGCCCTCGCTTGTTGAAGAATTCAGGAAGCTGAACCTCCATATTGTCCCTCCGGGTGCACTCGCTCCCCCTCCTAAGGAGTTTGGCAAGGTGAACCTCCACGTTGTTACCCAGGGTTCCCTCAATACCCTAGTTGCTAAACCAGATCTCGTGGATAGCATCAAAAGGCTACAGAAGTATGACTCTGAAGCCCACAAGATTAAGCGCTACCTCACAGAAGGAAAGCCCTCATTCTTCACTATTGCTGAAGATGGCACCTTATACTTCAAGGGCCGCCTAGCGGTGCCATGTGCAGAGAAAAACCTGGATATGACACAGGAAGTTATGAAAGAAGCTCATGATACGCCTCTATGTATCCATCCTAGTAGTACAAAGATGTACCAAGACATCCGTCAGAGATTCTGGTGGTCTAATATGAAGCAAGACATTGCTCGTTATGTTGCTGAGTGTGACGTTTGACGTCGTATCAAAGCAGAACATCAAAGGCCTGCTAGAACTCTGCAACCTATCTCTATTCCTGAATGGAAATGGGACCATGTTGAGATGGACTTCGTCACTGGATTTCCCAAATCACAGAAAGGTAATGATGCTATACTTGTCGTCATTGACCGGCTTTCCAAAGTTGCACATTTTCTGGCCGTCAAAGAAACGATCACTGCTAGCCAGCTGGCAACGCTCTATATGTCCAGGATTGTTTCACTCCACGGTATTCCATTGGTTATCAGTTCAGACCGTGGCAGCTTATTCACTTCAAGATTCTGGGCAAGTTTCCAAGAAGCTATGGGAACTCATCTGTCATTCAGTACTGCATTTCATCCTCAATCGCAAGGGCAAGTTGAACGCGTCAACCAAGTTCTCGAAGACATGCTTCGAGCTTGTGTTATTTCCTTCGGCAAGAAATGGGAGGAATCTCTCCCGTATGCTGAGTTCTCTTATAATAATAGCTATCAAGCTAGTCTGAAGATGGCCCCCTTCGAAGTGTTATATGGACGAAAGTGCCGAACCCCTCTGAACTGGTCAGAAACTGGGGAACGTCCACTCTTCGGTCCGGATATTATCCAACATGCCGAAGAACAAGTCCTCATTATTCGGGAGAATCTCAAGGCTGCTCAGTCACGTCAGAAGAGTCAGTATGACCGTCATCATAAAGACATGGTCTATCAATCTGGCAAAAAGGCTTATCTTCGAGTCACACCTATGAAGGGTGCTCACCGCTTCGGCATCAAGGGCAAGCTAGCTCCTCGATATATTGGCCCATTCACTATTCTCGAAAGGCGTGGAAAAGTGGCATACCAACTGGAGCTACCGCCGAACCTTTCTCATGTTCACGATGTGTTCCATGTGTCACAGCTCCGCCGTTGCTTCAAGGACCCAATCCGAGCTGTGGATCATGAAGTGCTCGAATTGCAGCAAGACCTCTCCTATAAGGAGCATCCGGTCCGCATTCTCGACCAAGCTGAACGCCGCACACGTCAGAAGGCGATCAAGTTTCTCAAAGTCCAGTGGTCGCACCATTCTGAAGATGAGGCCACTTGGGAACGAGAGGATCGTCTGCGCGAAGAATACCCCGCACTGTTTCCTTCTACCTCCTAAATCTCGGGACGAGATTTCTTGTAGTGGAGGAGATTTGTAACGCCCGGATAATTAAGCTACAGTAATCCCACGCTAATGATGCCACATCACCACGGTTACTGTTGTTAACCTCGCGATGATTCGAAACCGTTTTAAAATTTAAATTCAAATTAATGTCAATAATAAAAGTTTTCAAAAATTTAAACAAAAATGTTCGGTGGGTGCCAAATATTACAAGGGTAATTATACTAAAGAAAACATATTTTTATAAAATGCCTAAATAAATTAAATTGAAATAAAACAGAAAAGAAAATAAATAAAAGAAAGAAATTACAAAAAAAAAGAAAAGAAAAGAGAAACAGAACACCCCCCCCCGCGCTGGGCCTCAGCCCAGCTGGCCACTCCAGTCGGCCCGGCTGGACCGGCCCACCCCCCACCTCACCTACTAACCCGCTAGGGACACCGAACCCTAGCCCACTACCCCCACTCCCCCCCGATCCATCTCGTCTTCTCCCACCCCGCCCCCGAGTGGATCTGGATTGGGGCGCTCGCCGCCGCCGCCCGGACCCCCCCCCCCCCGCCGGAGCCGCCCCGCCACCCCACCATCGTCGGTGCTGCCTTGCCGTCTCTTCCCCACGCCGGACACCCCTCGACCTCCTCCCCGACGGCCTCCCCAAGCGACGCCGCGCCCGTCGCTCGTCACCGCGCCGTCGTCGACCATCGTCGCCCCAAGCTCTGGCGCCTCCCCGAGCCCGCTGCCCCGTCCCTACACCCCCGGTGAGGCCACGGCCTCCACGCCCCTCCTCTCCTTCCCTCGCCCCGCCGCGCGGCCCGCGCCGTTGCCTCGCGCCCGAGGCTGCGCGCGAGCTCGCGCTCCCGCAGCCCCACCCCCCCGGCGTGCGCCCACAGCCGCCCGCCCGCGGTGGCCTCGCACGCCGTCCGTTCGCCCCGCACCCTCGCCCCCGCATGCGCCCGTGGCCGCGCGTGGCCGCCGCTCCCCGTGCCCCGCTCCGATGCCGTCCGCGCCGCCGCGGATGTGCCGCACCGGCCGCGTCCCGCGCCCGCTGGCCTTCGCCGCGCCTGACTCCGGCCGCCCCTGGCCACTGGCACCCCCCCTCCCCTTGCTCCGGCGCCCTACTGTGGCCGCCGGCGCCCGGTCGGGTGCGCCCCTGCCGGCCACGCCCGCAGCGCCCCTTCGGGCTATGCCCGACGCCCGACCCGCTATGGCCCTGGGCCACTGCCAAACGGGGCCCGCGCCCCCCCCCCACAGAACGTTAAAAAAAAGGAAAATGAAATGAAAAAATAATATTAATATTAATAAATAATAATAATAATAATAAACTAGTTAATAAATAAAAAAATAAAAAAAATAATAATAATAAAACAAATAATAAAAATAAATTTAATTAATTAATTAAGTTAATTAATTCTGTTCAAATTAATCTAATTAATTAGTTAATTTAATTAAACAGTAATCATTTAGCTAAACCCTAATTAACCTAAACAGAGAATGACAGGTGGGTCCCACTGGACCCACATGTTAGTTTGACTTAGTCAACCCCAGTTGACTGCTGATGTCAGCATGACATCTTGCTGATGTCATAAATCCAAATTTCGAATTAAATTAAAAAATTAATTAAATTCCAGAAATTAATAAAATCTTTAGAAAATCATATCTTTTAATCCGTAACTCGGATTAAAATATTTTCAACATGAAAGTTGCTCAGAACGACGAGACGAATCCGGATACGCAGTCCGTTCGTCCACCACACCTCCCTAACCTATCGAATTCGCAACTTTCCCCCTCCGGTCCGTCTGTCCAAAACGCAAAACATCGGGAATACTTTCCCGGGTGTTCCCCCCCCTTCGCCGGTACCACCTACTGTCGCGTTAGGACACACCTAGTACCGCTCGTTGTCATGTCACGCATCGTCATGCTTATGTTTGCATTGTATTTACTGTTTCTTCCCCCTCTTCTCTCCGGTAGACTACGAGACCGACACTGTTGCTGCCCAGTTCGGATACGGAGTTGACGACCCCTCCTACTTGCCAGAGCAACCAGGCAAGCCCCCCCTTGATCACCAGATATCGCTTATTCTTCTCTATACTGCTTGCATTAGAGTAGTGTAGCATGTTACTGCTTTCCGATATCCTATCCTGATGCATAGCCTATCCTTGCTACTACTGTTGTTAACTTTACCTGCAATCCTACATGCTTAGTATAGGATGCTAGTTTTCCATCAGTGGCCCTACATTCTTGTCCGTCTGCTGTGTTATACTATCGGGCCGTGATCACCTGGGCGGTGATCACGGGTATATACTTATATACTATATACATGACACATGTGATGACTAAAGTTGGGTCGGCTCGAAGGAGTACCCGCAAGTGGATCTTTGTGGCGGAGCGACAGGGCAGGTTGAGACCGCCTAGGTGAGAGGTGGGCCTGGCCCTGGTCGGTGTTCGCGGATACTTAACACGCTTAACGAGATCTTGGTATTTGATCTGAGTCTGGCCATTTGGTCTATACGCACTAGCCATCTACGCGGGAGTAGTTATGGGTATCCCGGCGTCGTGGTATCAGCCGAAGCCTTCGTGACGTCAGCGACTGAGTGGAGCGCGCCGTGTTGGACCACTTCGAAGTAACCGTCATGATCGTGTGGGTTGCTAGGTCTGCTCGCGGCCGCGTTCGCAACGTGCAGGTGTGCATAGGGCGATTGGCCCAGACCCCTGCGCGCTTAGGATTAGACCGGCGTGCTGACCGCTCTGTTGTGCTTAGGTAGGGCTGCGACGCGTTGATCTTACGAGGCCGGGCATGACCCAGAAAAGTGTGTCCGGCCAAATGGGATCGAGCGTGTTGGGTTATGTGGTGCACCCCTGCAGGGAAGTTTATCTATTCGAATAGCCGTGTCCCTCGGTAAAAGGACGACCCGGAGTTGTACCTTGACCTTATGACAACTAGAACTGGATACTGAATAAAATACACCCTTCCAAGTGCCAGATACAACCCGGTGATCGCTCTCTAACAGGGCGACGAGGAGGGGATCGCCGGGTAGGATTATGCTATGTGATGCTACTTGGAGGACTTCAATCTACTCTCTTCTACATGCTGCAAGATGGAGATGGCCAGAAGCGTAGTCTTCGACAGGACTAGCTATCCCCCTCTTATTCTGGCATTCTGCAGTTCAGTCCACTGATATGCCCCTTTACACATATACCCATGCATATGTAGTGTAGCTCCTTGCTTGCGAGTACTTTGGATGAGTACTCACGGTTGCTTCTCTCCCCCTTTTCCCCCTTTTCTTTTCTATCTGGTTGTCACAACCAGATGCTGGAGTCCAGGAGCCAGACGCCACCGTCGACGACGACTACATGCAGCCCGCTGACGACGACCAGGAGTAGTTAGGAGGATCCCAGGCAGGAGGCCTGCGCCTCGTTCGATCTGTATCCCAGTTTGTGCTAGCCTTCTTAAGGCAAACTTGTTTAACTTATGTCTGTACTCAGATATTGTTGCTTCCGCTGACTCGTCTGTGATCGAGCACTTGTATTCGAGCCCTCTGGCTTGTATTATGATGCTTGTATGACTTATTTATGTTTTAGAGTTGTGTTGTGATATCTTCCCGTGAGTCCCTGATCTTGATCGTACACATTTGCGTGCATGATTAGTGTACGGTCAAATTGGGGGCGTCACAGCCCAGAACAATTCTTTTTAATGTGACCCAGACGAAAACAATTACGGCATCTCACCCTCGTGCACGTCTCTGACTGGTGGCCCATGCCTAAACAATTTTGGCAGTCCCAATAGGTTGTAGCCCAACTTTCCACCAATTCATCAAAACTCTGCAAATCTTCTATGATTTTTTTAGGAGAAGGAATCGGAGGAGCCGCTTCGACGATTTTCTCAGGAGAAGGAGTAGTTGGGGGTGCCGGGCTGGCAATTCGTATGGCCAACGGTCTGCCCTCCTCATCATCAGAAAGGATAATGGGCTGAGAAGACGAGCCCAACGAAGGAGCAGGTGGGCTAGAGCAGTCAATTGGCAAAGTACTCTGAGAAAAGGCCGGCCCAACAAAAGATTTGAATGTCCCAGGAGATCCGGAGTTGCCGCCTGCCGAAAATGAACTTTCTGGAGATAGAGGCAGAGATCCAAACTGAATACTAGGGATGAGATCTGTCACCGGAGATGCAACCGCCGGCGGCGATGCCGGCAAGCTCTCATGAACATCAATAGAATATCCCGCTTCGGAGATAGTATGAATATCATCGGAAGTGGCTGGAAAACGATAGCCCTTGCATGCTTCATAATTAAGGAACATGGCAAAACGTAAGCTCTTGCTAGATCTAAGAGAAGTAGATGACTTGAGAGCTGGTTGCGTAGGCTGTTTTTGCATGGCTAGGAGTCCTAGGGCAGCACGGCGTTTAGATGGACTGACTAAGGTCCACTCCTCCTGAGATTCTTTTTGCCATAGATGAAACTCCTTTTCCCAATCGGGGCCGCCATGACCCCAGAGATGCAAGTAACATTTAAATTGCGGGCAGACAAAACTCCTTTGATGCAAGATAAAAAAACCAACTTCTTTGCAAGAAACATTGAAGGAGAAAACACGATCATGCAGTTGAGATACTTTGAGTGCAGAAAAATATCCACCAATGACTGATTCAAGTGCCAAGCCAACATTACCTTCATCCAAACGGAAAGAGTGCCGTGCAAATGATGCCACCATGACAAAGTGGCCAGATCGATCAGTAGGGTGGACCGAACGGTAACAAACGCCCGATCTCATGCGCCATGCTCATCCCCGCAGAGAAATCCAAACAGGAGATGGAAGCATGTACCGCCATTGAGATGACAACTGGAAGAGAGAGCAGGCGACGCCGATCACGATGGCCGGATTCAAAGTGTGATTCCATGGTCAAACATGGAGATCGCCGGCAGTGGGTGGGCTGGGGTTTAGGGTGGCGGTGGGTGGGTGGGTGGGAGAGCCATTTTCCATTTTGTGAATCAATACTCAAATCATATATAGTTGGCTTATCACCAGTGGGGATAGAGTCCTCCACGACTCTGGTAGCTTCGTGTTGTACGCCGAGTCCTCCACATGGGTCTTCGTATAATGCGTCTCGGTCCAACCTATGTGGCGCAGGATGGAACCGACCCATGAGTCCTCATGTTGACCCACCACAACCAGAAATGATGTGCCCACCACACCACACACGCAATCGGCCACTAATACATGAAAGTTAATTGCATGGTGCATCCAAAAATATTTGTTCTGCATTGTGAATGTTTATATTTTCTCCTAAAATATTAGTCACGGGAAAGAGAATCGAAGGGCATATCTCTCCTTGTCTCCACCGGACACCCCCTCTTTCTACACCACTTTCATGTACGCACACAAACTATCTCTCGGCCCTCTAAAAGTATGCATGCCCATGACACATTCATGCATGACGGTCACTGTATTTCAAGCGAAAACACTATACGGTCGGTGGACTTTAGAATATGCTCATTACGGTCACCGTACATATTCTCGTGGTGATCATACGGTATCTAGCTCACGATACGTCTCTGTATTTTGTTGATGACACTGACAGACATTGTATTTGATGCGTGCTCCGTATTTTGTTGACGACACTTACAGTCATTGTATTTGAAGCGAAAGCACGATATGGTCACTGGA
The DNA here is from genome assembly GCF_002575655.3 of Aegilops tauschii subsp. strangulata. Classification (NCBI taxonomy): domain Eukaryota; kingdom Viridiplantae; phylum Streptophyta; class Magnoliopsida; order Poales; family Poaceae; genus Aegilops; species Aegilops tauschii. The sequence continues at coordinate 93,908,399 of NC_053040.3, forward strand.
CTTCAGAATAAGCTCATCACGGTCAGCACATACATTTTGTGGTGCTAACCAACCTGTGGTTGGATGGTTAGGAGGACAGTGGTTTCTCGAGCCCACCAGGGTTAAAGTCCTGGTGCTCGCATTTATCCTGGGTTAATGTCAGTATTTTTCCGGTGATATGCGTTCAGTGGGAGGAGACGTTCCACTCGACTACGAGGCACCTATGGTGACTTCGTAAAATCTCAAGATCATATGCTGGCTCACTCTCTCGAAGGTGCTCATAGGGGTATGGTCTGCGTCTGTGCGCTTATAGCGGAGAGTGCTTGCGCGTATATATGAGCGCTTGTGTCTATACCGTGTTAAAAAAATACATGTCGTGATTATACGGTCACTGGCTCACCCGTACAACTCCGTATTTTGTTGATGACACAATCAATTGACCAGTCAAACGTTCCAAATGGCGCAACTAGTGTTGCACCATCAGGGCGCGTAACCGTGGGGCCCACCTGTCAGCGATTTATGAAAGAAAGGAATGGTAGTTTGAGTCTGTACTGTGTTAATAAAATATATTTTAGGGTGATCATACGGTCACTGGCTCACCATACAGCTCTGTAATTTGTTGATGACACGATCAATTGACCAGTCAAACGGACCACATTCAGCAGCGCACATTACCATAGGGCCCACCCATCAGCGCGTATATGAAGGACAGAAATGGTAATAAATTACTACTCGGTGGGGATTCGAAGTCGTGAGACCTCTGGTTGGCAGTCGCCGGCGGTGGGGGCGCGGTGATTGGGCGGTGGCGTGGGGATCGCCGGAGAAAAAGCTCGGCGTGGGGGGCCTAGAGGGATGGCCGGGGCGGCGGTGGACTGGCGGTGGGGAGTGGTTTCGGGGCGGGCGGGGCCGCGCGGGCCGGCCGCGGCCGGCGGTTCGGCCGACGGCTCAGGGGGTGGAGGTTGCAGATAAACTGCAGGCCCTTGATTTTGTATCCAACAGCTAGAAAATCTACTGACTAGAGATGAAAAAGTCAGTCGACTGACGTGTCGCCTCACCCCGCACGTACACATGCACGCACGCAACACTCGCACGAACACACGCATGCATGCAGGCGTGCAACACTGACACATACACATAACAAACACACGCGCGCATGTAGGCATGCAACACTGACACGTACACATGCACTCACGAACACACGAGCTACCTCTTGAGCACTGCGTTGGTTTTTCCTTGAAGAGGAAAGGGTGATGCAGCAAAGTAGCGTAAGTATTTCCCTCAGTTTTTGAGAACCAAGGTATCAATCCAGTAGGAGGCCATGCTCGAGTCCCTTGCACCTACACAAACAAATAAGAACCTTGCAACCAACGCGATAAAGGGGTTGTCAATCCCTTCACGGCCACTTGCAAAAGTGAGATCTGATAGAGATGATAAGATAATATTTTTGGTATTTTTATGATAAAGATTAAAAGTAAAGAAAGCAAAATAAACGGTAATAGAAATAACGGTAGATTAATATGATAGAGAATCTCAAGATAGCATAAGTATTACGGTGGGTGAACAAATTACTGTCGAGCAATTGATAGAATTGAGCATAGTTATGAGAATATCTAGGTATGATCATGTATATAGGCATCACGTCCGTGACAAGTAGACCGACTCCTGCCTCCATCTACTACTATTACTCCACACATCGACCGCTATCCAGCATGCATCTAGAGTATTTAGTTCATAAGAACAGAGTAATGCTTTAAGCAAGATGACATGATGTAGAGGGATAAACTCATGCAATATGATATAAACCCCATCTTTTTATCCTCGATGGCAACAATACAATACGTGTCGTTTCCCCTACTATCACTGGGATCGAGCACCGCAAGATTGAACCCAAAGCTAAGCACTTCTCCCATTGCAAGAAAGATCAATCTAGTAGGCCAAACCAAACTGATAATTCGAAGAGACTTGCAAAGATAACCAATCATACATAAAAGAATTCAGAGGAGATTCAAATATTGTTCATAGATAATCTGGATCATAAACCCACAATTCATTGGATCTCGACAAACACACTGCAAAAGAAGATTACATCGAATAGATCTCTAAGAGAATCGAGGAGAACTTTGTATTGAGATCCAAAGAGAGAGAAGAAGCCATCTAGCTAATAACTATGGACCCGAATGTCTGAGGTAAACTACTCACAAATCATCGGAGAGGCTATGGTGTTGATGTAGAAGCCCTCCGTGATCAATGCCCCCTCCGGCGGAGCACCAGAAAAGGCCCCAAGATGGGATCTCACGGGTACAGAAGGTTGCGGCGGTGGAATTAGGTTTTCGTTGTGCTCCTCGATGGTTTGGGGGTACGTAGGTATATATACGAGGAAGAAGTAGGTCGGTGGAGCCACGAGGGGCCCACGAGGGTGGAGGGCGCGCCCAGGGGGTAGGCGCGCCCCCCTGCCTCGTGGCTTCCTCGTTGGTTGCTTGACGTCCACTCCAAGTCCTCTGGATCACATTTGTTCCAAAAATAACTCCCCCGAAGGTTTCATTCCGTTTGGACTCCATTTGATATTATTTTTTTGCGAAACACTGAAATAGGCAAAAAACAGCAATTTGGGCTGGGCCTCCGGTTAATAGGTTAGTCCCAAAAATAATATAAAAGTGTATAAATAAGCCCATTAAACATCCAAAACAGAATATATAATAGCATGGAACAATCAAAAATTATAGATACGTTGGAGACGTATCAAGCATCCCCAAGCTTAATTCCTGCTCGTTCTCGAGTAGGTAAATGATAAAAACAGAATTTTTGATGTGGAATGCTTCTTAGCATAATTTTCAATGTAATTATATTTATTGTGGCATGAATATTTAGATCCGAAAGATTCAAAATAAAAGTTTAATGTTGACATAAAAACAATAATACTTCAAACATGCTAATCAAGTAATTATGTCTTATCAAAATAACATAGCCAAAGAAAGCTCATCCCTACAAAATCATATAGTTAGGCCATGTTTCAATTTCGTCACACAAAACGTTCTCATCATGCATAACCCCGATGACAAGCCGAGCCATTGGTTCATACTTTTTAACGCGCTCCAGCCTTTTCAACCCTTACACAATACATGAGCGCAAGCCATGGATATAGCACTATGGGTGGAATAAAGTATAATGACGGGGGTTATGTGAGAAGACAAAAAGGTAGAAAGTCTCACATTGACGCGATTAATCAATAGGCTATGGAGATGCCCATCAATTGATGTCAACAAGAGGAGTAGGGATTGCCATGCAATGGATGCACTAGAGCTATAAATATATGAAAGCTCAACAAAAGAAACTAAGTGGGTGTGCATCCAACTTGCTTGCTCACGAAGACCTAGGGCATTTTGAGGAAGCCCATCATTGGAATATACAAGCCAAGTTTTATAATGAAAAATTCCCACTAGTATATGAACGTGACAACATAGGAGACTCTCTATCATGAAGATCACGGTGCTACTTTGCGGCACAAGTGTGGAAAAGGATAGTAACATTGTCCCTTCTCTCTTTTTCTCTCATTTTTTTGGGGCCTTCTCTTTTTTTTCTTTGGCCTCTTCTCTTTTTTTTAGTCCAGAATCTCATCCCGACTTGTGGGGGAATCATAGTCTCCATCATCCTTTCCTCACATGGGACAATGCTCTAATAATGATGATCATCACACTCTTATTTACTTACAACTCAAGGATTACAACTCAATACTTAGAACAAAATATGACTCTATGTGAATGCCTCCGGCGGTGTACCGGTATATGCAATGAATCAAGAGTGACATGTATGGAAAATTATGAATGGTGGCTTTGCCACAAATATGATGTCAAATACATGATCATGCAAAGCAATATGACCATGATGGAGCGTGTCATAATAAATGGAACGATGGAAAGTTGCATGGCAATATATCTCAGAATGGCTATGGAAATGCCATGATAGGTAGGTATGGTGGCTGTTTTGAGGAAGATATAAGGAGGTTTATGTGTGATAGAGCGTATCATATCACGGGATTTGGATGCACCGGCGAAGTTTGCACCAACTCTCAAGGCGAGAAATGGCAATGCACGGTACCGTAGAGGCTATAAAATTGTGGAAGGTTGAGAGTGCGTATAATCCATGGAATCACATTAGTCATAAAGAACTCATATACTTATTGCAAAAGTTTATTATCCCTCGAATCAAAGTACTACTACGCATGCCCCTAGAGGGATAGATTGGTAGGAAAAGACCATCGCTCATCCCCGACCGCCACTCATAAGGAAAGCAATAAAAGAACACCTTATATGTCAAAATTGTCACACAACCTTTACCATACGTGCATGCTACGGGACTTGCCAACCTTAACACAAGTATTTCTCAATTTCACAATTACTCAACTAGCACACTCTAATATTACCAGCTTTATATCTCAAAACACTTATCAAGTATCAAACTTCTCATGATATTCAATGAACTCAATATGGAAGTTTTTTTTATTATGCTCATCTTGGATGCCTATCACATTCGGATTAATTTCACAATTGAAGCAAATTACCATGATGTTTAAGACTCTCAAAATAATATAAGTGAAGCATGAGAGATCAATAACTCTATAAAATAAAACCACCACCGTGCTCTAAAAGATATAAGTGAAGCACTAGAGCAAAAACTATATAGCTCAAAAGATATAAGTGAAGCACATAGAGTATTCTAACAAATTCCGAATCATGTGTGTCTCTCTCAAAAGGTGTGTACAGCAAGGATGATTGTGGTAAACTAAAAAGCAAAGACTCAAATCATACAAGACGCTCCAAGCAAAACACATATCATGTGGTGAATAAAAATATAGCCCCAAGTAAAGTTACCGATAGATGAAGACGAAAGAGGGGATGCCTTCCGGGGCATCCCCAAGCTTAGGCTTTTGGTTGTCCTTGAATTTTACCTTGGGGTGCCTTGGGCATCCCCAAGCTTAGGATCTTGCCAATCCTTGTTCCATAGTCCATCAAATCTTTACCCAAAACTTGAAAACTTCACAACACAAAACTTAACAGAAAATCTCGTGAGCTCCGTTAGCGAAAGAAAACAAAACACCACTTCAAGGTACTGTAATGAACCCATTCTTTATTTATATTGGTGTTAAAACTACTGTATTACAACTTCTCTATGGTTTATAAGCTCTTTTACTAACCATAGATTCATCAAAATAAGCAAACAACACGCGAAAAACAGAATCTGTCAAAAACAGAACAGTCTATAGTAATCTGTATCAAACGCAAACTTCTGGAACTCAGAAATATCTACCAAAATAGCACGACCTAGATAATTTGTTTATTGATCTACTTTAATTGGAATCAGTATTTTATCACGTTTTTGTGATTTTTAACAATTGTTTTCGTGAACAGGAAGTTTCTGGAATTTTCAGCAAGATCAAATAACTATCATCCAAGAAGATCCTATAGGTTTCACTTGGCAGAAACACTAATTAAAACATAAAAAGCAATCTAACCAGAAGCTAGATAAAAGATTTATTACTAAACAGAAAGAAAAATCAAGAAAATTAAAATAAAATTGGGTTGCCTCCCATCAAGCGCTTTTCTTTAAAGCCTTTTAGCTAGGCATAGATAATTTTAATGATGCTCACATGAAAGACAAGAATTGAAGCGCAAAGAGAGCATCATAAAACATGTGACAAACACATCTAAGTCTAACATACTTCCTATGCATAGGCATATTATAAGTAAACAAATTTGCAAGGCAAGCAAAGACTAGCATATGCAAGGAAGAAGAAAGTGACGATAGCAATCTCAACATGAAGAGAGGTAATTTAGTAACATGAAAACTTCTACAATCATATTTTCCTCTCTCATAATAATTACATGTAAGATCATATTCAAATTCGACAATATAGCTATCAAATAACATATTCTCTAGATGATCCACATGCATGCAAAGTTGACACTCTTCCAAAATAGTGGGAATAACATAAACTAAAGTCATGACCTCTCCAAACCCACTTTCAATACTATTGCAAACATTATTATCAATCTCATATTCATCATGGGGCTTAAATAAATTTTCTAGATCATAAGAAGAATCTCCCCAATCATGATCATTGCAACTAGTAGTAGACATAGCAAACTTAGCATCCCCAAGCTTGGGGTTTGGCATATCATTAACACAATTGACATTAATAGAATTTATAATAACATCATTGCAATCATGCTTTTCATCGAAGGAACTATCAAGTATGGGTGCAATAGCAACGATCTCATGTTTAACATAAGGAACTATAGCAAATTCGTCTTCATAAATATTGGCATCATGGCTACAAGAATAGCAAGCATCATGTTCATCAAGGGATATTTCAATCAAATCATCGGAATCATAATTATCTATAGATTCATGCATATCATTATTTTCTTCCAAAGCAACGGTCATACTCTCAATAAATTCCTTAACATAGGCATTATGAGCATAGTTTTCATAACAATATTTAAGTATGTCGGAATTTTCAGATTTGTAGAGAGTAATATCATACTTTTCAATCAAAGAAGCAACTTCATCAGCACCCTTAAAAACGAAAAATTCTCCAATTTGTTCGATATCATAGTAACTATAAACACCCTTTCCATAAGAAGATAAGATTTCATTATCATTAAACTCACATAGGTAGGGAAGGTGTTTTTTAGGGTTCTTAGAGCAACAAGTAAAATCATAAATTTCACAAAGATTCCAAGCATAGCATAGCAAACTATTTATGTGATACCATAAGAGCTTCCCCTTTTCGGACAAACGATGACACACAAAATGAGCATGCTCATCTAAAGATTTCCCATCAACTAGGCTAGTTGGGGTTTCAACACGAGCGCATAAGGATAGAAGACGATCCAAGTAGAACACTTTAAGTGGATCCATAGCAATAGATTTTCAGCAAGCAAAGATGCAAGCAAATAGAAGGCACATGGAAACACAAGCAAAAATACATACGAGAAGAAGGCGAAGAAAAGGCAAAGGTGAAGTGGGGGAGAGGAAAACGAGAGGCAAATGGAAAATAATGTAATGCGAGGGATACGAGTTTGTGATGGTACTTGGTATGTCTTGACTTGTGCGTAGACTCCCCGGCAACGGCGCCAGAAATCCTTCTTGCTACCTCTTGAGCACTGCGTTGGTTTTCCCTTGAAGAGGAAAGGGTGATGCAGCAAAGTAGCGTAAGTATTTCCCTTAGTTTTTGAGAACCAAGGTATCAATCCAGTAGGAGGCCACGCTCGAGTCCCTTGCACCTACACAAAAAATAAGAACCTTGCAACCAACGCGATAAAGGGGTTGTCAATCCCTTCATGGCCACTTGCAAAAGTGAGATCTGATAGAGATGATAAGATAATATTTTTGGTATTTTTATGATAAAGATTAAAAGTAAAGGAAGCAAAATAAACGGTAATAGAACTAGTCGTAGATTAATATGATAGAGAATAGACCCAGGGGCGATAGGTTTCACTAGTGGCTTCTCTCAAGATAGCATAAGTATTACGGTGGGTGAACAAATTACAGTCGAGCAATTGATAGAATTGAGCATAGTTATGAGAATATCTAGGTATGATCATGTATATAGGCATCACGTCCGTGACAAGTAGACCGACTCCTGCCTGCATCTACTACTATTACTCCACACATCGACCGCTATCCAGCATGCATCTAGAGTATTAAGTTCATCAGAACAGAGTAACGCTTTAAGCAAGATGACATGATGTAGAGGGATAAACTCATGCAATATGATATAAACCCCATCTTTTTATCCTCGATGGCAACAATACAATACGTGTCATTTCCCCTACTGTCACTCGGATCGAGCACCGCAAGATTGAACCGAAAGTTGAGCACTTCTCCCATTGCAAGAAAGATCAATCTAGTAGGCCAAACCAAACTGATAATTCGAAGAGACGTGCAAAGATAACCAATCATACATAAAAGAATTCAGAGGAGATTCAAATATTGTTCATAGATAATCAGGATCATAAACCCACAATTCATCGGATCTCGACAAACACACCGAAAAGAAGATTACATCGAATAGATCTCCAAGAGAATCGAGGAGAACTTTGTATTGAGATCCAAAGAGAGAGAAGAAGCCATCTAGCTAATAACTATGGACCCGAAGGTCTGAGGTAAACTACTCACACATCATCGGAGAGGCTATGGTGTTGATGTAGAAGCCCTCCGTGATCAATGCCCCCTCCGGTGGAGCGTCGAAAAAGGCCCCAAGATGGGATCTCACGGGTACAGAAGGTTGCGCCGGTGGAATTAGGTTTTCGTGGTACTCCTCGATGGTTTGGGGGTACGTAGGTATATATAGGAGGAAGAAGTAGGTCGGTGGAGCCACGAGGGGCCCACGAGGGTGGAGGGCGCGCCCAGGGGGGTATGCGTGCCCCCTGCCTCGTGGCTTCCTTGTTGGTTGCTTGACGTCCACTCCAAATCCTGTAGATCACGTTTGTTCCAAAAATAACTCCCCCGAAGGTTTCATTCCATTTGGACTCCGTTTGATATTCTTTTTCTGCGAAACACTGAAATAGGCAAAAAACAGCAATTTGGGTCGGGCCTCCGGTTAATAGGTTAGTCCCATAAATAATATAAAAGTGTATAAATAAGCCCATTAAACATCCAGAATAGAATATATAATAGCATGGAACAATCAAAAATTATAGATACGTTGGAGACGTATCAACACGCACGTACGCACACATGCATGCAACACTGAAACGTAGACATGCAGGCACTCAACATTCGCACGCCTGCATGCACACCGGCGACACCGCACACGACGCAAGACACATGCTCAACCTATACGTGCATGCACCCTTTGTTAAGGATATTGATTGTTACGGGTATTAATCAATCTTATCTTTTTTTTGCAAGGTTTAATCAATCTTGTCTGTGATAAGCAGAACATTGATGTTTGCAACGGTCTTTATGAATCACAACGTATCGAACGGGCTATCAACGTATATATGAAAAGTTTAAAATTCTCTTACATTTTATAGTAGGCTTATCTAGATGAAATAGATGACGTCACACTCAATGAACAATCATCGGTTTATTAAATGCCCGCTTCTGACCGCCCTGGCCCACCAAAAGTTCCTCTATCATGCGCTGCCTGCGTTGGGTCACTGACATGCAGGCCATGTACCCAAAGAGCTCACATGTCAGTGGAGCGGCACGGTGTCGTACGTCAGAGTCGAGGGCGCCACTTGATGCACGCCCGGCTGAACACGCCTCCTTGCTGCATTCAAACGCCTCCATGAAACCCGTGTGGAAGCCGAGAAACCCACTCTGGACACACGTCCGTTCATGACCGGGCCGGCATTAAACGCAACATCGGCCGAGCTCCTCCTGTCCGCCGTCTATTTAATCTCCTATTTAAACGAGGCCAAACGCCGGCCAAGAATCGCACCCCTCCGCCGCTCCCCTATCTCCTCCTTCACCATTTTGTCCACTCTTACAATGGCTTATGAAGAGTAGTTATCCCGCATCCAAGCCGGCTGGGTGGCCCGCCAAGCCCGCCGGATACGAGCTATGCAGCTTGCTGATCCACCTCCCTCCCCTCGCCCGATGGAACGTTGCTGCCTCAAGCTGGCGCGCGGTTCAGCAACTCGCCGCTCCAGGCCAGCTCGACGAGGAGCAGCGCACGGGGCGTCATCGCTGCCGTCCACGCCGCCGTCTTGTACCGCGCCTCCCGTGTCTGGGACCACGTCTCCCGTTTCTGTGGCCGAGAGTCACATGCCGGCGGCCGCGCCATGCAAGCAGAGACAGAAGCCGGGTGCGCGGAGAGCGACGAGTCAGTGGCCAGCGCCTCCGCGTCCGCCGCCATTATCAAGGAGAAGTAGAACACGGGAGGCCGCTGTCGTTGTACTAAGACTGACAGTAGAATAGGGGGGGTAAGTATGGAGAGGCAAGATCCTGGCTATGGCGAAGTTGTACACACGAGTTTTACAAGTTCAGGCCCTTCTCGAAAGAAGTAACAGCCCTACGTCTCGGAGCCTGGAGGCGGTCGACTGGATTATGTATGTGTGTGTTTATAGGGGTGCGAACCCTTGTCCCAGAGGAGGGGGTGGCTTATATAGAGTGCGCCAGGACCCCAGCTCCCCTCCGTTACACATGGTTCAATGTTTATAAAGAGTAAGCGTTACAGGTAACGTCTGCAATAAAGTGTTATAAATGGTAATTAAGTCTAAGAGTAAACGCCCGACCGTTGCTGTGTTGAGTGACTTTAGGTCTTTTGTATGTCGAGTGGCTTCTGCAACTGGTCGAGTGACATTGACTCTTCCGAGTGGAATGTCTCTGGTCGAGTGGATGATGGTACCCTCCAAATTCTTCTATCTTTAGGGTGGTGCCCTTGGGGAAGGTGTCTAGGTCAGGCCTATGACCCTACCCTAGGTACATGGCTTCATCATTAGCCCCTGAATGGTTCAGGGTTTGAGTGGAGAAGGAGTTGAAAATACTTCCGACTCAGCTCTTGCATTTTGGGAGTGTCTGGTTGGGATCGATGAATCAACATGGTGACATCAACTTCTTTTTCAGTCGCCTTGATCCATTCTTGTTTTTGTCGAGTGAACTTTTACTGAAAAGCTTCGAGCGTTGATATGGAGAAAATCTTCCGTCTGACAGGTTGCTCTGTTGCCCGCGGATCTCGCGGGATTCGAATTTTTGGGAAACGCATGGGGCGGAGGAGGCCGCAGCAATCGGGTTGGATAAGGCAGGCCCGCCTCAATTTCTGTGCCGCCTTTTTCGCCACGTATCACTCGCGCGACTGCTGTGGGATTTGATAAGATCGCCCGGGTCCACAAGTCAGTCACTCGGAAGCAACCTCATATAAGGCGGTAGTCCGGGTTTTTTGAACAGTGCGCTCTCATTTTTCCTCTTCTTCCTCTGTTTTCTCCACCGCATCCGCTCTTGCCCCGGCGCCCCCGCTCCGTTCGAGCTCTGTCTGCTGTGATGGGGAAGGAGAAGACGGTGACATTGGAGCGCGCGAAGAAGGCGACGGCGAAGGCTAAGGGGAAGAAGTCCAGCCGGGGCAGATCTTCCTCGAGGTCTGGCCTGCCGCCCGGCTGGATCCAGGGTGACTGGATTCGCTCGGTGATCCGTCAAGACGACATCGACGACCTGGTCGAGGGGGGTCTGATCCCACACGAATCGGCGCGGCTCCCGGGGGACGAGACCGAGCCGCGGCCACAGGAGGGTGAGTGCGTTGTCCTCGCTACTCATGTCGACCGCGGGTTTTCTTTGCCTCCCCATCCTTTCTTTCGAGGTTTCTTGAACTTCTTTGGGGCGCAACTCCACCACTTTACCCCAAACACCATCGTGTATCTTGCTGCTTTCGTGTCCATGTGCGAGAACTTCCTGGGTTGTCGACCACACTGGGGTCTCTTCAAGCACATATTCACGTGTCGTTCTCAGTCGGTCAAGAAGGCCAACCCGAGTGACGAGAGGACGCATGTGATCCAGATGTGCGGGGGTCTTGGAATTCAGATGAGGGGTAAAAGTTCTTTCCCAGCCATGATCCTTCCCGAGTCGGTCCGAGGGTGGCAGTCGACCTGGTTCTACTGCAAGGACCAGCCGACTCCAGGATAGTCGACTGGACTTCCCCCCTTTTCCATGGCCCAAGTGGAGAAGCCCTCCGCCTTGAAAGTGACCCCAGAGGAGAAGGCACGGGTGAAGGTGCTGGTTGAGCGAGTAGTTCAGCGTGTCCGTGATGGGGTAACCGGCATGGATCCGTTGGAGGTCTTCCTCAGGCGACGCATTCAACCTCTTCAAGCTTGTGACCATCCAATGTGGATATATTTGGGCATTGACGACACCACTCGGATCCATCCAGAGGAAGTCGATGAAGGTACGTTGGAGGGGTGGCTGAGGGGTATCACTGGCAACAAAGATAACCCTAGGGGATCCAGGAGGATCCCTCCAGTCAACAACACGTTCGAAATAGACAAGGTACAACTCCAAATGGTCGAGTGTCTTCTTGATTTATCAAATAACTGTTTGCTGTCATCCGATTGACTTCTGTCTTGATTGTTGTCTTCCAGGCCTTGACTGAGATGTACTCGATGCCCAACGGGGAGCAGGAGCAGGACCCAGAGGGAGAGGCGAGCGGAGGCGAGAGCGGCGAGTGGCATTCTGATGGTGAAGCGGACGAATATAGCGGTGATTCGAGCGATGAAGAAGAGGTCGACTCTCCTCCCCATAGGGAAAGGTGATCCAAGCTCACTCATGATCCAGCAAGCGTCCGCGGCAAAGCGACCGCGCAATCCGGGCAGACATCAAAGCGTCCTCGGACGTCCTCTCCGGCGCCGACTGAAAAGGCACCGAAGAAACCGAAAGTTGCGCCATCCAAACCGCCGAAGGCCTTGCCCATGATCAAAGTGGCCATCCCCATATTAGTTGGACTTGATTTCTTGGTTTAGTATGAATTTGGATTTGAGTCGACTCATTTCAACAGACATGACCGACTGAATTCTGGAATTTGCAGTGCTGCTACCTCTGGGACTTCTGCTTACAAGAATGAGGACGGGGAAATGGAGGATGTGGTCTCCTCTAATCCGAGTACCACTCTCATAATCTTGTCTTTATTTTCTCGACTGTTTCGGTGGTTGACTGAATTCTGGTGATCGATCTTTTTTGTAGCTCTTCCCAATGTCATTAACCTTCCGGATGACGACGAGGATGTAGCGCTGAAACCCAGGAAGAGAGGAAACAGGAAGACGTCAGCTGACAAGACGCCTCTGTCGACGCCGATGACGGAACCGGTGACCCAGGAAGCCGGCGACACCAATCGGACTGTTGTGACTTTCGCCATACCGCTGACGAGTGCTCAGCCTTCGGCGTCGACTGCCCAGACTCCAGTCGATCCGTCTTCACTCTTTGATGCACATCACGTCCCAGAGGACCAAGCGGGTGCTGCCAAGGAGGCTATTCGCCAAGCGAGCATTAAGATGGAGCGGATGAAGATGATTCGAGAGGCTAGCCAAGCTGCTTACGGCGCCAGTTCAGCACTTCAGAGCAACGTCCAGGTTAGTTGATCACCGACTGACCCTTCAACTTGCCGCTTATTCTGTTAGGATATCGTACCTGAAAACTTTCTTTAGAGGAATCTTTCTGTCGGTCTGCGTTTTGCATTTGTACACCCACTGGGTGTTTTGACTTGTCACTAAGTAAACTTGCACTTTGAGCTGACTATGTTGTTGTCGATTGAATCTTTGAACCAGTGGGGGCACGCTGAGTGCACCCACTGGGTGTAGTCCCCGAGACCATAGTTGACTGCGGGCAGTCGACTGTGGTCTAAGAATCGGAATTTCCTCACTTGGCCTGGACGGACCATGACGAGTGGAACCTGAACCAGTGGGGGCACGCTGAGTGCACCCACCAGGTGTAGTCCCCGAGACCGTGGTCGACTGCGGGCAGTCGACAATGGTCTGAGAGCAACTTTTTTTAAACACTCAACCTGGGCAGACCGTGTCGAGTGAAAAACTGGACCAGTGGGGGCACGCTAAGTGCAACCACTGGGTGTAGTCCCCGAGACTACTGTTGGATGTTTGATTCGGCAGTAGTCTTAGAATTTGTTGACTTTGACGCTTTATCTCTCTGAAATAACCAATATTTTCATCTGTCGACTGACTTGTTCTTTGGTTGCAGAAATCCTGTGAACTTGGAGCTCGTTTTGCTGACCTGGAGAGGCAGCAGATTCAACTCAACCTCGATCTGGAGCTGGCCAAGACAAATCTGCAGAAAGCCAAGGATGAAGCCGCTGTAAAGAAAAACTTGTCGACTGATTTATCTCTGAACCGGATTTCGCTTTGCTTTTTCTGAACCAAGCATTGTTTCTTTCAGAGAAACTGAAACAAGCTCTGGCAAAAAAGGACCAAGATCTAGCGGCCGCACAGAAAACAGCTGATGAGGAAACTGCACTCGCTGAACAGAAGCTAGCTTCAGTCGGCAAACTGGAGGAAGAAAACGCCAAGCTAAAAACTGCCCTTGACGAAGCCCATAAGGAAGCGACTCGCCTGAAGAAGGACAAGAACAATCTGAACAAGAAGATGGAAGGCATTGATCGCAAGAGGGACAATCTGGAGAACTATCTGGGAGGTCTTGCTAAGAAGCTGTTCGTCATGCTTGAAGGTATTTTCTTTGACACGACTAACTTGTTACTGTCGACTCAACATACAACCACTGACTCATCCTTGAATTGTGCATGCAGAATTTTGCCGGAACTTCGAGGAAGAGACCGGGCGAGTTGAAAGCTTGGACCCCATCAACTCTCCAGTGAAGGATGAGGCTGCCATGAACGTACTCCGACTGGAATCTCGCGTTGCTGGTGTTGTTGACTATCTTGCTCGACTGAAGGTTGCGGTGTCGCGGATCGACACAGCGCTCTGGCCAGGGGTGACGCTCCAGAATGACCTCGAGTCTCTGATGACTCGACTTAATGAGGTTCCCGGTCGAGTGCAGGAATGGAAGAAGTCTTCTGCTCGGTGTGGTGCCGATGTGGCTCTGTCCTTGGTTCGTGTCCACTGCCGGGAAGCGCGAAAAGAGAAGCTGACAGCGATCAAGGTTGCCAATACCAAGAGGCACGACTTCCAATCCTTCATGGAGACCTTCATTGCTGCTACCACTCGGATTGCCGACGGAATCGACCTGGACGAATTCGTCGAGCCTGCTAGCCCTCCTCCTGGGGAGTGAACAAACTCTTATGCCCCACCTTAAATTTGCCTCGGAAAGCCGAGTGATTTTGTAACCGTTAAACTCCTTCGGGCTTGATGCCTGAGTACTTTAATCCGTGGTCTGGAACCTCGGGATTTATCTGAACTTCTTTTTTTGTCTGAAATATGCTCGTGTTTGCTGTCGAGTGGCACTTGTTCTTCATTCGGAATAACCTTTGTACTTGAGATGCATCTCTAAGGAAGGGACTCCAGTCGTCCTGCATCTCGTCGATCTTGCGGATAGGGATGGAGCGTACGTTATACTTATGGCGTAGCTCCGAGGATCACCTCGTCGTCCTTGCGGATGGGGATGGAGCTTACGTTGTACTTGTGACGTAGCTCCGAGGAGAAGGTTGCAGTCGACCTGCACCTCGTCGTCCTTGCGGATGGGGACGGAGCGTATGTTGTACTTGCGATGTAGCTCCGAGGAGAAGGTTGCAGTCGACCTGCACCTCGTCGTCCTTGCGGATAGGGATGAGTTTCAAACTTAGGCGAGTACTGGACTGCAGCTAAGCCCCCGAGTGGGAGGGTTGCTCACCACTTGGTGGGATTTTTCAAACTTAGGCGAGTACTGGACTGCAGCTAAGCCCCCGAGTGGGAGGGTTGCTCACCACTAGGGAGGATTTTTCAAACTTAGGCGAGTACTGGACTGCAGCTAAGCCCCCGAGTGGGAGGGTTGCTCACCACTCGGTAGGATTTTTCAAACTTAGGCGAGTACTGGATTGCAGCTAAGCCTCCGAGTGGGAGGGTTGCTCACCACTCGGTAGGATTTTTCAAACTTAGGCGAGTACTGGACTGCAGCTAAGCCCCTGAGTGGGAGGGTTGCTCACCACTGGGTAGGATTTTTCAAACTTAGGCGAGTACTGGACTACAGCTAAGCCCCCGAGTGGGAGGGTTGCTCACCACTCGGTAGGATTTTTCAAACTTAGGCGAGTACTGGACTGCAGCTAAGCCTCCGGAGTGGAGGGTTGCTCACCACTCGGTAGGATTTTTCAAACTTAGCCGAGTACTGGACTGCAGCTAAGCCTCCGAGTGAGAGGGTTGCTCACCACTCGGTAGGATTTTTCAAACTTAGGCGAGAACTGGACTGCAGCTAAGCCTCCAAGTGAGAGGCTTGCTCACCACTCGGTAGGATTTGTTTTTAAACTTAGGCGAAACGGATTCACAACTAAGCCCCGAGTGAGAGGCTTGCTCACCACTCGGTAGGATTTTTTTAAAACTTAGGTGAATACTGGACTGCAGCTAAGCCCCCGAGTGAGAGGCTTGCTCACCACTCGGTAGGATTTTTTTTAAACTTAGGCGAGTACTCGACTGCAGATAAGCCCCCGAGTGAGAGGCTTGCTCACCACTCGGTTGGATTTTTTAAACTGAGGCGAGTACTGGACTGCAGCTAAGCCCCCGAGTGAGAGGCTTGCTCACCACTTGGTAGGATTTTTTTTAACTTAGGCGAAACGGATTCGCAGCTAAGCCCCCGAGTGAGAGGCTTGCTCACCACTCGGTAGGATTTTTTTTAACTTAGGCGAGTACTGGACTGCAGCTAAGCCCCCGAGTGAGAGGCTTGCTCACCACTCGGTAGGATTTTTTTTAAACTTAGGCGAGTACTGGACTGCAGCTTAGCCCCGAGTGAGAGGCTTGCTCACCACTCGGTAGGATTTTTTTTAACTTAGGCGAAATGGATTCGCAGCTAAGCCCCCGAGTGAGAGGCTTGCTCACCACTCGGTAGGATTTTTTAAACTTAGGCGAAATGGATTCGCCGCTAAGCCACCCACTGGGGGATTTCAGACACAAATATAAGCAACGACAATCATTTTAGAAGACTGTAAAGCTCTTGTCTTTGATAAACACACTACAAAGGTACTTCTTATTACATCTCGACAGAATGAGCGCTTAAGTATAAAAGGGGCGGAGCAGCTCCGCATTCCAAGCCCGTGGCTCGTCTTTCTGATGTTCGACATTGTAAAGATGGTATGCCCCATTGTGGAGCACTCTGGTGACAATGAAGGGACCTTCCCAAGCAGGGGCGAGCTTGTGTGGTTTCTGCTGATCCACTCGAAGAACCAAGTCTCCTTCTTGAAATGCTCGACCTCTCACGTTTCTGGCGTGGTATCGACGCAAGTCTTGCTGATAAATGGTCGACCGGACTAAGGCCATCTCTCTTTCCTCTTCTAGGAGATCAACCGCGTTTTGCCGGGCCTGTTCTACTTCATCTTCAGAGAAAAGTTCGACTCGGGGTGCATTGTGAAGCAAGTCACTCGGTAGAACAGCTTCAGCTCCATAGACCAAGAAGAATGGAGTTTGGCCAGTCGACCGATTGGGCGTTGTCCTCAATCCCCAAAGAACTGATGGAAGTTCATCGACCCAGGCGCCTGCTGCATGCTTGAGATCATGCATCAATCGGGGTTTCAGTCCTTTGAGAATCAAGCCATTTGCTCTTTCCGCTTGTCCATTCGACTGGGGGTGGGCGACTGAAGCATAGTCGACTCGAGTGCCTTGGGAAGCACAGAAAGCTCTGAACTCATCAGAATCGAAGTTTGACCCGTTGTCAGTGATGATGTTGTGCGGAACCCCATATCTGAATGTCAACCCTCTGATGAAGCTGACGGCAGTACTGGCTTCAAGATTCTTGATAGGCTTGGCTTCAATCCATTTGGCAAACTTGTCAACTGCTACAAGCACATGAGTGAAGCCGCTCCTACCAGTCCTCAGGGGTCCAACCATATCTAATCCCCAAATAGCAAAGGGCCAAACGAGTGGAATGGTCTTCAGGGCTGATGCAGGCTTGTGGGACATGTTGGAGTAAAACTGGTAGCCTTCACATTTGTCGACTATATCTTTCGCCATTTCATTTGCTCGTGGCCAATAAAATCCAGCTCGGTATGATTTGGCCACAATGGTCCGGGAGGACGCATGGTGGCCACAGGTCCCCGAGTGGATGTCGTTGAGGATCACTCGACCTTCTTCTGGTGTTATGCATTTCTGGCTGACTCCATGTAACACCCCGCATGTAACTTGCCATATTTGTAACTCCGACCCTTGCCATTTTCGGCTATGTGTTATGTTTTTCCCTCCGTTGTCGGGTTTTGTCTTTCGTTTTGTATTTTGTCATGTCATGCATTTTCATATCATGTCATCATGTGCATTGCGTTCGCATACGTGTTCGTCTCATGCATCCGAGCATTTTTCCCGTTGTCCGTTTTCTAATCCGGCGCTCCTATCTCCTCCGGTGCACCCCTCTTGTTTTCTTTCATGTGCGTGTGTCAAACTTTCTCGGAATGGACCGAGGCTTGTCAAGTGGCCTTAATATACCACCCGGGGACTACCGGTCAAGTTTTGTTCCATTTGGAGGTCGTTTGGTACTCCAACGGTTAACCGGGCATCCGCAAAGTCCATTTGAGTGTCCAGCAAAAACCCCCTCCAAAACCAGCCCAAAACCCACCAAACTCTCTTCCATGCTCTAGGTCGTTCGATCACGATCGTGTGGGCGAAAACCGCACCTCATTTGGAGTCTCCTAGCTCCCTCTACCTATAAAACTCCATCTCCCCCGAAAAAACGGAATCGCAGACGAAACCCTAGCTTCTCCACCGCGCGCCGCCGGACGTGTCCGCCTCCGGCCGGACGCGTCCACTCCGCCCGCCGCCGCCACGTGTCGCGCTGCCGCCGCCGCCGCCGAGGCCCGCCGGCCCACCCGCGCCCCTCCCGGCCCGCACCGCGCCGCCCCGCCGCCTCCGCATCCCGCCGCCGGTTCCCTTCGCCGCCGCCGCCGCGGGACGCCGCCCGCCGGGCCCCGCTTCGCCGCCGTTCGCCGACTCTGGCCGCCGCCTCCACGCCGGCTCCGGCGAGCCGCCGCGGGCGAGCCCGCCGGCCTCCTCCTCCTCCTCCCACGAGCGCCCGCCGGCCTCCTCCTCCTCCTCCCACGAGCGCCCGCTGCCGCCGCCGCCTCCTTCCCTCTCCTCCGGCCGCCGCCGGCAAGGCCGAGGATGAGCCCGAGCCCGAGCTCCTCGAGCTCGTGTAGCTTCCCCGATCCAGATCTCGGTAGAGTTGACTTTCTCGCGACCTCAAAATCTTCTAAGTCCCTAAATTTTCTCAGCAAGTGCTCCTGTTCCCGATGCCATAACTCCGTGCATGTAGCTCCGATTTGCGCGTGTAATATGTCAAATTGTTCGTCTCGTGATGCTCTTAGTTTTTTTCAATTGCACCATGTTCATCAGAGGTCATCTTGATGCCCAAATCTCTGTTGGAAGAGGGCTAGTTGCTGTTATTCTCTGGTTCTTATCAGAACTTGGAGATTTGTCATTTTTGTATCATTTAATCTGTGCAGCTTTTGAGCATGAGCTCTACATGTGTTTTGAAGTACGCCATGCCATCTTTCCAGTGGTATAGTCCATGTATTTTTGTGATCTCTGTGGTGACTAGCACAAGCATGCAAAGTAGGCCCCGTAATATTTCTGATATCAGGGACTTCGTGATTTCTCCAAGTCATTGTCTGCTGTAATTTTGTTGCCATGTAAACTTGATGCTACAGAGAGATCCATGCATATTTTGGAGATGTTCAGTAAGTATGTTTTGTAGCTATAGTTGTAATTGATCCATTCCTGCAATTGTTTGCAATTATAGAGTGCCATAGCATGACTCAATCTTGCTCTACTTTTGCTATAAAATATTTCTGGCAGATTCTTAACATGATTTGCATTTTTGCCAAGCTTATTGTAGTTGATCCATACATGCTATGCAATTTTTCTTGCCATGGATAGCTTCATAAACATGCCATCTTGCCGTAGGTATGCTTGGTTTGTCATGAATTGCTCTGTAGTGAGTGTATTAAGCTCACAAAGAGGCCTACATATTAATACTTCTGTCATGCTCTGTTTTCTGCCAAGTCTGAAACCTGATAACGAAACTTGCTATGTTTACGTGCTTGCCATCATATCCTCTGGTCCTTTTTGGCTAACGGTCAGTAAGGAACTTTTGTCATGTGCTTTTAGTAGAACACTGCCATGCCTTTTTTTGCTATGTTAAGTTCCTGTAGCATGTTGATTTCGTGCTCTGAACATTGGTACCTGATGCTGATTTCTGCCATGTCCAGTTTTTCACTAAGTCTGTGAACCTGTAATCTTTTGCACTTTTGCCATGCTTGTTTGAGCTTGATATGTTGTGAACTAGCAGTAGCTCAGTGTTCATCTTTTGTCAAGCATCTCCTGTAGTTTACTGTCATGTGCTTTGTTGCTATGTTGGGATGCTGTAGCATTGTTGTTTGTTGCATTTTAAGTGCTATCTTGCTGTTTATCGCAGATTCGTGTCATTCTTGTTTTGCTTGCCATTTGCAAACCGTGCATTCGATTCCGGTGATCTTTATATCAATTTCGACCGAAATCACCTCATCTTTCCAGTGGCATGCTTGGTTTGCCAATTTACTGCCATGTTCATCATTTTCCTTCCGGAGCACGCATATGCATCGCATACCATATCTCGCATATCATACATGTTTTGCATCATGTTGCTTGCGCATTTCTCGTTGTTGATTGTGGTTCCGTTTGTTTGTGTTCTTGTCTTGGGTAGAGCCGGGAGCCGAGTTCGTGAACGAGGAACCTGTCGAGTACGCGTACGAGGATCAAGCTTTCGACAACTCTGAGAACCTTGCAGGCAAGATGACCACCCCTCGAAATCACTTCTATCTTTGCTATGCTAGTTGTTCGCTCTATTGCCATGCTCCGCTACCTATCACTTGCTATTTCATGTCTCCCATTTTAGCCATGTCAGCCTCTAACCACCCCTTCCTAGCAAACTGTTGTTTGGCTAAGTTACCGCTTTTGCTCAGCCCTTCTTATAGCGTTGCTAGTTGCAGGTGAAGTTGAAGTGTGTTCCATGTCGGAACATGGTTATGTTGGGATATCACAATATCTTATTTAATTTAATGCATCTATATATATTTGGTAAAGGGTGGAAGGCTCGGCCTTATGCCTGGTGTTTTGTTCCACTCTTGCCGCCCTAGTTACTGTTATACCGGGATTATGTTCCTTGAGTTTGCGTTACTTACACGGTCGGGTGATTTATGGGACCCCCTTGACAGTTCGCCTTGAATAAAACTCCTCCAGCAAGGCCCAACCTTGGTTTTACCATTTGCTACCTAAGCCTTTTCCCCCGGGTTTTCGCGAGCCCGAGGGTCATCTTATTTTAACCCCCGGGCCAGCGTTCCTCTGAGTGCTGGTCCAAACTAGAGCATCGTGCGGGACCGTCCCTTGACAACTTGGGTTATGTTGGTACCTGTACGCTTCGCTTATCCGGTGTGCCCTGAGAACGAGATATGTGCAGCTCCTATCGGGATTTGTCGGCACATTCGGGCGTCTTTGCTGGTCTTGTTTTACCATTGTCGAAATGTCTTGTAAACCGGGATTCCGAGACTGATCGGGTCTTTCCGGGAGAAGGTTTATCCTTCGTTGACCGTGAGAGCTTATGATGGGCTAAGTTGGGACACCCCTGCAGGGTATTATCTTTCGAAAGCCGTGCCTGCGGTTATGAGGCAGATGGGAATTTGTTAATGTCCGGGTATAGATAACTTGTCACTTGACCCAAGTAAAATACATCAACTGCGTGTGTATCCGTGATGGTCTCTTCTCGGCGGAGTCCGGGAAGTGAACACGGTCTGTGTTATGTATGACGTAAGTAGGTGTTCAGGATCACTTCTTGGTCATTGCTAGATGACGTCCGTTCCGTTGCTTCTCTTCTCGCTCTCTTTTGCGCAAGTTAGCCACCATATATGCTTTAGCCGCTGCAGCTCCACCTCTTTACACCATCCTTTCCTACCAGCTTAAATAGTCTTGATCTCGCGGGTGTGAGATTGCTGAGTCCCCGTGACTCACAGATTCTACCAAAACAGTTGCAGGTGCCGACGATGCCAGTGCAGACGATGGCGTCGATCTCAAGTGGGAGTTCGACGAGGAACGTGGTCGTTACTATGTGTCTTTTCCTGATGATCAGTAGTGGAGCCCAGTTGGGATGATCGGGGATCTAGCATTTGGGGTTATCTTATTTTCATCTGGATTTTGACCGTAGTCGGTCTATATGCTTGTATTTTGGATGATGTATGATGATATTTATGTATTGTGTGAAGTGGCGATTGTAAGCCAACTCTTTATCCCATTCTTGTTCATTACATGGGATTGTGTGAAGATGACCCTTCTTGCGACAAAACCACTATGCGGTTATGCCTCTAAGTCGTGCCTCGACACGTGGGAGATATAGCCGCATCGTGGGCGTTACACTCCAGTTACACTTTCTCTGAACAGCTGTCCTCTTATCACAGTAAAGGCTTTGGATCGACGGACGATCTGTTGAGCTTCCTCTTCATCCTCTGGGAGTTCTCTCCTAAGGATATACGCAATGTATGGCACTGTCCAGTCGGGAGTGATGACCAAAACCTCCATGATCAAGTCGACCACAGCTGGGACTTCGACTTCAGTCGGATCTATGGCGCTCTTAGGCTGCGGGGCTCTTCAGTGAAAGGATCTTCTTGAACTGAAGGTGTATGAATGTGTTCCAAAAACACATTGCTGGGAATGGCTTCCCTCTTGGAACCTATCTTTGCCAAATCATCAGCTGCTTGATTTTTCATTCGGGGTATATGATGGAGCTCTAACCCCTCAAACTTCTTTTCCAACTTCCTCACTGCATTACAGTAACCAGTCATAGCTGGGCTTCTGACGTCCCACTCCTTCATCACTTGATTGACTACCAAATCTGAGTCGCCGTAGACCATGAGGCGATGGACGCCGAGTGAAATGGCCATATGTAACCCATATAAGAGTGCTTCATATTCAGCTTCGTTATTGGAGGAATCAAAGTGAATCTGGAGAACATATCTAAGCTTGTCTCCTCAGGGGGATACCAGTACCACCCCAGCGTCGGAACCATTCAACATCTTGGAGCCATCAAAGAACATGGTCCAGTGCTCTGAGTGGACTTGATTCTGCAGTTGCTGTTTGATCCACTCGGCGAGGAAATCTGCTATTGCTTGGGACTTGATAGCTTTCTTTGCCTCAAACTTGATATCCAAAGGAAGGAGTTCAATCGCCCACTTTGCCACTCGACCAGTTGCATCTCTGTTGTTCAGAATCTCTGATAATGGAGCGTCGCTGACGACTGTAATGGAGTGGTCAGAGAAATAGTGTGCAACCTTCTTCGTGGTCATGTAAATCCCATAAACAAGCTTCTGATAATGTGGATATCTTTGCTTTGATGGAGTCAGAACTTCAAAAACATAATATACTGGGCACTGAACTTTATAGGCTTTTCCTTCTTCTTCCCGCTCGACCGTGAGTACTGTACTGACAACTTGTCCAGTGGCTGCAATGTAAAGCAGTAAAGGCTCTTTGCTGATTGGGGCAGCAAGCACCGGCTGGGTGGAAAGCAGGGCTTTGAGCTCTACAAATGCTGCATCAGCTTCAGGAGTCCACTCGAACTTCTCAGACTTCTTCATCAGTCAGTAAAGAGGCAATGCCTTTTCACCGAGGCGAGAAATGAATCGACTTAAGGCGGCCAAACAACCAGTAAGCTTCTGAACATCGTGCACACGCACAGGGCGTTTCATCCGGAGTATAGCACCAACTTTCTCTGGGTTAGCGTTGATCCCTCGTTCGGAAACGAGGAAACCGAGTAATTTGCCGCTAGGAACTCCGAATGTGCACTTTGATGGATTAAGCTTGATATCATACCTTCTAAGGTTGGCAAAAGTTTCAGCAAGGTCAGCCAGCAGGTCAGAACCCTTTCGTGACTTGACCACAATGTCATCCATGTATGCTTCCACATTCTGACTGATTTGAGTGAGCAAACACTTCTGAATCATCCTCATGAATGTGGCTCCGGTGTTCTTCAGGCCGAATGGCATGGTGACATAACAGAAGCACCCGAATGGAGTGATGAAAGCTGTTTTTATCTCATCGGGTCCATACAGTCGGATCTGATGATACCTGGAATAGGCATCTAGAAAAGACAATCGCTCACACCCCGCAGTCGAGTTGACGATTTGGTCAATGCGGGGGAGAGGAAAATGATCTTTCGGGCAGGCACGATTGATATGCTTGAAGTCAATGCACATGCGAAGTGAATCGTCCTTCTTGGGGACCATGACAACATTGGCGAGCCACTCAGAGTGGTAGATTTCTCGGATGAACTCAGCTGCCAGGAGCCGAGCTACTTCCTCACCAATTGCTTTCCTCTTCTGTACGGCGGACCGTCGAAGATGTTCCTTGTCTGGTTTTACCTTTGGGTCGACTCGCAAACGATGCTCAGCCAGTCCCCTGGGTACACCCGGCATGTCAGAAGGTTTCCATGCAAAGATGTCCCAGTTCTAACGAAGGAACTGGATGAGCGCTTCTTCCTATTTGCTGTCGAGCGTTGTTGAGATGTGAGTCGGAGCAGCATTGGGATCGGTCGGGTGAATGTGAATCGGCTTTGTTTCACCGGACGACTGAAATGCAGAGTCTGTGGCGGGCTTCTTGGCTCGTAGCAAATCACTCGGATCTGCATTTTTCTGATACTCTTGCAATTCTACTACTGCCATTTGTGCATCGGCGATCTTTGAGCCCTTCTGGAAGCACTCTTCTGCCTTCTGCCGATTGCTAGTGATAGTGATCACTCCTCTGGGACCAGGCATCTTCAATTTGAGGTACACGTAACATGGTCGAGCCATAAAACGTGCATAAGCAGGCCTACCCAGAATAGCATGATAAGCACTCTGGAAATCCACGACTTCAAATGTCAACTTTTCCTTGCGATAATTCTTGGAATCACCGAAAACCACATCGAGGGTGATCTGGCCGAGTGATTCAGCCTTCTTGCCAGGTATAACCCCATGGAAACTCATATTGCTTTCACTAAGTTTGGACATCGGAATGCCCATCCCTTTCAAGGTTTCAGCATAAAAGATATTCAGGCCACTGCCACCATCCATCAGCACCTTAGTCAGCCGAGTGCCTTCAACAACTAGGTCGACCACCAACGCTTGCCTCCCAGGGGTGGCTATGCGCGCTGGGTGATCAGACTGGTCAAATGTAATGGCAGTCTGAGACCACTTCAAATAACTGGGTGTCGCTGGAGCGACCATGTTCACTTCTCTGTTAATGACTTTCAGTCGACTTTTGCTCTCAACATCAGCAAAAATCATCAGAGTGGAATTGACGGTGGGGAAACCATCATCCTCTTCTTCTTTATCCTCACCCTTGTCCGACTCCTTTTCCTTCTCCTTGGGATGTTTCTCTCGGAACTGCTGGATCAGGAGCCGACACTGTCGAGTGGTATGTTTAGGGTAAATGAAATTACCCTCTTCATCTTTTTTGGTGTGAATGTGGCATGGTAAATCGAACACATCATTTCCATCTTGATCTTTCACTTTCTTGGGGTTCCACGACCCTTTGGGCTTCCCCTTGAACTTTCCTTGAGTCACGGCTAAGGCTTCACCAGGAGCAGCTGGCTCGGCTTTGCGCTTCTGTTTCCGACTGGAATTCCCTCCTCCGGTTTCTTGGGCGACTATTTTGTGCTTGCCACTCCAGAGTCGATCCTCCTCTTCACCATTAGCATACTTGGTGGCAATCTCCATCATCCGACTCAGAGACATATCCCTGGTCCGACCGAGCTTCAGGTTCAATTCTCGATACTTGACACCTTCCTTGAAGGCACAAACTGCTTGGTGATCTGACACATTCTCCACTGTGTGGTGCAACGTGATCCATCTCTGGATATAATCTCTCAAGGTTTCATTCGGTTTCTGCACACAGGACTGCAACTCTGTTAACCCTGCTGGCCGTTTGCATGTACCTTCAAAGGTCCTAACAAACACTCGGGCGAGTTCCTCCCAACTATATATGCTGCCAGGTGCTAACTGATTCAACCACGCTCTGGCCGAGCCCTCCAACATCAGAGGAAGGTGCTTCATGGCCACTTCATCATTGCCGCCGCCAATCTGAACAGCCACTCGGTAGTCCTCAAGCCAAGTGTCAGGCTTGGACTCACCAGTGAACTTGCTGACTCCAATCGCCAACCTGAAGTTGGGAAGAATCACTGCGGCACTGATGGCTCTACTGAAACATTCTGGACCTGAGACATGCACTTTGCTACCAGTCGGATAATCTCTGTCATGACCTTCTCTGTGAGCTCTGTTCCTGTCAACCAGACCCTGAACAAGAATAGATCTCGCATCAAAGCCCGGCTCTCGGGGGTCGACTGGAATCCTTCGCCCACGACTGTGAGGGCGTCTGTCATCGTGTTGCCGAGGCACGTATGACCCACTCCTTGGGGGAGGCGTGGGCACTCGACGACGATCATCGTGGTCGAGTCGGTGATCATACTGCTCACTGTTTCTGTACTATTCTCGCCGATCTCCACGTCCCTCACGCCTCGAAGGCGATCTTGGGCTATGAGCCGACTGAACTGTGTCTGCCACCACAGATCTGCTATGAATCCTATTCCGCGACTGAGACACCGTTGTGTTCTGCTCTCCCGCTGCCCGGAGTAAAGCCCGGATCTGCATCAAACCTCTGCCAGCTTCTGACTTGGAAGGCTGAATCGACTCTGCTATTCGGGCTGCAGCTGTGAGATTCTGAATCGGAGTTCGATATACCTGAGTTGGGGGCGGAAAAAGCTATCGTCGACTGGACTCAGGAATCCGCTGCCGAGCACGCTCGTCGAGTGCGTGCTGGAGATTCTCCAGTCGAGTGCGCTCAGCCAAGTTGGCCAGGCGCGCCTCCTCCAAGGTCCGGGCCTCAGGGGTTTCTCCAACGATAGGAGTGTGAAGTGCATCCATGTTACGGCGGCGAAGCTCTTCCCTCTGCTGCGAAGAGAGGGGCTCGGGGCGGTACTCCTCGTGGACGCGCGACGGATCACCGCCGCCATCGCCACCGTCGAAGCGGGGGAAGCCAGGAGGACTGCGCGGTCCATTGACCATCAGGACTTCCGCCGCGGGATCACTGCTGTCGCACTCGGATGCAGTCTCGACGGAGCCAGTCGAACAGGCCGTAGAGAGTTTCGTCGGGCTCGATTGCCGTGACTTGTGAGGTGGCCGACTGGCGAGCCACCACGTGCCTCACCCACCGCTGGAGCCGCGACCGACCGGAACGCTTGCACCGGCGAACAACAGGGAGCGAGGACGCCACAGGAGCCGACCGATACTGAGTCGACGGCTACCGCAGAAGGACGCCACGGACGCACGCGCGAAAGTGTGTTGCCCCGCGGATGGGGAGCGCCTCGACGTCGAGTGGAGCCTCTTGGAGCCAAGCGGAGTCGTCGGCGACAAACACGAGCCCGCCGAGGCGGATCTCGCGGCCCTCGGCCAATCCTCCGCCAGAAACCATGATGATGGAGATTGGAAAAATTGCAACTTCTCCAACAAGTCGCTAAGACACCTGCTCCACGGTGGGCGCCAACTGTTGTGGTACTAAGACTGACAGTAGAATAGGGGGGTAAGTATGGAGAGGCAAGATCCTAGCTATGGTGAAGTTGTACACACGAGTTTTACGAGTTCAGGCCCTTCTCGGAAGAAGTAACAGCCCTACGTCTCGGAGCCCGGAGGTGGTCGACTGGATTATGTATGTGTGTGTTTACAGGGGTGCGAACCCTTGTCCCAGAGGAGGGGGGTGGCTTATATAGGGTGCGCCAGGACCCCAGCTCCCCTCCGTTACACAGGGTTCAATGTTCATAAAGAGTAAGCGTTACAGGTAACGTTTGCAATAAAGTGTTATAAATGGTAATTAAGTCTAAGAGTAAACGCCCGACCGTTGCTGGGTTGAGTGACTTTAGGTCTTCTATATGTCGAGTGGCTTCTGCAACTGGTCAAATCACATTGACTCTTCCGAGTGGATTGTCTCTGGTCGAGTGGATGATGGTACCCTCCAAATGCTTCTGTCTTTAGGGTGGTGCCCTTGGGGAAGGTGTCTAGGTCGGGCCTATGACCCTACCCTAGGTACATGGCTTCATCAGCTGCCGCCGCTTGGGTCCCATGAAGGCCACCGCGGAGGCGACGCCGGCGTACACAGCAGGTGTCTTGCCGGATCCTTTTGTTGTGAGGACCTTCATCGACCCCGCATGGGCTCCAAGGAAGCGGAGAAGCCCGCTTCCACCATCATCTTAGGCATCAGCCAACCATATCAGTTGGGCAGCGGGGAAGCGAGCCGTCCTTCGCGCTGAAGCATATACCTCCAGGGCTCCCGGCAGTCCGGTGATCGTGCTGCCGGACATGAGGAACACAAATGGATCGGCGGGCGACCATTTAGGCCAGGAATTATATACCTATGCTGTCTAGAACTAGCACCGCTTAGTTGATTTGAATGTAATGAAATCCGTCATGTTTCTATGAAAATCCGGTATTTTATATGAATTCCATCATTGTTTATGAGAAATATCGCCGTGTTTGCATGAATTTTGTCCGGTTGGTTGAGTTGCTGTCAGAATGTGTGCGGCTACGGTTGGATGGCGTAATATGCGGGTCACCGGTCGGTCTGCGGCCGGCTCGGGCGGCGTGGTGGGACAAAATAAGCACAGCTCGTGCGAGCTCGTCTCCAACTTGTGCGCTGGAGGATGCATGAGCACCCGAGCCATTCCTCGTTCATCGGTGGCAAAGGCACCGGTGGACAAAAGGGTCACCAATATTTTGGCTACCCCGGGCAAAATACAAACATCCCCTCCCAGCAGATTCAAATCCCTCGTTCGCCGTGAAATTTTGCCATGTGTTGTTTTCATGGACTAGCAAGATTCCCGTGCATTGCAGGGAACATCAAGATGCATTTTTTTACAAAACACCTGTTGTGATTGACCCATGCATGAGTAATCCCATGTGTAAAAACTAATGATATCTCGAGAATTTTATCGGAAAAATGGTATGTCGAGAATTTCATCGAAAAAATGATATCTCTACTCCTATAAAAGACTCAGTTGGTGATGATGGTGTGTCTGCCATCCGTCATTTCTGACCATTAGATCTACATCTAATGGCTGCGAGGTAAGTTGTGGCATTTTTGCAACAATAGCCCACTTCTCTGCTCTAATTTGAAGAAAACCCCTTATTATCTTGAAAGCAACCACATCCCTCCCTCGCCTCATCAAAACAACCCGAGAAATATATTTTGAGTGAAACATAATATATTTTTAGTGGTATATATGTATATCAAAACAAGAGTGTTTTCTTTCAAGTTTGTGAACAAGTACTATTCTACTTTGGATCCATTGCAACGCACGGGCACTTTGCTAGTCTCAAGAAAGATGAGAGGTAAGGTTAGGAGGAGTGGGGCGTGGTGGTGACTGGTGGTCGGACTGGGCGGAGGCATGGGGATGGACGGTGCATTATGTCTAGGTTTGTATCTCTCTCACACACACCCACGTAGGTGGGGGACATGCACGAAGAGAAGAGGTGCATGCACGGCGCACATACTCCCATCTCTTTCCCAACCACATCCGCGAGGGTACACGGTGGAGCTCATTTCTGTACGAAAAGGTAGCCCATGTGGTAATTTGACACGTGTACTGGTTGTCCACTTGATAGAGGATTGTCTACCACGGGTGAACAAACAAATTGCGACTTGACGCGTTATGTTAAAAAAGAGGCAAACCATGTGGGGCCTACCTTAGAGGCAAGGTTCTATACACTCGAGATGCTCTGTACGTATTACTTTTGATGTGTCCCGTCAACTCGCAGAACGAGGAGAAGCTTGCTTACTATGCCGTCTCCCCCGCCCACGGGCGCGGTGGCTCGCAGGACGAGGTGAAGCTTGCTTAGTACTACTCATTGTATATTGGTTTATTGGTCCCCATTGTATGTTGTGTCAAATTTTGACTATAGATTGAACTAACAAAACGTTCGTGCATGTTACCAAAAATTATATCATTGAAAACTATATTGAAATACGAATCCAACGATATAATTTTTGTTGGCATGCATTAACATTTTGTTAGCTAAATATTTGGTAAAAATTTGGCACGAACTATAAAGGTGACCTATAAACCAAGACGGAGGTAGTAGTACTACGCCTTACGCCCGCTCCCTCGCCCACGCGCGCGGTGGCTCGCAGGACGAGGAGAAAATTTTACTACTCCCTCCGTTTACTCCTCGTCCCTACCTTGGTTAGAGAGATTATCATATTGTTTGTAATATATGTCCTTTAGTAGTACTCCCTCCTTTCCAGTTTATGGCTCAATTTCCTTGGAGCAGTATATAGGAGTAGTACTACTACAGCAATTTCCTTGGAGTCCGTGGTGCAGCAAGCTACCCTAGGCTATGTTACTACTCCCTCCTTACCAGTTTATGGCTCAATTTCAAAATCTCTCCAACCAAGGTAGACGGTGAGTGGTGGAATTAATTTCATAGTTTGCACAAGTAATGTACGCTCGTTTTTCTCAAGAAGTTATGTTTACCGAGGCATTAATTAGAACGAATGCATGCATGACCACTAAATTTCCATGAACTTCTACATGCATTAGTGAGTTTTCTCTTGACAATGCATGCTTGCATCGGGTGATTTAACGCACCTCGAAATCCAACATGTGATGGTACTACTACTACTAGTAGAATTGAGACTTATAAAACGGAAAAACAATTTTTTTAGACGAGCCCTATAAACTGGAAAGGAGGGAGTAGTAAGTAGTATAATACCTCCATAGTGGGTACGTACTCCGTAAAATCAGATTTTCCCAAAACTAAGTCACTCAACCTTTATTTGCTTGTTTCCCTACCTGCCTCGTTGCCTCGAACAGACTATGCCAAACTCCCCTGCCTGCCGCGTGGGAAAAGACCCACCCTCGCCTTTTCTTAGTCCGGGTTTGTATCGATGGATCGCGCGAAGCAGCAAAAACCAAGTTGTGTCTTGTACTCCTCCGTCGACGCTCGCCTTCATGAATTCTGTACTTCCTCTCACCGACATGTGGGACATATAGCAACCCGGTCGACGTGTCATGCACCAACTAACAGTGCCGAACAGCAGGGGGGACGCACCCCAGTCGTACCGCCCCAGTAGTAGTAATGAGCAATGAGACGTCAAATCACAATGCCGCACCTTCCCAGACGGACGAAGCAACCAATATTTCACACTTCGCTTTGCCATCATCTCCTTCAAGAAAACCACGTAGTATTGCTTCTGCCTCAAGACGGACACGCGCATCGCCTTCGTACATCATGACATGTGGGACCGCATGACAGGCCATGCTCCCCCGCCCATCGCTCGGTAAAATCACCCCATTTTTACTGCTTCCTCCATATCGGTTTACAGGGCATGCACGTCGTTCTAGGTTGAGAATTTAACTGGCTATATATATGTGATGAACAGTATATGTTTAGAAACTGCATCCGCTTAAGAATCGAATGATATACTTTTTGTGACATAGTAACTCATATTTAGTTAGTTAAATGGATGACCGAGAAACTACGTGCGCACCCTATAAACCGAGACGGAGAGGGTAGTACAGTATGTATCTTTTTAGATCAATATAGTCAGGATTCACCGAGGAGAAAAAACAAGTGGTAGGATGCTCCTGTCATGTTGGCGTAGCAACTCAAGCAGGGTCAGTCCGCACACGAAATGGTGACACACTTAACAGGACCCCTTTGGCCGACATGTGGCTCATCCACCGTCTTGTTCCACGTGCAATGCACCAAATTACAGTTCGGAGCAGCCGTTGGACTTGGAGGCACCCCGGTCGTAGTGCCGCAGTAGTAGTAAATGAGCGATGAGGGGTCAAATCACAAAGCCCCACCTTTCCCGCATTAAGCTGGACGGACGAAGCAACCATCATTTCACTCTAGGGCGCAAGAGCATAAAGAAAAGAGAAAACCAATTATGTGTGCGGTAGCTACCTAGGGCACCCTAGGGTAGGGCCTCCACTACAAATCTTTTTTTAAAGCGCCTCCAATACAAATCCACTTCTCCCTCGTCCTCTTGAAGAAAACCAATGATGCGTGCGGCGGTAGGGTTTGTAGGAGTACTACGGCGTGCGGGGCCACATCGTAGTCAACGGGAGAGGGATTGAGTTCGAGTCGACGCCTTAATATGTGTGGGCCGCTTGGTTTTACGGGAACGAGGAAGCATTTTGGGTTCGGGGACCAGTGGAGGTATACGTACAAAAAATTATGGATGTAGGTTCGACTGAAAGGCAATGATGCATGGGCCCTGCATTTTGATATACCCGCGGCCGCGTGAAATTTGCTACTCTACTCAAAACTAGTAAGGTACATGCATTGAACGCATGAGATTTGGAAACCAAATTATGAATAAATACACACTATAGCATGTAAAGCTTTGCATCATATATGCATGATGTAGATGTTCGTTTAGTTCTTATAGTTAATCTCATTAAAAATCAATTAGTTTTATACAAAGGTTAAGATTCATGGGATTGTGCATTGTAAAGCATAAAGAAAAAAACAAATAATGGCAATTCATTTAGAAAAAAAAGTTTCGGCAATTATGATACGGAAGATTCTAGAACAAAGGAGAAGTGCTTGTGTTTTGGGAAAGCATGCACGGCCCACATCTCTTATTGGTTGATATGTCACGAAACAAGAAACAAGGAGGGAGTTAATGTACTATGCCAAAGTGTTTTGGGATTATTTGGTTTCCGGAAGATGACTTACACACCTAGACGGAGGGAGTACAAAGAGAAAAAATGAATTGCAGTTAAAAGAATGGCATTTCTAACAAAAATGTGAATGTGAACTACATATGTGTGCACGTGACCAGCACATACATTGTCAATGCAAAATTTAATGCAAGAAATAACTTATGAGTAACATGCACGAATTGATGACACTACAAAAAAAATACACTTCCGTGATGATACGTGTTTGTCACAGTAGGTCACGTTTTTTGTCATGCATGTACATCCATGACAATTTTATGACAGAATCAAGAGAGTCATACATGTGCTGTTGTAGAAGTGTTCCATGACATTACCAAAATTATCATCACGGAAGTGTCCACTTCCACGACGATAAATCGCACGTCACAGAAGTGCTTTCGTCAAGGGTGACCGACACATGGCATCCACCATAACGGAACGCCGTTAAGCTATCGGGTCCGGTTTTGGATCCGATAACCCGTTAACAGCCCCGACCAATGGGGATTTTCCACATGTAAAATCATCATTGGCTGGAGGAAACACGTGTCGGCTCACCGTTGGGACAGATGTCATCCACTCATTGGACCCAAAGCGCCTATGATACGTCGACACGTGGCACGGCCCAACAGAGGCCCATTCCTGCGAAAAGGTCGGCCCGTTTGACTTGGTCAAAAGGTGGCGGGCCGGCCCACGGCAAGCTTGTTAACGGCCTGTTCGCATATAGCCCATTTAAAGCCCGCTAACCCAGGGCCCATTTACGGCCTATCCGAATTAGGCCCAGTAGCTTCATCGCGGCCGTCCAATATAATTCCAGCCCGTTTTAACTTCCAGCCCATGTATGGCCCATGACGTATTTCGGCCCATATGAGTCCCTTTGTAACTCTTGGCCCATTAATGGCCCGTGGTGAAACCGGCCCGTAATGAACAGTGTGTCGCTTTATACCCATTAGCGGCCCATTATTCCATTGGGTCGTTTCCAGCCCGTGTTACCTTTTGGCCTTCTGAGGGCCCAGTTATTCTTGGGCTCATTTCCAGCATTCGGTTACTTACGGCCCGTTACTGGCCTTTTCTGCTTGTGGGCCAAATTCAGCCCGTGGATACAGTCGGCCCGTTTGTGGCCCGTTAATCTGTTGGGCCATTTTCATAGCATCATCAAATACGGCCTATTAATGGCCCGTTATGGTCAGCCCATAAAACGTACGATTTCCACTCTAGCCCGTTTACGGCCCCTTATACGGCCCGTACAAGGCCCATAGATGAGACGGCCCGTACAAGGCCCATGGATCCTACGGGACGTAGAAGGCCCATTGACCCGACGGCCCATAGAAGGCCCATTGATCCGACGGCCCATAGAAGGCCCATGCATCCGATGGCCCATAGAAGGCCCATGGATCCGATAGCCGATAGAAGGCCCACGGATCCAACAGCCCATAGAAGGCCCACGGATCCAACGGCCATAGAAGGCCATGGATCATCCGTCCCGTAGATGGCCCATGGATCGTACGACCTGTGGAGGGCCATGGTCACTACAACGTTTGGGCGAGTTGGCCCCCATTTGAACGATATAGCATATTCAAAGAATTATCCTACTCTATACTATCACCTCTAAAAACATACACTATACAATAAAGAGACTAAGGCATAGAAACGTAGAATAATCCTACACTATACAATAAAGAAATTACAGCCGATTATACCCACTGGGCATTATGGTTCGGCACCAGTGATAATAAAGCATACCCAAACAGCAAATTACATACACTGGGCAAATACAGCTCATACATCATGGACGCGCATCAACATAACTTACCATTTGAACTATAATCTCTTCAGAAAATAGGATTGGCCGGATTTAGATAGCACAAATTTCAGTCTGCAAAATCTCCAATTCCTTCGTTGTTACCTCAGTGTCTTGTTTCATTTTTTGACTCCCGCATCTAATACCTGGATGTCCAGTCTCAACTTGTTGATTGTATGGTCAGAATCATGTACACGTTGTCTTGCCACCTCTAGTTGATGCTCGAGAAGATCAGCACATTCCAATTCCAATCCATAATCATTCGGTAACGGCCATGCCGCACTGCTCGCAGATCTTTGTGTTGATGTCACTTCATCCTGAAATGTTTCTGTAAGTACACATTACTAGGGCAAAAATATAGTTACAACAATGAAGCGAGCAAGGCAGACTATTTTGTACATGGCAAAACAGGACTAACAATAGTGTTACACGTCATGAAGCATAAGCAGGTGATATTTTAAAAATTATAAAAAAGGTAGTCTGTGCAGCCTGCATACAGAAATCTCTCTTAGCTCACCAGAGGAGCATGATGTTGGGGCCCAATCCAAAACACAGACAAGTTACAAATTTAGACAGCACGTTGCGTAGAAGTAAGCAAGCAGTTGGCCATTCTGTAGCTCAATTAAAGTCTTAGGGCGCATAATGAACAGCAGAGGGTTTCATACAAACATACTACAGCAAGCAAAACTATGCAATCATTCGCCTAGTATAAACTAGATTGTGAGCCTCATGCAATAATAGTTGGTTAATAGACTTCAAAGCTTCAGGCACACTTCGGCAGAGTAATTAAATGGTAGGGCCTTTAATCATGTCAATTAATAGTTATACAAGTACCCAACATTAGGCATCATTCTTTGGGCATCTCATTAACTGAGGACAAATAAAGCAATTGAAAAGAGCAAATTAACTATGCCTGAAACAAACAAGGAATTGAACTGTTGAGTTGGATACAGTGACTTACCTTAACAGGTTGAAGAGGCTCAGCGCAGCTCCTACTTCTCTTACAAGGCTCCTTCCTAACATCTTGTACTTGGAAATCCTCAATCTTATCTTCATTGCACCCCCTCTGCAAGGTGACAAAAACTAGTTACTCGTCTCCTTGGAAGATAAATATGCATATTCTAGTCTGTGAACACAAAAGGATGAGATTATGAGCATTTACTATGTCTGCACTATGTAAAAACTAGGCATACCTTTGAACTGGATCTCCAGGTACTCTTGGAGAGCCTACTTTAGTGTACAGCCAAACCTTTATGTCACCTATGAGTTAGAAAAGGCCCCACTACAGCAGCCCTTAGTGTTTAAATCGTTGACAAGCTCTGTTAGAGTGTTAGGTCAAGAACAGCAAGTAATCAAAGCAAATAGTCCTAGTATGGCTGGCTGATGCAAACAAGCAATCGAACAGATGTGTGAGCAAATCTTACATATCAAGAAAAGAAGCAAAGAAGGAGGCTTAAAGACCATCACTTGACTGACTAGATTTAAGGGGCATTTAAACATCATATGCAACGTATGAACTAACATAAACATTACATATTCCAGATTCTACAATGGAATGCACATGTATTAGGTTATGCCATGCATGATGATGCCTAAATGTACACTATAGCAGGCACGAGTGATTCATCATTGCACGCACAATTGAATTGCAGGTTAAGGGCCAGTTCTATTCCGCCTTTTCAGGGCTTATTGTCAAAATAAGCCATAAAAGATGTAAAGAAGTCATTTTTGAGTTATCGGCTTGGGCTTAACTAATTTCGCTTTGAAGGGGGGTGTTTCGGGTAGAACCTCACTAAAAATTGAAAGGAAGGGGAATAGTGAAATGACTCTGTTGTCTGCCTATATTACACTCAAAATGCAACTGGTGACGCTCGCGTCACACCTCACCCTCAAGTAAAAACAAACACGCAAGCGTCCATTGCCCTGCCCGCTTGCATCTCCTCTCCCCTTTCCCTCTACCTCGATCCCCTGCCTGCAGCACTAGGGTTCCTCCAGCAAGCCGTCGCCACTGGTCCCATCTGGCCTGGTCCCTCTGTCCAGCTAGGCTACATGGCCGGCGGGTAGGGGCAAATCTCCCTGGCTGCTCCTCCCTCTGGAGCCTCCCCTCATTCTCATGGTCTCCAGTAGCTGCTCCACTGTGGTTCGTCCAACGCACTACTCCGGCAGGCGCTGCACAACTACGGTTGATGCCACACTGCGGCAGAAGGCACCTTATTCCCCCTCCCCACCTCCCAGGCCGTGGCCTTGAAGGTGAGGATCTCCTCTGATTTTTTGCCAAATTTTCATTCTGATCCACTATACGTTGAATTGCTATGAGCTGCTTCTGCTGCTGCTATATGCATTGCTATGAGCTGCTCCTGCTGCTGCTATATGATGAATTGCTATGAGCTGCTGTTGCTATATGATGAATTGCTATGAGCTGCTGCTGCTATATGATGAATTGCTATGAGCTGTTGCTGCTGCTATATGATGAGTTGCTATAAGCTGCTCCTGTTGCTGTTGTATGATGAATTGCTATGAGCTGCTCCTGCTGATGCTATATGATGAATTGCTATGAGCTGCTCCTGCTGCTGCTATATGATGAATTTCTATGAGCTACTTCTGCTGCTGCTATATGATGAATTGCTATGAGCTGCTCCTGCTGCTGCTATATGATGAATTGCTATGAGCTGCTGCTGGTATATGATGAATTGCACACTGCTGCTGCTGCTGTTGTATGATGAGTTGCTATGAGCTGCTGCTGCTATATGATGCTTTCAGGTGGTGCTGCTATATGATAATAACCGGCCACTTGGACCATCGAGTTTCAATAAATAATTGTTCTTCATTTAAATATGGGTCTTGCGTTTTTCGTTTAAATTAGGCAATGGGATCTCTATGGAAAACATTGACCAAAGTAGATTGTGCCAAGTAGATGGTATCTTTGTATTTGCATTTTGAGCAAATAGTGATGGTCTGTTTTCCTATCATATTAATTACTGCACTGGGTTCAATTTGTGATGTTTGCAAGTCAAATTAATTTTCATATGGGCAGCAAAATGAAAAAATATAATGCAATCTAGACTTTTCACTGATCATACCAAAGATAAACTGAAAACGCAATGAAAAGAACTGGTTGGCTTATTACATGGAGCTTATATTCATAGGTGCTTATTTTCTTAGGATAACTCGTAATAACTGTCCCTGAGAAACTTGGCCAATAGAACTGACATACAAATAACATGTCACGATGATTGCAATGGAGGAGTGACGTACCATAGCACACTTCACCGCTGGCTCTCCTTTTTTTGCGATGTTCCATGAAATTGCCACATACATCTTGTACTTTTTCATTGTGTAACCCTATCTGCAAGTTGACACGGCTAATTTCAGACATCTCTACATGATAATACATTGCATATCCCTTGCGCATATTTAAAGCACCAATTAATGATTGTGTGCTTAGCATAACTAGCCATGACTCTGTGTGCTGGACTAGCAGGCACTCTAAGGGAGCCTAATGTAGTGTACTGGAATTCCTACATGCCACCTACGATTTTGTGTAATGTACTGCCTCTGTTCCTAAATATATGTCTATGTAGAGATTCCAGTATGGACCACATACAGATGTATATAGATGCATTTTTGAGTGTAGATTCACTCATTTTGCTCCGTATCTAGCCTATAGTGGAATCTCTAGAAAGACTTATATTTAGGAACGGAGGTACGAGGTAGTATCATGTATGACATCTACATATCTAATTTAGCAGCCAGTAGTAGAAATCATTGTCTGCACAAAGGGATTACTGGTCGAAAATCCTAGCAAAGCACGCTGGCAGGCACAGAACAATACAAGAGAGAGAGACACGCTTACAAGATCATAGCAATGCCTCGGTCCAGGATCTTGGTTGGCCAAGCTGTTAGATCCAGAAGAAACATCGTCCTTGTAGTTTTTGCCAGCTGCATAACAGGTAACAGCGACCTGTTAGTATATTTGAAGTACATCGGGCAGGTGATGCTGGACGGGTTTAAAGGTGACAAGTACCTAGGCCGTGGTGGGTGCTTGGCATCTTGCCAGACGGTGGGAATTAGGTTAGAAATGTCAAGGGTGATGACGCTGCGCTGGCTGTCGGGGTTCGGTAAGGAGATCTAGAACCGTCGAGTAGGGTGTTTGTGGAGCGGCTCCGGTAGGGTGGACTACGGTGTGGGCGAAGCGGGTCTGTGGCCGTGGACGAGGGCGTAGGTGAAGCTGCTCTGGTGGTTGGGTTAAGGATGGTGTCGACGATGCGGATCTGCGGCCGTGGACGGGGCGTCAGAAGCTGCTCCGGTAGGTTGGATGAGGGTGCGAGGAAGCAGATTTGAGGCCGTGGACTTGTGAGTTGGCAAAGCGGCCTCGGTAGGGTTGAAAATGGTATAGGCAAAGCTACTCCGGTGGGGTTGACGATGGTGTCGGCGAAGCGGCTCCGGTAGGGTTGAGGAAGGTGTCGGCGAAGAGGATCAGAGGCCGTTGATGGGGGCGTCGGTGGGGCGGCTCCAGGCGGGTGTGGACGAAGCGTCTCCGGTGGGGAGTACGAATGAGCCGCTGCAGATGTGCTGCGGTTGACGAGAGTACCGGCGCCGTGGACAAGGCCGGCACTGAATGGGCTGTGCTACAGTGGTGGATGAGTAGTCTACTTGTTTCTAGGGGAGGTGGGAGGGGTAGATGCGGCCGCAGAAGCAGATCCGGCGAGGTGGACGCCGCTGGCAGTGAATGGGCTCTGGTACGCCAGTGGATGAGCGGTCTAGGGTTTTGAGAGGGGAGGGGAGATAGGCCGATGAAGTATGGACGGCGTGATGTGAGATGCTCTGGTGCTGTGGAGTTAGTCGTTTTTTGCGGGAGGGGGAGAGGAAATGGGGGTGCCATGTAGTGGGGGGAACCGGAAGTTACCAAAGCAGCCCCGACCTATTATGTAGATGAGGGCGGTATTGTAACTGTTGGTCTCCGTGCACCAAGGACAAAAGGGGAATTTCGCATGCTAAAGACTAAGGTGGCGGAAATTTTAGAAGGAGGCGGGAGATTTTGCCGCCTGCGGGATCGTTCGTATCCAGTTTCAACTAATTTTGGACCGTGCTAGCGGGAAGGTCATGCGAGACTCTGTACACGGGGCACGCGTGAGCAGTTAATAACTGGTGTGAAGTCCACCCCAGAAAAAAAGACAATAACTCGGGATGATGCGCTGATAACTTCGACGTTCACACGGGCGCAGCCAATCGTACGGGTGAAGTGGCGCGTTCACAAAAAAAGGGATCAAACGCTCAGCCTATGTATTTCTCATGTAAATAGATAATTTAGTGCAATTGGTTATTTACTTTAAACATAATGCATTGACGTGTTAGTGTAGAGGCGCACAAAAAGAAATGGATATTGTAGTCCGCTACTTAAAAGTGTTACCTCATATGATTACATAGCCTCCATTTCATAAATTGCATACCCGTTGAATTCATATATGAATATTACATATATTACTTCATAATAGAACCTTCAATCATCCAAGACTAATGATTTTGAATGCAAGAGTCACAATGGTGCATGTACATGATAGCTACATTGGTTGTTTGAAGAAACATCACTGTAACTTTGGCATGCACAACTGAAAAGGTTTATTTAAATAGAAAAAAATGTGATATGTGAGTGTCCAATCTTTATAGCGTTGAATCGATATTGTACCTTCGGCCACGATATGAAGTAGATATTGATTTATGTTCAAGCGATGCACGTCCACGATCGCTAGATAGTGATGCGTGAATGACTTGTGCAATCTCTCTCACACGCATACATATCTCACTTCCCTATGGGCATCAGAATCACAGACGCGCACTTCGTGTATTTCTCTCCCTCGGTCAAGGTTAGAATTCGTCTTTCTACCCCGTCCTACAATTCTCTCACACAGAAACACACACGCTCTCTGTCGAACACGCCGACCCCTTTAATTCCGCCCACCCACAGCCACTAATGTCTTGAAGGATAATAATGTCTCTCACACATATGCCTAAGGTTAACTCGAGTTCCGGAACCATATCAATACATACAATGGGATTCCAGCAGAGCACCTTTTGTTTTGAGATTTCGCTCTCCCCCCCCCTCTCTCACACACACACATGCGCGCGCGTGCACACATTGTTTCTCGCTTCATTTTGCGGCACTTGCATGCACACAATTTTGTTTATCTTCGTGATGCTTTAAGTATGCCTCGCACAAATACTATCTACCTATCCCTTAATATAGCTAGATATGTGTCACACAAACTCCTTCTCCCTACTAGCAAGATGCCCATGCGTTGCACCGAACATCAAGATGCATTAGTATGAGTAGTTTATCTTGTGGGAGAAAAGGATGAACGAGGGAATGCCTTATTTGCAAATGCGAAGAGGGGTGTGGGTATCTTTTTGCAAAATTGCCACAGTTTCCTTCCTATCCGTCGGATATAAATCGGATGGCCTATATTGCAGGATGGCAGGAACACCATCATCACCAACTCTGTTTTTTATAAGAGTAGGGATATGTAAGTGTCACTGCCCCCCCCCCCCCCGACACACACACCCACACCCACACAACCACACACACACACTTCCCAACACCGAAGGAGTAGGGTGACTGTCGGTGTCAAAACCGGCGGATCTCGGGTAGGGGGTCCCGAACTGTGCGTCTAAGGCGGATGGTAACAGGAGGCGGGGGACACAATGTTTACCCAGGTTCGGGCCCTCTCGATGGAGGTAATACCCTACTTCCTGCTTGATTGATCTTGATGATATGAGTATTACAAGAGTTGATCTACCACGAGATCGTGGAGACTAAACCCTAGAAGCTAGCCTATGATTATGATTGTTCTTGTCCTACGGACTAAACCCTCCGGTTTAGATAGACACCGGAGGGGGCTAGGGTTACACAGAGTTGGCTACAAGGGAGGAGATCTACATATCTGAATTGCCAAGCTTGCCTTCCACGCCAAGGAGAGTCCCATCCGGACACGGGACGAAGTCTTCAATCTTGTATCTTCATAGTCCAACAGTCCGGCCAAAGGATATAGTCCGGCTGTCCGAAGACCCCCTAATCCCGGACTCCCTCAGTAGCCCCCGAACCAGGCTTCAATGACGATGAGTCCGGCGCTCAGATTGTCTTCGGCATTGCAAGACGGGTTCTTCTCCAAATTTTGAGTACCTGTCGAGTAGTGTCCGGCTTCCCATGAATGTTGCACTCCTCAGCTTCTGCGCCTAATAATGGCTATCCTCCACGTGTCGAGCGAATGCGAGAAGTCGGGGCATTTTTACACTTGCCACCCTAACCATGTAAGCAAATCATCTATTTAAAGCGACGGGGATCCTCAGATCCAGATCACACCATTCTCCCACAGCGAGCATCCATCAGGGAGCGCCTGGAAAAGTCCATCCCATCATGGCCGGCCATCGCAGCTCCTCCTCACGCTCCCGCAGCCCTAAGCCAAGCAATTGGAAGAAGTGTTCCATCCCCCACAGCCAATTAGTAGAGTTACAGACCCAGGGGTTTCTCCCTCCAGCGTATATGGTCCCCGTTCGAGCCGGACTCGCCACCTACAACGGCGGGGAGCAAGCGGAGAGCTTTCCCAACCCATCCATGGGGGAGCGGGTATGCCTTGTCCCTTACTTATTAAGGGGGCTCAGATTTCCAATCCATCCGTTCCTCCGCGGGCTCCTGGAGTTCTATGGCCTCCAGCTGCATAATTTTACTCCCGCCTCCATACTACACATCACTGGCTACGTCGCCCTTTGCGAGCTGTTTTTGGGCTGTGAAGCTCATTTCGAGCTATGGAAGAGGCTATTCTGCCTCGTACCCCGTACACAGGAGGCAATATATCAAGTGGGCGGAGCCGAGATATGGTGCATCGCCGGGACCAGATACTTGTCCGGTACTCTGAAGAAGATGTCCGAAGATTGGCCTTCAGAGTGGTTTTATATGGAGGACGTTCCCCTTCCGGATCCTATTCGAATGGGCCTTCCTGAGTTCGACAACGCCCCTTTGAAGAAACGCCGCAGCTCGCGCCCTCGGAGCCCCCAGGAGGAAGATAACGGAGAAGTCCTTTACCTGATGGGCAGGATAAAAATGCTGGCCAAATCAGGATTGACAATAATCGAGGTTATGTCAATATGTATAATGCGGGGGGTGCAGCCACTTCAGTATCGGGGACAACCCATGTGGCACTTCAACGGAGAAGACGATGCCACCCGCTGCGGTCATAAGGGACCGGACTCCATCGCTGCCCTATTGAAAATACTGTCCGATTTATATAAAGGAGAGGAAGAGTAGTTCATCCGCATTAAGCCACGTGATGGATTCTCCATGTACAACCCCCCAAACTGGGTGAGCTGCTACCTTTTACTCGGAACCGTCCCGCATTCTTCGTCATAAGTATTTACCTTGCTATTTCATAGCAGGAACTGCGAAAAGCTGTGAGGGAGGTCTACAGCCCGCCTCCACAACCAGAGGACCCTGACCGGGCCCTCGACCCCGGACTCCAAGAAGA
This sequence comes from Aegilops tauschii subsp. strangulata, assembly GCF_002575655.3. Lineage (NCBI taxonomy): Eukaryota > Viridiplantae > Streptophyta > Magnoliopsida > Poales > Poaceae > Aegilops > Aegilops tauschii. The sequence continues at coordinate 93,951,029 of NC_053040.3, forward strand.
TCCGGACACATTTGTGGAGCTCATCGACAGGACGTTCTATCAATTAAGATGTGACGGTGCCTTGGTAGCCATCATAGCCGATTATCCTTGACTACTCCCTGCATCGCATGTAAGTAAAACCGGAGTCCCAACTTCCGAGAAGGATCCCTTTCTTGCACTTCACCTACCGCACACATATGGTGTCTTACAGGGAAGCTCCTCGGGACGCCATACCGAACCCGCAGTGACTCACCAACAACGGGCACCGAAACCGGGTAGGCTTAAAAGGAAGGCGGTCAGGACTGAGATGTCGTCGTAGAGGTATGAAAAAGAACCCCGCTCCGTGGTTGTCGTCTTTTAAAATGTAACAACGTCCATGTTTCCTAGCAGAAAAAACGCTCGCCGGACCATATCCGGAGAGCCTGCCGGCCACGCCTCTACCAGCCGGGCTCCAGAGCCGGACTTAGAGGCAGACGCTAACGTGGGGCCAACGCCGGATGTCCCTCCTACAGAGGATGCGGATAGGCTGTCCGCCACGAATTCTGAAGTGGAGAGTGCCATGAATCATAGGCGTCGCCGGGCCGTACTCCGTGACGCTTGTTTCTCTCAAGAGGCGTTCGATGCCTTCAACTCCGGAGACGCGTACATCCGAGCTGCTCAAAATGGCCTGGCCAGAGCGACGGGCCAGTATGTAAAGGATATATGGGTAAGAAAATCTGATAATTATGTATACCAATAGCCCCTGAGACTTGAAACAGTTGGCACAACTGATTTGAGGATCATTATATGTGTAGGTTCTTACGGAGAAGAATACCCAGTTGTCTCAAGAGCTGGAGGAATGCAAAGCCCAGCTACGGGCCGCAGTTGCCAGAATGGAGGAGTCCAAGAAGGCCCCATCTGGTAATACTTGTCATGATCGAGAATGAAATGACATGTACCAGTTAGTATTCAGCATGCATGCAAATCTAACAATAGATTCTGTAGATAATCCCGGAGTGAATCCGAAGATTGTTCGAGGGGATGAGCAATATGCTCAACAACAGCTAGAGGCTGGCGAGCGCGTTCTTACACGGGTTAGGCGGGAGAAAAACGATCTCCAAGATGCTAATACCCGGCTGGGCATTGAACTAAAAGATGTTCGGGCCCAGCTCGCTGACTCCGTAAAGGAGAATAAGAGGCTTCGACGCGGCATTTTTAGTAAGTGCTTGAACGAACTTTTATAGAGTTCGGCGAAGAAACCGGCTAACAGAGTTGTATCTGTAGGTATGCTGGCGGGTCGTCCCGAAGAGGAGATGCCCAAATCTGCGGGCGATCTTGTGCAAGAGCTCTCACAATTGCACGAACAAGTTCGGCAGGTGATGCAGGGCATTGCCCAGGCCTTGTGGCCATCCGCCTCCCTGCCAGGAGGCATGGGGGAGCTCGTAGAGATGCTCAAGGGAGCGCGGCGGCGCTTCCGGTTATGGAAGATATCAGCCTGCCGACAAGGTGCAAGGGAAGCCTGGGCCATGGTGAAGACGTGCTATACCAAGGCTGGCCCGAATCACATGGCCGAGGTCGGACCTGTAGGGTCTGATGGGAAAGAGATCCCCGTTAGTCTGGTATATGACCAGGTAAAATTAGCCGCAAAGTATTCCCAACAGGATTGTAGGCTAGACAGCCTGTTGGATGGTATAGAAGAAGAATTTAGTTAGTCTAAGTGACTGTGTACTTCAAATGACATATTTTGTCCCTAGCCGGATTGTAAATCATTTGTCATGGCGGACCTTTTCACTTCAACCTCCGGACCCGACAGTCCGGAGTGTATCCGAATACCCGCTCAGTTATGTAAAAACCGGGGTACGCGTGGAAACCAGGCGTAGGGGTCATAAGTGCTTGAACAGACAAGTACCCAACTAGCTATGTTATATTACATGGATAGTAAGAAACATCTTCCAGGGAGAATAGTTCCGTTAAGGGTTCCTTTCCCTGGGTACGCATGCATTAATGTGCATGTCCGAACTGTGAAAAGAGACGCAGGATATAAACATCTGGGGGCATGTATTACAATAAATAAAAGTCATCTTTTGTTCACCGACCGAATATTCCCTTAAGAACGCTAGCTTTCGGCTTTACCCAGTCTGAGGTACACATCCGGATGATCTGGCCGAATTAACGGGAACGTAGGGCATAAACACAAGAGCCAGGCAACCCAGCTTGGCCAAAACTTAAGTCATATCGATGCATATAATGGCGAAGAAAAGGTACATGTGGAGAAGTAACACATGTGCGGGGGGCATAAAGCCCTGAACATAATTATATTAAGCTTCTGTATAAGAAGCCCCCGGGTATAATGAGCACGTCTAGCGCGTCAAGATTGTGTAGTCAAGACACATTTTAACCTTTTGAGGCTGTGAGAAAAAAGGGGAGAAAGAAAGAAAGAAAAGACAGATAACGGATATATAAAACATTGATGGAGGTAAGGAGACGAACACATAGTCCGGCACTAGGCGTAGAACCTTCGGAGTCTGGCTGTGTTCCATGGGTTTGGCTTGAGTCTATTATCCGATGCATCCCGTAGAAGGTATGCTCCACTGGTCAGAACTTTGTCAATAACAAAGGGACCTTCCCATTTGGGCTTGAGCTTGTTCTTTTTCTTCTCCGGTAGGCGTAGAACGAGTTCGCCAATGTTATAAGTTTTGGCCCGTACTTCTCTGCTTTGATACAGTCGATCATGTTGCTAATAGAATGCGGAGCGGGCTTTTGCCACGCCACGCTCCTCCTCCAGGGTGTCCAAACTGTCCTGCCGATCAAGCTCGGCTTCTTTCTCTTCATACATGCGCACTCGAGGTGAGTCATGAATTATGTCGCAGGGCAGTACCGCCTCTGCGCCGTACACCATAAAGAATAGTGTGTACCCGGTAGTGCGATTCGGCGTGGTCCGCAGCCCCCATAGTACGGAGTCGAGCTCCTCGACCCAGTGCGTATCTGATTCCTTCAAGGATCGCACTAATCTGGGTTTAATGCCACTCATAATGAGACCATTTGCCCGCTCAACCTGACCGTTTGTTTGGGGGTGATAGACACAGGCATAATCGAGCTTAATGCCCATGTTTCCGCACCAAGTTTTTACCTCGTCGGCTGTAAAGTTGGAGCCATTATCGGTGATGATGCTGTGGGGGACGCTGTAACGGTGTACAACCCCGAATATGAAGTCTATCACTGGCCCGGACTCGGCCGTTTTAACTGGTTTGGCCTCTATCCATTTGGTGAATTTATCCACCATGACCAATAGGTATTTTTTCTGATGGCTTCCCCCTTTAAGGGGTCCGACCATATCAAGCCCCCAGACCGCAAAGGGCCAAGTAATGGGGATTGTTTGGAGAGCGGTAGGTGGCATATGGCTTTGGTTTGCGAAAAGCTGGCAACCGACGCAACGTTGAACGAGGTCCTGTGCGTCTGCTCGGGCCGTCGGCCAGTCAAAACCAGTACGGAAGGCCTTGCTTACAAGGGCCCGAGCTGCAGCGTGATGGCCGCCAAGTCCAACATGAATTTTTGCCAAAAGTTGCCGTCCTTCCTCTTCGGAGATGCATCTTTGAAGTACTCCGGTAGCGCTTTTCTTATAAAGCTCTCCCTCATGGACCTTGTAGGCTTTAGACCGCCGTACAATGCAACGTGCCTCGTTTGGGTCCTGAGAGAGTTCTTGCCTAATTAGGTAGGCCAAGAAGGGTTCTATCCACGGGGCGATGACAGCCATAATCACGTGGGCCGAAGGCGTTATTTCGGTGGCAGAGCCTCCGATTACGCCAGAGTGTTCGGTATCTGGTGTTGTGGCCAGGTCCGGACTGTTGTTGCCGGTCTCTCCTTCCCATACCACGGATGGCTTAAACAGCCTTTCCAAGAAGATATTAGGTGGGACAGGTCGCGCTTAGCGCCGATGCGGGCGAGGATATCCGTCGCTTGATTGTTTTCCCTGACCACATGGTGGAATTCAAGCCCCTCGAACCGAGCTGACATTTTGAGGACGGCGTTGCGGTAAGCCACCATTTTTGGGTCCTTGGCGTCAAAGTCTCCATTTATTTGAGATATTGCGAGGTTCAAATCCCCACGCACCTCTAGGCATTGAATGCCCATGGAGACTGCTATCCGGAGACCATGCAACAGGGCCTCATATTCCGCTGCATTGTTGGAGTTTGTGTATAATATTTGAAGTACGTATTGGACTGTATCTCCGGTGGGGGATGTTAGGACGACGCCTGCCCCCAGACCAGCCAGCATCTTAGAGCCGTCAAAGTGCATGATCCAATTGGAGTACGCGTCGTACTCTTTAGGGAGTTCGGCTTCTGTCCATTCGGCCACGAAATCAGCCAGTACTTGTGACTTAATGGCTCGCCGTGGTTTGTATGTTATGTCGAACGGGAGGAGCTCAATGGCCCATTTAGCAATCCGGCCCGTGGCATCGCGGTTATTTATTATGTCGTTGAGTGGTACTTCAGAGGCCACCGTAATTGAACACTCTTGAAAGTAGTGTCGTAATTTCCGGGATGCCATGAAGACCGCGTATGCTATCTTTTGATAATGTGGGTACCGTGATTTGCATGGAGTGAGGATGGTGGATACATAGTATACCAGGTTTTGAAGCGGGAACTTATGTCCGTCCGTCTCTCGTTCGACGACGAGCACTGCGCTTACAACTTGGTGTGTTGCCGCTATATATAACAGCATTGATTCGCCGACATTTGGCGCGGCCAAGATTGGGTTGGTGGCCAAAACGGTTTTTATTTCTTCCAATCCGGCCATGGCCGCATCCGTCCACTCGAAGTGTTCGGTGCATCGAAGAAGGCGATAAAGGGGTAGTGCCTTTTCCCCTAATCAGGAGATAAAGCGGCTTAAGGCAGCCACACATCCAGTTAATTTCTGGATTTGCTTGAGGTCTGTTGGGATAGCCAACTATGACAGAGCTCGTATTTTAGCCAGATTTGCTTCAGTTCCTCTGCTGGAGACGATGAAGCCCAAGAGCTTTCCGGCGGGCACGCCGAAAATGCATTGCTCCAGATTGAGCTTGATGTCATATGTTCGGAGATTGTCTAACGTGAGCCTCAAGCCGTCTATTAAGGATTCGACGTGTCTGGTTTTGATGACCACGTCGTCTACGTATGCCTCCACTGTTTTGCCAATTTGTGTTTCCAAGCATGTCTGAATCATGCGTTGATAGGTTGCACCGGCGTTTTTGAGCCCGAAAGGCATGGTGTTAAAACAGAAGGGGCCGTATGGAGTGATAAATGCCGTTGCGGCTTGATCGGACTCCGCCATCTTAATTTGATGGTATCCGGAGTATGCGTCGAGGAAACGCAATGAGTCGTGTCCTGCGGTAGCATCGATAATTTGATCGATGCGGGGGAGGGGGAAGGGATCCTTGGGGCAAGCCTTGTTAAGGTCCTTGAAATCGACACATAGGCGCCAGGATTTGTCCTTCTTTGGTACCATCACAAGGTTTGCTAGCCAGTCCGGATGTTTTATTTCTCTAATGAATCCGGCCTCAAGTAACTTGGCTAGCTCCTCTCCCATGGCTTGTCACTTAGGCTCAGAGAAACGCCGAAGAGTCTGCTTGACCGGCTTGAACCCCTTTAGAATGTTAAGGCTATGCTCGGCCAACCTGCGTGGGATTTCTGGCATGTCTGAAGGATGCCAGGCAAAGATGTCCCAATTCTCGCGCAAGAACTCCCGCAGTGCGGCGTCTACTGTGGGGTTTAACTGTGCCCCGATGGATGCTGTTTTCGCAGGGTCCGTTGGGTGGACTTGGAATTTGACTATTTCGTCCGCTGGTTTAAAAGAGGTGGACTTGGGTCTTTTGTCGAGTATCACGTCGTCCCTGTCCACTGTGGAGCGCAGCGCAGTTAGTCTTCGGCCGCAAGGGCTTCGGATAACGCCTCGAGGGCTAGTGCGGCGGTTTTATTTTCGGCGCGGAGTGCTATGTCCGGATCACTAGCTAGAGTGATGATTCCATTGGGCCCGGGCATTTTGAGCTTCATGTACCCGTAATGGGGTATAGCTTGGAAGATCGTGAACGCCTCCCGCCCTAAAAGGGCGTGGTATCCACTACTGGATGGGGCCACTTGGAATGTGATTTCTTCGGACCTATAATTCTCCGGCGTGCCGAATACCACATCTAGTGTGATTTTTCCTGCACATCGTGCCTCCCGACTAGGGATGATTCCTCTGAAGGTCGTGTTGCTTTGCTCAATGCGGCTCTTGTCTATTTCCATTTTTCGAAGGGTTTCCTCATAGATGAGGTTTAATCCACTGCCACCGTCCATGAGCACTTTAGTAAGCCGGAAGCCGTCCACAATTGGACTAAGGACCAAGGCGGCTGGTGCTTGGGCTGTTCGGAATTTAGGTTCATCACTGGCATTGAAGGTTATAGCCGTGTCGCTCCATGGATTTATTGCTGCTACGTGGCAGACTTCGGCAAGGCTGCGGAGTGCACGCTTACGTCTATTATTTGAGGCGAAGTTCTCGAAGACTGTCAATACTATATTGTTATTTTCCACGGCATGGTGCTCTGAGGTATTGTTGATGAGGAGATCATCACCGCTCTTGGCCACCTGCCAGAGTATCCAACATGCTCTAAGGCTATGTGTTGGCATGGTATCTGGTGTACTGTGAATTTTGCATGGCCCATTGAGCCATCCCTCCAATACAGTTCCACGCCCTGTGGTGGACTTTGGTTTTTTTGCAATTGGATCGGGTGACTTACGAGGGTACACCCTTTTAGATCGGACGGGGGGTTTAGTGAGAGCTGGAGGATCCAGAATTTTGTTTGGGTTTTCCAGGTGCTTTCCATCGCACAGTACTTCTGTACTATGGCCGCCAAGTCAGTGAAGTGTGCTATGTCACGGCGACTTATGGCGTTGAGGATTCCCTTGTCCGTGCAATTTTTGCAAAAGAATGAAATTGCGTCTTCCTCGCGACAATCCTTAACCTTGCTCATTACAAGGAGGAATCTGGCCCAATAGTGATGTACTGTCTCTTGGGGCTCTTGTCTAATGTGGGAAAGATCACTTATATCTGGGTGGGTGGGTGGCTTTAGGTCCGAATCCTGACCCGATCTTAGACCCAGGGGCGGAGGAGTTTCCGAGCTTGGCAGTTCAGGCTCCGGGATGTTGCCCAATAGATCTGGCCCGCTGTCTGATTCTAGGTTCAAAGCCTAAGCCATGTCCTCCCGTAGACGGGTATCCGGCTCGGAGAGCTCGGGAATCCAGACATAGTTCATCCTCAAGATAGAGGAAGAATCGCTGCATTGCTCCTCCACCACCGCTATCTGATGGGTGACCGGCGGAGAATTGATCTCCCTTTGGTCGGGTTTAAGCCCGATCCGATCATAGTCCATAGCGACACCCAAGGCGGCGATGCGATCCAAGAGCTCATTCAGGGAAGAGAGCTCCATTGGGTCCATCTGCTTGGCGAATCTCGAGTCGACGTGCAGGCTGTTTTAGATGACCCGAGAAGTCATCGTCGGCGCAACGGCCGAACGGGCGGTCATGACGAAGCCGCCTAATCGGAGGGTTTGGCCTACAACCAGGGCTCCCCCCGAGGTGATGTTGTCCTTGACAACAAGACGAGCCATCGAGCCTTATGATGACGGCAAAGTGGAACTCTCAATGAAAGCACCAATGTCGGTGTCAAAACCGGCGGATCTCGGGTAGGGGGTCCCGAATTGTGCGTCTAAGGCGGATGGTAACAGGAGCCGGGGGACACAATGTTTACCCAGGTTCGGGCCCTCTCGATGGAGGTAATACCCTACTTCCTGCTTGATTGATCTTGATGATATGAGTATTACAAGAGTTGATCTACCATGAGATCGTGGAGGCTAAACCCTAGAAGCTAGCCTATGATTATGATTGTTCTTGTCCTACGGACTAAACCCTCCGGTTTATATAGACACCGGAGGGGGCTAGGGTTACAAAGAGTTGGTTACAAGGGAGGAGATCTACATATCCGAATTGCCAAGCTTGCCTTCCACGCCAACGAGAGTCCCATCCGGACACGGGACGAAGTCTTCAATCTTGTATCTTCATAGTCCAATAGTCCGGCCAAAGGATATAGTCCGGCTGTTCGAGGACCCCCTAATCCCGGACTCCCTCAATGACACCTCGATCTTGATACTAATCTATCGACTGGCTTCTCTCTCAAACACACACACACGCACACACACTACCCGACACCGAAGGAGTAGGGCGGCACCTCGATCTTGATAGTAATCTATCTACTCCTCTTTCAAACACACACACACATACACACTCGCTAGTTGTGCCTCTATGCCTACCGCGCACACTCTCGATACGTCTTTCTCTCCATCCCCCTCCCCCCCCACCCCAACAATGACAGCAGAAGGGTGACAACTCGATCTGATCGTAATCTGTCAATTGGTTTCTCTCTCGAACATTGTGTCTCTGTGCCTCCTTCAGTAGCCCCCTCGATATGTAGACTTCTCGCGCGCACACAGCTGTAGTGACGATGACGCTGAACCCAATGTGCCTCGTTTTACCGGCCTCATGTGATAGTTTTCACCCTGTTTTCTGTTAATTAACAAGGCAACCTTTTCTTTGTTACTACCAGTGGATCTGAAATCATTCGGGGCAGCCATAAAATATATCACTTCAACCCAATTATCACAGTAACTATTTTAAAAGAAACTAGCTAGATGCACGTGCGTTGCACGGAACATCAAGATGCATTTGTATGAGTAGTTTATCTTGTGAGAGAAAATGATGAATGAGGGAAGGCCGTATTTGCGAACGTGGAGAGGGGTGTGGGTATATTTTTGCAAAATTGCCATAGTTTTCTTCCTATCCGTTAGTATAAATCCGACGGCCTATATTGCAGGATGGCATGCACACCATCATCACCAACTCTGTTTTCTACTCCCTCCGTTCCTAAATATTTTTCTTTTTAGAGATTTCAACAAGTGACTACATATGGAGCAAAATGACTGAATCTACACTCTAAAATATGTCTACATACACATCCGTATGTGGTAGTCCATTTGAAATCTGAAAAAGACAAATATCTAGGAACGGATGGAGTATAAGAGTAGAGATGGAGATATATCTCCAGCATGGTCTACAACAAAAATATGCTGGACTGGTTAGCGCCGGATGCTCGCAACGCGATGACATGAGTTCGAATTCTGTCTTTAACTTTAGATTTTTTATTATATATTACTTATTTAATATATTCTTCTTTCACTACTGTACTGACAGTGGAACCCACACAGTACGTAGAATACAAGATTAAGGATGGACTTGTTTCTTTTAAACTTTTTGTATGAAGTTGTAGCCACCCTGCAAGTCACGTGTACACTGTACACGCAATTAACTTTTTATAGAGGGACAATCATACACGCAATTAACTCAAATGAATTGGATGTCACTCTATTATTTCCAGCATAAGAGCATCTCCAACGGCATCCGGCAAATTTCCTCCCGCTTCCTTCCGCGGAGGACGACATCAAACGCCAGCGGCATACATTTTCACAACTCTAACCAACCAGATGAAATTCGTGCAAACACGGACTGATTTCATATAAGCATGAAGGATTTCGTATAAAAAAGCTGGATCTTCATATAAACATGATGGATTTCATTACATTTACATGAACTAAGCGGTGCCAATCCGGCTCTCTTGGTATAATTAATACTCCCTTCGTCCGGAAATACTTGTCCTAGAAATGGATGTATCTAGACTTATTTTAGTTGTAGATACATACAATTTATCCATTCTTAGAACAAAAATTTCCCGCCAGTTGGAGAGGGAGTACATAATCTAAATGGCCGCCCGCGGATCCCTTTGTCTTCCTCATGTCCGACAGACACTTTGCGGGGTCGACGAAGGTCCTCGGAAGAGACGAAGAAGCAAAGAAACCACCTGAATGCGCAGTCGTCGCCTCGGCGGTGGCCTTCATGGGACCCAAGTGGCGGCGGCCTCACGTGTTCTACTTCTCCTCGATGATGGCGGCGGACACGGAGAAGCTGGCCACCGACTCGTCGCTCTCCACGCACCTGGCTTCTGTCTCTGCCTGCATGGCGCTGCCGCAGGCACAGGGGGCGCGCCCACAGACATGGGAGGCGCGGCACCGCAGACACTGGTGGCGCGGTACGACGCGGCAGCAACGACACCCGTACTGGTGTGCTCGCCGCTGTGCCGGCGTGGAGCAACTCGCCACTCCTCATCGAGCTGAACTGGAGCGGCGAGTTTCTGAACCACGCGCCTGCTTGGGGCGGCAACTGGCTCCGTCGGGCCAAGGGAGGTTGGTGAAGCACCGAGCGGCCTCGCCCGTATCTGGAGGGCTCGGCGGGCCACCCAGCCGGGTAATATGCCGGAGAACGGATCCTCGGAAGCCATCGGAAGAGTGGAGAAAATGGTGAAGGAGGAGATGGGGGAGCGGCGGAGGGGTGTGATTCTTGCCCGCTGTCTGTCTGGCCTCGTGTAAATAGAGGGCGGACGGTAGGAGCTTGGCCGACATCTAGCCTCGTTTAAACTGAGGCCGGACGGGAGGAGGTCTGCCGGTGTTGCGTTTAAATTCGGCCCGCTCATGAATGGACGTGTGGCCGGAGTAGGTTTCTCGGTTTGCATGCGGGTTTAACGGAGGGGTTTGATGGAAGCGAGGAGGCGTGTTCAGCCGGGCATGCAGCGGGCGGCGCAGTACTATTCGATTTGACAGTGGGTGGCGCAGTTCCCGATACGGCTTTAATGCAGACGATGGAGGGAGTAGCGGTTCCCAAAATGTTGAACGGCCAGTGCATCCTCCTTCAACTAATGCATGAGGGAAGTAATGGGAGGAGGACCGGGAAAAGAGGTTGCACGATGTGAATGCAACGCAGTTTGCCCTCATATAAAGGCGCCCCTCCATTCCAATGCATCTACCACATCGTACGCACCTAAGCATTTGCCTAAGCACCTACACTAAGCACAAAAGAGCTCACTCCAGACCCATGGCGGCGATGCGCGCGACCGGCCAGCGGCTGTGCCAGATGGTCCATGATGTCAGCCTGCGGCATGGCGCCCAGGATCGTCTCCAGACGGTGTTGGAGACCGGCTGGTGGATGGCCGCCGTTGACGCCAACTACGACTCTCAGTTGGACCAGATGATCGTTGCCACCACCAAGAAGTTCACCGTCCTCAAGAAGCTCGCGGACGACATCGTCGTACTCCTCCAGCCCGCGCGCCCGGGCTCCTCATTGCCTGCCACCCTAATCGGCCTCCATGGCCGGAACCTCTTTCAAGCACTGGTGGCCCTGCGACTGCCCGCCGACGCCACGAAGAATGTCCACCTAGAGGTCGCACTCGCCGTGAGGCGCCTCGCCCTGCAAGAATTCGTCAACCTACACATCCACGTGTACGACCAAATCGTGTACATAGGTATCTACAAGGCCAGTGAGGACGCTACGATGTTGGCCTTCCTCAACCGGCTGGAAGCCTTGGATGCCTTTGCTGAGAAGCACCTCGACCTCGCCACAAAAGCCGCCGCTCCTTAGCCGCCGGTCGGTGGCCCAGCGCACTAAGTTGAGGAGGAGGAGGTCGTACGTTGATGCATGCATCTTTCTTCTTGCCTTCTGTAACCACCACTGCGATCGCATCATCATCATGGCCTTAATTCTTATTGTGCTGTTGCATTCTCGTTCCAGTCAATACCGACATGTGCGATCCCTTTGCTTAATTATATGCATCACTGTAACTAGTACTCCATCCGTCAATTTATAAGTTGTGCTTACCTTTTCCATCAACTTCGTGCAACGCGCGGGCATCTTGCTAGAAACACTAGAACATGTCGGACCGCGTGTGACCAAACCGACGATGCGCCAACCTAGCTACTACGTACCCTGCTTATGTGGCGGAAAAAGCCTCGCCCTAGCGTTTCCAATCGTTATTCCTATCTATCGATCGTGCCAAGGAGCAGAACCAGATTGTTACAATTTATACATGTTTCTCTACTCCTAGTCTCCTACTCCAATAAAAGACTCAGTTGGTGATGGTGGTGTGTCTGCCATCCGTCGTTTCTGACCATTAGATCTGCATCTAATGGTTGTGAGGTAAGTTGTGGCATTTTTGCAACAATAGCCCACTTCTCTACTCCAATTTGCAGAAAACCCCTTATTATCTTGAAAGCAATCACATCCCTCCCTCACCTCATCAAAATAGCCTGAGAAATATATTTTGAGTAAAAAGTACTCCTTCCGTTCCTAAATATTTGTCTTTCTAGAGATTTCAATAAGTGACTACATACGGAGCAAAATGAGTGAATCTACACTTCAAAATATGTCTATATAATCCGTATGTGATAGTCCATTTGAAATCTCTAAAAAAGACAAATATTTAGGAACGGAGGAAGTAATATATTAGGAGTATATCAAAACAAGAGTGATTTCTTTCAAGTTTGTGAACAAGTACTACCATTCTACTACTTTGGATCCGTTGCAACGCACGGGCACATTGCTAGTAAAAGGAAAAGGCATGCCGCGTTCGCGTCGCACTCCCCCCCCCCCACACGCCCGGGAATCGGGAGTACTCCATGGCCCGTCCGGCACGACACATAGCTTAGGGAAGGCGTGTTGCCTAGCATTTTCACTTTCATGTGGGACCACCGTTGAGCAAGCCGACTATTGGCAAACCGCACCCCGCCCGCCGCCGGGTTGGAAAACAGAAACAAGGGGAAGATCTAGCTGTAGCACGGAATCCAAGAAATTTGGTGTCAGATGGGGCTCGTTGATAGAGTAGGAGCATTCCGTACTACTCTACTCCTACTAGTACCAAGTTTGTACTATACAACTAGTACTACCACTATACAACTAGTAGGTACGTGCACGGCACATCATCGTAGGAACAAAAAATGGGAAGATCTTGTTTTGGGTGATTTATCTTTTTTTCAGTCAACATAGTATGAATAATATGATGCGGGGGGCACCCATGAAGCTTATGTGGCTTTGTTGCATGGCTACGAAAGGTTAGAGAAAAATAAATAGATAATGTGTTTAGAGTGCACTCCACTAAACAGATATACTTTGGATCCATTGCAACGGGCCGGCACGTCTATATCTATACCCCCTATATAGTGTGTGTGAATAACTTTGAAAGTTGGTCGTTGGATGAAGCCAATCCGACGGTACAAAGATGGAAAATCCGAGCACTACTGGTCGTTGGATATCATCTACATTCCACCAGATTTTGCCACATGTAGAATCTAGAAGACTCCATGGTTGAACTTCATTCATGACTAACTTTGCCAGAACTAAGCTTAGGCAAAGTGTGTCTGCCACAAAAAATGTGGCTAACAAAATGGCCACCACAAGTGTGGCAAGATTTGGCAAGAAGTTGAGTCTATGACATGTGGACCATGTAGCTAGAAAAGTGTGGCAAGCCACAAGTGTAGCAATGAACCAAACACATGCCTGGTGTGTTTGGTAGGGTGTATGAAGGGCGTATGAAGGGCGCATGATCCCAAGAGTTCCCTTCTCGACCCACTTTTGGGTGTTTGGTAGAGTGTATGGAGGGTGCTTGAGTCCACACTAGATTAGCACAAATACACTAGAAGCATGCATGAAGAGAGCATGCATGAAGAGGGGTGTTGTGTTGAGCATGCATGAAGAGGGAACAACTATGCTGAGACGGGAACGCAACCAAACACACTTGTGGCACGCCTAAGCTTAGGCGTGGCAACCTTAGGCTGCAAACCAAACCATAACTTTGAAAGTTGGTCATTGGACGAAGCCAATCCGACGGTACAAAGATGGCAAATCCGAGCACTACTGGTCGTTGGATATCATCTACATTCCACCAGATTTTGCCACATGTAGAATCTAGAAGACTCCACATGTAGAAGCATAATGCACAAACCACCAGAATCTCATGCGTGCAATGCACGTGTACCTTACTAGTAGTTGGTAGTAGTAAGAAACAAATTCCGGGTTTGGCACGAGCTCGTACTGCGGGAGCACCACAAGGCCTGCCGCAGGAGTTACATTTCCCTCTCGGGGCCCACGGGACCGAACTTCAGTGGCTTAGTGTCCGGCCTATGAGTCAATGACATGCGAACCTTAAATGTGTCGGCGTTCTGGGAACGGGGGTCCCCAGACTTGCCTGCCTGCGGCCCGCGGCGTGGCTGCGCTGCAGGCCTATACGGCCCATCTTCATCAACTAGGCATTCAAGACCCTCGCGAGGGGACAAGTCTCGCGAGGCGGATGACGCAAGACCTCCTCAGGAGCGGCCTCACCAGGCTGCCTCGCAAGGAGCGGAGAAATCAAGGCAGGGCAAACCTCGCGAGGCTCTCGTGACGTGAGCCATGACGATCAAGATCAGGCGGGCGCCAGCGCGCGCAACGTCCTTGTTTCCTCTTTGGTGCTAAGGAGGCAAGCACAGGCGCAGAGTACCGAGGCATCAAGCAAAGGTTTCCATATCAGTGCAACGAGACCAAGATCAGCAGGACGGCAGGACGGAGGTCACCATGGAGCCCAAGACGGCGTCACCACCAGAGCCTTCCGCAGGCGAAGACCGCTTTTGTCAGGATAAGCTGTACTAGCTGTCCCCTTTCAAATTGGCCGTTGTTGCCTCCCTTCCCGCTCAATATTTGGGGAGAGGACCTGGGCCTATATAAGTAGAATTAGCCACCACAGTAGGGGGCATATGATAACCCATTGTGAGGCATCTCACGCACACAAGTTCGCCAACCACAAGAACACCTCAACCTCAGGAGGCTGTTCTTCCCCTTGTACTGTTCATCATTAGCCCAAGAGGCAATCCACCACCCCCACACTGGAGTAGGGTATTACACCACAACGGTGGCCCGAACCAGTATAAATCTTGTGTCTTTGTGTTGTGAGTTCGTCGAGTTCGTCCGCGAGATCTTAGCGAGCTAGGGCGTAGATCGGTAGGGAGGAAATCTCCATGCGCACCCCAATGTTCGAACCTTGAGGGTTTTGCCGGAACCCGTGATCTGACATTTGGCGCGCCAGGTAGGGGTGCGCCGGAGCTTCCTTTCCGTCGTCTTGCGTCCAGTTGCTCCGTCGCCTCCATGGAGGACGCTCGCCGTGCTCGTGCTGAGCGCCAGGCTGCCCTAGCCACCCGCGTCGCCCAGACGGCTCCCCTCGGTGGGCCACCTCATCGTTCCCCATCTCCTGCCGCCAACGCCGCCAACGCCGCCACCGGCCCGGCGGGGAACGAGCAGCAAGCGTCCTTGCTGCACCCCTCGGTGCGGCGGGACGGCCGCACCGCCACTCCATCGTTGACCCTGGCCGGTTCCTCGTCCCACGCTCGTCGCGCTCCCATGGACGCACGGGCCGCGCTCCTCATGGCGCACGAGCTCCTGCGCTACCGCCCGGTCGACGACCTCTACAAGTACTGGCTCGACCGCATCGCCGAGCTTGTCCGCGCCGCAGGGGGCTCCCCTGTGTCGTCCCTCTCTCCGCCTCACCCTCCGCCAGCTACGGGCGACGTAGCTCACGGAGCGCCTCCACCACCTCTACCCCAAGACGGCACCCTGGAGCCAAGGCGTGCGGCCCCACGACCCGACCCGCCTCGTCCCGCGCCCGCGCGCGAAGAAAGAAGCTGTCAAGAAGTCCCTCCGCCGCAAGAGAACACTCCACCGCTCCTCGCACCGCCGCGCCAGGATCGTCCGCCGCGGCGGGACCCAGCGCCGCTTGCTGTGGCGGCACGTGGGCGTCAAGACCAAGCTCCACCTCCAAGACGGGCCCCGGAAACCACGACTGGCTGCCGCGCCTTCACCCCCGAGCTGTGTAGCGTCGCCTGGCCGGGCAAGTTCAAGCCGGATCTGCCTCCTCACTACGACGGCACCCCCGACCCCACGGAGTTCTTGCAGCTCTACGAGCTAAGCATCGAGGCGGCCAACGGCGATGAGAAAGTCATGGCAAACTGGTTCCCTATGGCACTCAAAGACGGCGCCCGTTCGTGGCTCCTGAACCTGCCTCCAGGCTCGATCTCCTCCTGGGACGAGATGCGTGACCGTTTCGTCGCCAACTTCCAGGGCACTCGCGACCGCCCGCCGGCCGCGTGTGACCTGCGCCACGTCAAGCAACAACCAGGGGAGACCCTCCAAAAGTTCATCCAGCGCTTCAACAACATTCTTCTAAAGATCCCCAAGGTGACAGACGAGGCCATCATCTCCACGTTCTCTGATGGCGTCCGCGACGTCAAGATGAAGGAAGAGCTCACTATCCACGAGGAGTTGTGCACATCTCAGGAGTTGTTCAACCTGGCGACCAAGTGTGCAAGAGCTGAGGAAGGGCGCCTCTCCCTCCTCGAGCTGCCGGCTGCAGACCCAGAGGAGAAGAAAGCCAAGGCCAAGGACGTGAAGCGGAAGGGAGCAGCCGTGCTCGCAGTGGAGCCGGACACCAAGCGAGGCAGAGACCAGCCCGAGTCATCCAAGAGCAGCCGACCGTTCTGCGCCTTCCACAACCTGAATACCCACAAAACCACCAACTATCAAGAGCTCAGAGCCATTCGTGAAGGATGCTTCGGTCGACACCCCGAGCACAGGGACCGGGGCTATGGCCGGGGAGGAGGACGTGGAGGTGGGCGCTGGGACGACCGTGGCCCGCGCCAGGAGTGGCGCGACCGGCCTCGTGAGGACCGCTGGTAGAATCATCCTCGCGAGGGCGCCTGGAGGGACCAGCCTCCTGAGGATCGTCCTCAGGGCAACGCCGGTCTTCCCCCGCTACCGCCGCCACCAAGAAGGAATGACGACCACCATCAAGACGAGGGGGCTGGGGGCTTCCAGGAGCCGCGCGCTATCGCCTGCATCTTGGGCGGAGCTCAGGCCCCAGCCTCGCAGCGCATCTTCAAACAGTTTGCTCGTGAAGTGAATGCAGTCCTCCCCAAGCTTGAGGCCACGCGCCCGCTCAGGTGGTCCCAGTGCGCCATCACCTTCAACTCGGGAGATCAGCTCAAGTGTGCAGCGACCGCTGGCACCCTCCAGATGCTTTGTTAACCAGTCATAACCAACGTGCAAGTTACCAAGACCCTCATCGACGGCGGCGTAGGGCTCAACGTCCTGTTCGTCGACACGTTCGACAACCTCCAAGTGCCATATGACCAGCTTCAGCCTACCAAGCCTTTCTTAGGAGTGACCGACGGTTCCACCACACCGATAGGGCAGGTCCGCCTCCCTGTCACCTTCGGAGAACGCAAGAACTACCGCACCAAGCTCATCGACTTCGACGTCGTGCACATCCGTCTGCCATATAACGCCATCCTTGGGTATCTAGCCCTGGCCAAGTTCATGGCGGTGACACACCACGGCTACAACGTCCTCAAGATGCCGGGAAGCGACAGAATCATCACGGTCCCATGCGAAGAAAGAGATGTGGTGTGCTCCCTCGAGCGTGCCTTTCAAGCTGCAGCAATCAATGACCCCGACAGCAAGGGCGAGGGCCCTCCGGAGGCCATCCCCAAGAAGAAGAAGCAGTTGTGCCGTGTCGGACCTCAGGAGGGTGGCGTCGCGGCTGGAACCTCGTCAGGATCAGCGCCCGTTCCAGGGGCGCCTCCCTTTGTCGCATAGGAAGGCGCGCCCAGCGCCCTCCTCGGGCAAGGCTCGGGGGCTCTCTTCTGGAGGGCCTCAGACCTTGCCAACATCACGAGGGAGGCGCTTGGGCACCACTTGGAGGCGTGCTTCATGGCACGTTTCCCTCAGGAGGACACAGGGCGAGGAGCGCCCACCGCTCAGGAATTCATCACCAAGACCACTCAGGAACTGCAAGACGCAAGGGCCATGCGCGGCGACCGCCGCTCACGAGGCGCAGCTCCCCATCCAGGCGAGGATGCCGGGCTGCGCATCTGCACCGACGTCCCAGGGCTCAACATGGCCGCATCTCAGGAGCCTTTCTGGCCTTCGCGCGTGGGCCGTTGCGAGGGTCCACCACACAGCTACGTTCGCATGCCTTTCGGCCTGCCGAGCGTGTCGTCAGCCTATCAGCGCAACCTGTGGCGTGTCCTGGCGGCTCAGGAGGCCAGGCACCACGCCGTCCTGGCAGAGATGGAGACGGTCCTCAGGGAACCACCTGAGCCCCCAGAGCCTCCCGAGGCTCAGGGCCCTGGTGGCTCGTGAGGAGCAATCCCTTCACCGTGTACCTTCGGCTGCCCCGACAACCCTTCATCAACAGAACCAAGTGACATTTTCCAAGTTCATTCAGCTGGGAGCGATGGAGACGGTCCTCAGGGAACCACCTGAGCCCCCAGAGCCTCCCGAGGCTCAGGGCCCTGGTGGCTCGTGAGGAGCAATCCCTTCACCGTGTACCTTCGGCTGCCCCGACAACCCTTCATCAACAGAACCAAGTGACATTTTCCAAGTTCATTCAGCTGGGAGCGCCCCTCGGGCTGCATCATTCCCAGGCCGCGTGGTTCTTCCCTGTGGCATGTATCCCTTTTTCTTCATGTCTTTAGCTTACCTTGCTGGGGGCGCCCCTCGGGCTGCATCATCCCCAAGCCGCTCGGGCCTGACCCAGTGGCATATATCTCCCATGCATTCACTTAAGCCAGCTGCTTTTACGTCTAACCTATCTACACCGTCACCTGCCTGACTCACGCCTCCCACGGGGGTCGCTCACGCCGGCACGGCGCTTCTGCATGGGTCCGTCCCTGCAACGTTGAACAAATCTGAGCGGCCGAGCTCTGGCTCGCGGCACGCCCCGCGCACGTCACCTCACCAGGCCCTCAGTGTTGTTGCCTCCTCGCGAAGCAACCGGGCGGACTAACAACCATAATGGCAAACCATGCTTCTTCTTGTGCTGGTTCGCAGGGATCTCACGAGGAGGATACCAGGCGGCACCGCGAGCTTCCTCTTCTCCCGTGCAATCCGCTTGTGCGTTAAAAGGGGGCTTCTGAGCATCGTGACTTAGGAGCTCTTACTGGCTCTCCAGCCCTCACCCCCTGGCCTTGACCACGGCACGCGACCTGGCATACCAGCGGCGGCTGAGCTCGCTCGAGGGCCGGGACCTGAGGACGTAGAGCACTAAGGAGAACATGGGAGAAGGGAGACTCGTACGGGCCCGACCTAGCTACGCTGCGGAATCTTGTGCACCAGCCTGACGCATCACAAGGCATCGACCCCAAACCACCAAGATAAGTATCGCGCTCAGATTGGCTAATTGTTGGAGCCTAGGGTTGACGCTCGCCGCGGCCCTGTTGCGGCCATGTCGCCATCCTTTATTGCCTTACCATAGCTGCTTGAGCGCTAAAGGGGACCTCCTGAGCATCGCGCCTCAAGGGCTCTTACTGGACCTCGGGCCGCTCACCTCCTGGCCTTGACCACGGCACGCAACCTGGCATACCAGCGACGGCTACAGCCTGCCTGGGGACCGGGACCTGTTAGCGTAGAGCAACAAGCTATCGCGAGGTTAGAAAGGGGAGATCGAGCCTTAACAGGACATGCGTTCGCAGCTTTTCATAATAAGGAAGATATACACAAAAGACATCACAGACACTTACACGCCCCCACGGGGCACTTCTTGGTTCCTCATAGGGAACAGGAGATGAGAACCTAGGGGAATCCTATCTACACCCTCCCGCGGCTGATGCCATCATCAACAGTGGGCCGCGGGAGGCCTGCGCCAACCCCATCCAGATCAGCGGCTGGATGCTGCAGCCCTGCTCCGAGCCTGGCGAGAGCTCGGGGGCACGTAGTTGTTGTCGCTCGTCTCCGGAGTCTCGTAAGCTCAGGAGAACCGCTGGACTCCCATGGGTCGCTGCTGCTAGAGTAGCCACGAGCGGAGCGCGCGTCATCCCGGCGCTCCCCTCCAGGGCAACACTCCAAGCGGCGGCCCTCCGCGTCAAAGACCTTGAAGAAAAGCGTGGAGGCGCCGTCATACTCGAAGTGGATCGCAAGGGCGCCCTTCGCAGACCCGTGTGACCTCGCCCCAACCACGGATCATGAAGATCTTGCCGGTGGGGACCGCTTCGACCTCTGCTCCGGTCGCCGGAGCATCGCAGTCAGCATGCTGCAACCAGAGCTCGAGGGGCCCCCTCGGCGGCATCATGTCAGAGAAGAACCGCGGGAAGCGGATCCAAGAGCTTGGGGGCATCGGCGCCCATAGCACAAGCTCGCACGAGGAATCCGTGGCATGGACTCCAGGGGCAACAGCGCGTGTCGCCATCGCACGGCGAACACGGACGCGGCACGGGCGGCACCGCTCGGCGCTCCGCCCTCCTGAGCTCTCAGCTTGGGCGTACAAGGGTAGCGGATACCCTGGAGGAGGCCGCTCGCACCAAGGCCTCGTCACCTCCTGCATCGCCGCTTCGTCACGACGATGAACCGACCTCTTCTTCGGCGGGAGCAGCCCTGGATCATCGCGGGGGGCCTTCCCTTTCTCGTCAGCGGAGAACCTTCGGATCTGCGCCATCGGAGCTGCTACTAGCAATGGAGCAGAGGAGGAAAGAAGCAAGCGAACAAGGAAGAGATGGGCGATGGGGGCTCTGCCCCCCTCCCATTTATAGCGGAAGAAGGCCAACCGGGCCTCCCACGATCACAGGTAATGATGGTTTTCCTTGCATGTCGCAGGGACTTGTCAAGTCGAGCAGTTGCCGAGGCAGCGTGGGGAAGCGCAGATGCCCACGTCCAATCAACCGCCACGCGTCGACCAAGGCCGCAGGCTTTTGGGGCCCGCGGTGCTCCGCGCTTGACCTTTGGCTTCGCCTCAAAGCCAAGCCCGAGCACGCCTTGGGCCCGGGGGCTACTGTCGGCGTTCTGGGAACGGGGGTCCCCAGACTTGCCTGCCTACGGCCCGCGGCGTGGCTGCGCTGCAGGCCTGTACGGCCCATCTTCATCAACTAGGCATTCAAGACCCTCGCGAGGGGCCAAGCCGCGCGAGGCGGACGATGCAAGACCTCCTCAGGAGCAGCCTCACCAGGCTGCCTCGCGAGGAGCGGAGAAATCAAGGCAGGGCAAACCTCGCGAGGCTCTCGTGACGTGAGCCATGACGATCAAGATCAAGCGGGTGCCAGCGCGCGCAGCGTCCTTGTTTCCTCTTTGGTGCTAAGGAGGCAAGCGTAGGCGTAGAGTACCGAGGCATCAAGCAAAGGTTTCCATATCAGTGCAACGAGACCAAGATCAGCAGGACGACAGGACGGAGATCACCATGGAGCCCAAGACGGCGTCACCACCAGAGCCTTTCGCAGAAGACCACTTTTGTGAGGATAAGCTATACTAGTTGTCCCCTTTCAAATTGGCCGTTGTTGGCTCCCTTCCCGCTCAATATTTGGGGAGAGGACCAGGGCCTATATAAGTAGAACTAGCCACCACAGTAGGGGGCATCTAATAACCCATTGTGAGGCATCTCACGCACACAAGTTCGCCAAGCACAAGAACACCTCAACCTCAGGAGGTTGTTCTTCCCCTTGTACTGTTCATCATCAGCCCAAGAGGCAATCCACCACCCCCACACTGGAGTAGGGTATTACACCACAACGGTGGCCCAAACCAGTATAAATATTGTGTCTTTGTGTTGTGAGTTCGTGGAGTTCGTCTGCGAGATCTTAGCGAGCTAGGGCGTAGATCGGTAGGAAGGAAATCTCCGTGCGTACCCCAGTGTTCGAACCTTGAGGGTTTTGCCGGAACCCGTGATCCGACAAAATGCGGCGGCCCACACGTCATTCTCATGGTGGTGGTGTGGTTCGCGACTCACTCGTTTGAGATGAACCGTCCGGTGGTCGCGTGGCTGTAGCGAGGGTGCCACAGCTGGGCGTCGGGGCGTTACGAGGCGTAGATGGCCACACCGGCGGGTACTACCTGTAGTACAGAAGTACTCCAGCTGAGGATTGATGCCCGGGACAAAATGTGTCACAACCGCTGGATGAAAATTCGATGGTGCGGGAGTACGGATCGGAGCACAACAGTGGAGCACGCAAACCGCGTCCAATCGAGTGTGGCTGTGGTAGAAAGTTGATGGTCGCCGCAGTTCAGCTAGCCCACATGTCATGCACACAAAGGCAGAGGAGCGGTGGGGCCGAGAGGGATGAGGCGCATGTCGGGGGATGAGGATCCCCTGACATGAACAATCCTACCATTCTATCACTGACATGTGGGACCCGCAAGTGTGGGTCCCACCAGTCAGCGGAGGAAAGGCAGGGTAAGGCAGTGATAGCCACGTCAGAGGATCTATGTCCACATCGGGGGACGTCGTGCTTACAGGTAGGGTTGGAGCGGCGTCGTGGGAATCGCGTGTGGGTGTCGCAGTGGTAGAAACAAGAAACGTGATGGTCGCCGTGGTTCAACTTCCATGGACAAGTTGTCATGTCTGCTGACACATGTATATCAAAACTAGAGTGGTTATATTTCAAGCACGTGAACAAGTATTATTCTACTACTTTGGATCCATTGCAATGCACGGGCCAGCACATTGGTAGTAGTGTCTATCTCTATCTCTAGAGGCCTTCCCTCGTTCATCCTTTTCTCTCACAAGATAAACTACTCATACAAATGCATCTTGATGTTCCGTGGAACGCACGAGGATGTTTCCTTGGGGGTCTCTCTAGCGCGGCGTGGCCGTAGTTGCAAGTTGACGCCCCTTGAGATGCCGACGTTGAGGGGCACTCGGATTTCCTCCGATGAGCAGGTAAGATGAGTTTGATCACGTAGTAAATGCATTCTAAAGACTACTTCCGTGTCCATTTCCTAATTCTCCCCCTGCCCACTATTTCACAGGTTAGGCTCGGTGCGAGTGGATATTGGCTTGCATATGTACGGGAGGGTACCAACATCAATTTGCACAACATTTACAACGGTGACACCGTTCCCGTAGAACCTTTGTCCAACATTGGGATCAGCCATGCAACAGGCCACCGCATGAATTGGTATGATAGAACCATGGTGAGATTGAATAAGATAGCACGAACCTTGCACATGGCGGTCAAAGGTGGACCATGCTGTCTGCGGCCAATTTGTTGCCGTACGAGTACGAAGATGTTGTGCTCCTTTCTAACCGCATCTTCGCGGTGACAAACCAGGGGTCTTGTTTCGTATGGGACACATCCTATGATATACTCCCTCTGTCCTAGTTTATTTGTTTTGAATCTTTTCATTTTATAAGTTTCAAATTCAAATTTAGAGGGGGCAGTGGGGCCGAGAGGGGTGAGCCGCAGGTCGGGGGACGTGTGGTGTCATGGGTTCGTGCGGCATCGTGGGAATCGCGTGTGGCTGTGGTAGAAACTTGATGCTCGCCGCATTTAAGGTGGCCCACATGTCATGCACACAAAGGCAGAGGGGCGGTGCGGCCGAGAGGGGTGTGGCGCACGTCGGGGGACGTGGTGTCGTGGGTTGGAGCGGCGTCGTGGGAATCGCGAGTGGCAGTGGATGAAACGTGATGGTCGCCGTAGTTGAACTTCCATGGACAAGCTGTCATGTCTACGGACACATGCATTGCATACCGATCACTGGAAGGAGTAGTAGAGAAAGCTAGGCGGATAAATAGTTCCTTATAGTCAAGCGGACCCACGCTACTACTTGTTCCAAAGACATGCACACCATCGAAATAGTCCATCTATATCAATATACATAGAGAGGGAATATATTTTTTTTACAAGAGAGGAAATAGTTCATCCATCCATAATGCCCTGCTGCTGGTGCAGCATCTTCTTCTTCTTCTTCTCATTTTCTGTGGGAGACGGCTTCGCAACAAGCTCTCTGGACCTTGCAGCTATCTCGAAACTCACACGGGCATTGAGGGTAGCATTTCCGCTCGTACGTCAAGGGATAATTCTCCCATCCAGACGACCTTAATGCCAGCGTCTCGTCACCCTTCTGAAGATTTGTTCCTAGCACAAAATTTGCTACGTCGAATAGGGATGGTGTCAGTTTATCACAATCTTCTACAAGAATTTTTATTTTGGTTTGTAGGTCAGCGATGCTTTTCAAATCAAGGTTGTACGGCTCCAACTTCTGTTTGTCCCCTGCGATGGCTGCACCACGGAAGTATAAGTCCTCCCGAGACAAGAAATCGTGAAGCTCACCGGGTATGGAGGGCGCGTGTATGATGTGGTACACCAAAACATCATCTTCGAGGCACAGTTGAAGGACAGCGACGCGTTGGATCTTCCTAGTGGCACGCTCCGTGTACTCTGCGTCGAGACCGATGACATTCATCTCCACCTTTTGGAGGGAGTTGGATACATTGTTGATCCACTCCCGAACAACCCTTGGGTGTTCGGTGACTGTGGCCACTATGCTCAACGAGCCTTCGACGAGGACATGTTGGACGCTAAAAACCTACATCTCGATCTCTTTCGCCATTTGGAACCGCTGGACCGGAGGGCTATGGTTTGGAGAATTAGGATTAGATGGCTAGTCTAACTGAAGAAGATGATTATTTATAGGGGCTTTGGAATTACTCCAGGAGGATGTGAAGAAGTTAAAACAATGTGAATGTAGTGTGGTTTGGATGCAAATGAATATCAAGGAGTAGTGAAAAAGCCGAGGAAAATCGGTTCTCGATGGAGTAGTAAATGGGAGAAGTTATGCGCATGCATGAGGAGAGCTGCGGTGGTTTGACTGCTGCATGCAATGGAGTGGACGGGCTCTTCGGTTGCCTTTTCTCTCTCCCACACGCATAGAATGGCCCACTCGCATGCTGCAGTTTATTGGCTGGAGTCTGGCTGCAGCTGCTCATGCGTACGCTAATTAATGCTGTGAATGCGGGGCATGGAGGGAAATGGGTGCATGCAAAAGGGTATATACGCAGACTAATTAGAGAAATACTAAAAAAAGTTATGCGCAGACAAAAGAGGACCGGAGGGAGTACTACTCATGTTCCTACTACGGTTAAGGAATATGCGGTTATCCTCAAAAAAGAAAAGTCCTTCTTCGCGCTTCCGCATGCATGAGAATTTGGTTCTGCTCGCAATATGGATGATAGCTGGAGGATGAAGTGAACCCAGAGGCATGCTAGCACGGGAGTGTACTCATGTTCCTACTACTCCTACTAGTAGTAGTAGTAGTACAACTGTGGTACACTTGGTGGTCAAAATACTATTAGACATCCGGTCCTCACAGTGAAGTGACAAGACCCTGCCCGAGGTGACACCAGTCCAGGCGGCGTGTCCGGGTTACCAAAGTCAGCCTCACCTTATGCACTATGCAGTCACTGTCAACGCCGCTGTATAGCATGCCTCGCCTCGTCTCCCTCTCCCCTAGCACCACTCCATCTCCATCTCCGTCTCACCGGAGATCCTGAGGTCACTCTTCATTATCTCACTGTGCCCCCGCATACCCTCACCTCGCTCGCCTCCCCCAGTGCCACTATTCCCTCGCTAGCCGCTCCAGCACCGACAGCCTTCTCCCCCGTAAATCAAGCCCCCCAACACCCCAACCTTCCAAACTCCACCATGGCCGAACGCGAACCGCGCAGGATCCATATGAGCCGCAATTGGAGCAATCTTCCCAGTGACATCCTCGACCTCTGTTGTTCGTGTATGGATATGTTGAGCGCCCTGCGGTTGGCTGCATGCTCGAGGGGCATGCACATGGCCATCATCGAAGCGAGGCCAAAGCTTTTCAAGACACCCTGCTTGCTGCTATCTGGTCTTGCGAGATTGGCTCACCATGATACAGAGGCGTACATGATGCCCCTCGACTTCAATCCGATCTCCATTAGCCGAAACTTCTTTGCAGGTATGTAGTGGGTCGCCGTACATCTTTTCCCTCGACTTCGATCCGATCACCATCGCCCGAAACTTCTTGGCAGGTATGTACTGGGTTGGCATGAACTCCCACTGGATGGCTGCCTTCAGAGAAGACGGTAAAAAGTTGGTACTCGTGAACTTCCAGACCTCCCATGAGATTATCCTTCCTCCGTTGGATTATATAGAGTTTTACCATCGTGGTCCTAGTCATCTAGATTACCACGTCAGTTGGACGGACCTTGTTTTGCAGAAGATTGTAATCTGCCAAGTGCCCACACGACATGCGAATTACGCAGACTTCAAGCTAATTTCCTTGTTCGACCGCGGACTCACCTATCTTTACGCCGGTGCCTTCTTTAGCTGGAGACAACTCAGCTCGCAGTGGATCATCGTCAAAGCTGATACACACTTCTGTGATGCTATTGAACACAATGGCATCATCTACGCGATCGACAAAGCAGATGGCACCACGTATTGCTGGGACGGCGCGTGTAAGTTGTTTCCATCTCATGTTAATGATGACGCCATGACACTGTTTGAACTTTTTGTGATGATTGGCATATCCCTGTTTCAGCAGAATTTCAGTAGAACTATGGCAATGCATTAGAGACACCGTAAATCATCTATATTTGGAATGAATTAAGTCATGCGATTGTGATCATGTCATTACAGCCAATTTGTACCCCTGAATAATCAAACGGTTAGGAATATATGGATATTCTCCTTATTTTACAGTAATCTATATACTACTACTAAATATGAGTGTGTATCAATGGCCATGTTAGTTTCCTCATTTTCATGATGTAGAAACATGCACCACACTGTTGGTTTCATCTAACCATGCATTAAGGAAGTAAATGTGCATATGGAGAACTCTATATTTGGAAGTAGTGAAATCCCGTAATGCTTACCATGTGTACATACCTATATTCGCCCTTGAGCAATCAATGACTAGAATAATATCATCACAAAAATTTTGCCCACAGAACACGAGTATATAACAATGCATGGTCTGTTAGTTACCTTGAAGAATTTGTTTGTGAGGACAGAACATGATTACATAACATGCATGACATGGTAGTTTCCTGTGAAGAATCGATAGCGAGATAACATGAGTATAACCATGCATGGCACCTCTATATTTTCGAACCCAGTATACCTTTCCCTGTATTTTCCTCCCAGTTCCAACAGGGACATATCAATGTTGTTTCTTGCATTATCCTACTCATACTCTGAACAATGTTGATCTTACATTAACAATGCCTGTCCTTTTTGATATGATGAAGTGTCCCTACAGTTACTACCCTTTGTAATCACACCACCTTTGCCAAAAACAGGGAAGCACAACTGGTTCCTCGCTCGATCAGACGACGGCAAAAGACTGATGATCATTCGGACACATGAGCCAGAAAAGTTATATTGCAAAAACCCCACTGTATACAAGCACCGTGAAATACGTGAGTATCGGACAGTGGCTGTTACGTCTATGAGCAGGATACCAGCTTGTTGGGGCCTTCAGGATTTTTTAGTTGGAGGCAGGTAAACAGCCTTGGTGCACACTCTCTGTTTCTCGGACTCAATTATACGATTAACCAGGAGATCACCGTTGGCAAGGACCTTGATGGCAGAGAGGCTCTGTTTGCTATGGAAAACTGTGTCTACACGGCGAGCCCTAGGAGTTCGGGAGCAAACTCCCCTGATTGTCAACGATACAGCCTGCAGCCAAAAGAAGGTGAGAATGACAAAGGCATCCGAATTAACTTTGATCCTTGGATGTCTCAATTACGACAGGCAGTGATGTGGTTCAAGCCTTCAGGTTGATAGGTAATTGGGTTGTTGCGTCGAAAGGGTGGACTACTGGTGTCTTCGGATCATTGGTCGCTGAAGCGGGGCTGCAAATTATGATGGTGTTGGATCATCTCTTCAAATGACTTTGTTGTCTTTGCTGCTTGTTCTGGATGGGTAGTTCTTTCTTTTGTTATGCATATTCCTTGTCATTTGGTCATCCTCGTCTATGTCACTCTTACTATGTAATAGTTGCCTCTGTTTAGAATGTCATTCTCGTCTGGATCACGAGAGTCTAAGCGTTGCAGATGGGTGCGTTTTGGTGGTGTAGCAAGACTTCTTATGAACTATCATGTCTTGTTGTTTATGTCAGTAGTAGTCAGTAGTCAGTGTTTGAATGTTGTATATATCGTTGTGTTGAACTGTTTATTGTCTCGAACTACTGGTGGGCCAAATGAGGGCATCACCATTCTCCAGTGTTCAGAGTGTATCTCCTTTTATCAAGTTATATAATTTGAGCTCAGTGTCTTTTTGATGATGTACACTTGTTTGGGCCAGTGAGGTGTCGTTGAATATGGGCCGAGTAGTAACGCAATGCCAAACAGGTCAATTATGACTCTCAGGCCGGGCTCTCAAAAGATCCTCAAAAAAAAGGCCGAGCTCTCCAAAAAAGAAAGAATAAGGACTCTTAGGCCGACATATGGGCGCCACTGGTGTTTTCGTGCGCTTGCACGCCGAGAGCATATTGGCGCGTGTTCAAAATTCAAGCTACCTTTTCATCCCCATTCTCCAGCCCCTCCCCCACCTCTGGAATCTTGATTCCTACTCCAGTTCCCCCAAATCCCCCTCCTGTACTCCTTGTACTCAAGCTCACTATCATGTCGTCGGTCAACGCGGATCTCCGAGCCGGAGATCCTGATGTCCGTCCTGCCTTCGGTCGCTGCGTGCTGTCGCTCAACAGTGGCATGGCGACGCTTGACGACCAGTTTGCCGGCAAAGTGCTGATGGTAACCATCAACGGCGACCGGCCTCCCGTCTCGCTGGATGACCTTGTCAAAGCTCTTGGCATAGCGCACAGCATCCAAATAAGTGACTTGCTCGTCGAAGTATGTCCGCCACCGGCTGATTTCTTCGTCAGGTTCCGGACAACTTTCGACTGCAGTCGTGTGTTCGAATCTTCCTGGCGTTTGTTCTGCGATGGCGCGCTGGTGAGATTTGATCGGTGGCACCCAGGATGGGGCTCGGTGCCCTCTAAGCTTGAGTTTTTAACAAAGCTTACCTTCCACGGCATGCCTCGACGTGCTTGGAACAGCGAGTCCATGAATGAGCTTATCAACGACCTTGGAGGTGAGCTCGTAAGTATGTTTGTTCCTCCAGACAGCTGGGCTCTGACGGTTATGGCATGGATGAAGAAGCCGTCCACCATACCGAAGGTGATTGGTGTTGAGATACCAGTGCAGGAACTGGGGTTGTACTATTCATCGCCACCAAGGCCGCCGCGGACCACGTTAGGGATGTACCTGTATCGAGTGTTTGTGCATGTCAAAGAAGTGGTCAATCCATCAATTGAAGTCCTGCCGCCACCGCTGGTGCCAGGGTCCGTCGGCGACGTCCATTACAGGAGTCAACATCAGACTTTCCCCATGTTGCTCGGAACGATGGATGTCACAGGGCCTACTCCATCGCGCGGCGGAGGCCACTGCTTCTTTGGGAGAAGAGGCAGGGCTGGCTACCTGGATGTGCTCTAATTTGAGGTAACAACTGAATCTTGTCAGATACTAGTTAAATCCGAGCTATGGGTGTGAAGCACTGATGTGCCAGTACATTTGATTGTGACCTGTTCTAATTTTGTACCTGGACTTTTTTTAGAAAGGGTTGTACGTCAACTTAATATGCTAGCAGAACTTATTGTGTTGTCTGTCTGTTTTCTTTGCACAGCATTCAAGATATTTCCCTGTCATTGATAAAGACGGTGAACCGTTATGTACAAGTTCGTTGGTTTCAACATAGCCCTACCCGTAGCGATCCACTGCTTCCATCCTGATTGTGCCGCCTGCGTGAAATTTGTGTATGCAAGTTCAGCGTGCTATGATGTTCTATATGATTGTGTCAACTATATAACTTTTTACTGAGCATCAGCAATACATATGGCTGAAAGATGTATTTACGAGCATCGACCGATGAGTCTCTCTCTCTCACGTACACGCACACACGCACACACGCACAAGTGGGACCCGTTGAATTATTTCTTTGCTCGTGACAGCTTTTAATTAGGTTCCACTGTAATCTAACTTTTTTCTTAAGTTATTAACTGAGCTCAGTGACTTCAAAAAGTTGTACAAAAGCCTTGTTTGGGCCTTTCCGGCGTCGCTGAATGTGGGCTCAGTAGCCATGCTAGGTTGTACTGTACTACACATGCCTTTTTTTCAACATCAGCAATGCAACTGGGCCGACAGTTGTACACAATATCCGGGTCAACTTGTTATTCTCCGCCCCGCTGGGCTGCAAACTTTCCTAGGAGGTATGCATTAGGCTTAACAAGAAAATGGACTTTAAGAAATAATAAATGGGATGTAATTATAATAACTGGGCAGTAACTATAAAAAAATGCACCAAACACTTAATTAGTTTAAAAATATATTATTTTTGGAATTTGAAAATTTTAATTTCATTACTTGTTGCGCGCGCAATATTTCGTTGGATTTTAACATAATACAACTTTATTTTGAAATTATATTTAATCTGACTAGAAATTTCGGATAAAAGTATTTTGGATCCCATAAAAATGTGGGAATTTCTTTTTGAATTCTGTTTTGAGCGGTTGGTTGAAATAATTAATCGTTGTCCTAGCTAGAAAATGGGTTGTACTTTTAACAAACTGTAAATGGGATGTAGTAAATTCCATTAGAATTAAAAAATGGGCTGTACATTCTTACAAATCACAAATGGGCTATATGTTCTGTGCCACACACTTGTGGGCCTTCTAAGTTGACGCGTCCCCTAAAAAAACTAAGTTGACGCGTATGCAAGGCTTTGTCAACAACACACGGTTCTGGCAGCTGTGGCCGTTGGATGTCCATCCAATGGATGTCGTGCTTCTTCTTCCATCTCGGATATTCTTGCTTCACCGCCCAAAAAATGATTCCTCCCCCTGACATCTGGAGCACACCGTTTCGGAGGCTGACCTATGGGCCTACTAACTTGACGCGTACCAAGGGCTTTGTCAACTTAGTCAATATAAACGATTCTAGCTGCAGTGACCGTACGATGTTCATCCAACGGCCGTAGTGCTTCTTCAACCTCTGGTCTTCTTGATCCAGCCGCCCAAAGCAGTGCCGGTCGTGCCGCGTGCTCCTGCCTCCCGTGGCCGGCTGTGATGCCGCGGAAGCCTCACCACCCCCTACTACTCCCACCGCTGGCCAGGCCATCTCTCTACTCACCCAAACCCCCTGTTATTCTGCGGCGACGGCAGCCTCACACCGCAGCCGAAGCAGTGTTTAAACCCTCGTACTCCTCTCCGCGCGGGCTTCCACTGCCACGTCTTCCCCAGCTCCGTGTCGTCCCCTTCCTAGGCCTCGCCGTCGTCCACCGCCCTGGTGCTCTTGGCGCGGCGTGGTCAACGTGGTCAAGGAACGGCTTCCATCGGACGTGGACTGTACGTGGAGAGGCTGACAGCTGGGTCCACGACGGTAGCAAGGAAGTGCCTCCTTATTACACGGGAAATAATGATTCCTCCACCTAACAGCAGGGACCCACCGGACGGGACACCGTATTTCGCGAAAAAAACGTTTGCCCCCTGACTGCTGGGACCCACCAGATGGGCCACCGTATTGCGCGAAAAAAACGTTCCCCCTGCTGTCAGCTCGGACCCACCCGAAGTGCCTCCTTATTACGCACAAAAAAATGAATACTCCCCCTGCTGGTTGGGACCCACCTTGGTGGGAGGCTGACTTGTGGGCCTACTAAGTTGACGGGGACGGAGTGCTTTGTCAACTTAGTCAATATGAACGATTCTAGCTCCAGTGACCGTACGATGTCCATCCAACGGCCATAGTGCTTCTTCAACCTCTGGTCTTCTTGCTCCAGCCGCCCAAAGCAGCGCCGGTCATGCCGCGTGCTCCTGCCTCCCGTGGTCGGCTGTGCTGCCGCGGAGGCCTCGCCGCCCCCTACTATTCCCACCGCTGGCCAGGCCATCCCTCTACCCACCCACACCCCCTGTTATTCTGCGGCGATGGCAGCCTCACACCACAGCGAACCAGTGAACCCTCGTACTCCTCTATGCGTGGGCATCCACTAACGCGTCTTCCCCGGCTCCGCGTTGTCCCCTTCCTATGCCTCGCCGTCGTCCACCGCCCTGGTGCTCTTGGTGCGGCGTGGTCAACGTGGTCAAGGAACGGCTTCCATCGGACGTGGACTATACGTGGAGAGGCTGACAGATGGGTCCATGGCCGCAGCAAGGAAGTGCCTCCTTATTACGTGCAAAATAATTATTCCTCCACCTGACAGCGGGGACCCACCGGATAGGCCACCGTATTTCGCGAAAAAAACGTTAGCGCCACTGATAGCTCGGACCCACCAGCTATATCTTCGCACGCAAGGAAGTGCCTCCTTATTACGCACAAAAAAATGAATGCTCCCCCTGTTAGCTGGGACCCAGTATAGTGGCAGGCTGACTTGTGGGCTTACTAAGTTGACGGGGACGAAGGGCTTTGTCAACTTAGTCAATATGCACGATTCTAGCTCCAGTGACCGTACGATGTCCATCCAACGGTCGTAGTGCTTCTTCAACCACTGGTCTTCTTGCTCTAGCCGCACAAACCAGCACCGGTCGTGCCTCGTGCTCCTGCCTCCCGTGGCCGGTTGTACTGCCGCGGAGGCCTCACCGCCCCCTACTACTCCCACCGCTGGCCAGGCCATCCCTCCACTCACCCACACCCCCTGTTATTCTGCGGCGACGGCAGCCTCACACCGCAGCCGAACCAGTGAACCCCCGTACGCCTCTCCGCGCGGGCTTCCACTGCCGCGGCTTCCCTGGCTCCGCGTCGTCCCCTTCCTAGGCCTCGCCGTCGTCCACCGCCCTGGTGCCTTCGGCGCGGCGTGGTCAACGTGGTCAAGGAACGGCTTGCATCGGACGTGGACTCTACATGGAGAGACTGACAGCTGGGTCCACGGCCGCAGCAAGGAAGTGCCTCCTTATTACGCGCAAAATAATTATTCCTCCACCTGACAGCGGGGACCCACCGGACGGGCCACCGTATTTCACGGAAAAAACGTTCCCCCCTAACTGTTGGGACCCACCAGCTACATCTTCGCACGCAAGGAAGTGCGTCCGGGCAAAAAAACGATTCGCCCCCCAGACTGCTGGGATCCACCAGCTACATCTTCGCGCGCAAGGAAGTGCCTGACAGTCGGAACCCACCTGGTCGAAGCGTACATAGCGTTGTCATTCTGGTCGCGAACGTGTACGTACATACTGGTCGATGTAGAGGCGCACACGTATCATGTACAGGTACGTACAGCGGCCAGTGTGCAAGAAAGAAAATACGACCACGTACGTACATACGGGCAGGGTCTCGAACGCCTACTCGTGCATACGTACGGCCAGGGCTCGTGTACATGGCTGGGTCGGAACAGAGAAACAACATCGTCGTCGTGTTCATGGGGAGCCAACCGGCTGGGTCGGAACGGAATGCGTCGTCGTGTTCATTGGGAGGGCTTGGACGAAACAGCCGATGGAAACGAGGCCTAGCGTACCGTAGAACGAAGGAAACGGCCTTGTGTTCGACCGGCCACGTTTGAAACGGGATCCTGTTCATCGGGAGGGGTCTGGCGTACCGCAAAATGGAGGAAACGGACCTCCTACGGTCGAAACGGGGGTATTGTTGATTGGTAGGGGTGTGGCGTACCGCAAAACGGAGGAAACGGACTTGTGTTGGAGCGCTACGGTCAAAACGGGGGTCCTGTTCATCGGGAGGGGTGTGGTGTACTGCAAAACAGGACTCCACGGGATACTGTTCATCTCCACCGTCGACCCCCTCCAGCCTCCACGGGCTACTGTTCATCCACCGTCGACCTCCTCCAGCCTCCACCTGTGACTGTTCATCCACGAGCTCCTGTTCATCCAGCCTCCACAACACGCTACTCCACCGGCTACTGTTCAACCAGCCCTCTCCACGGGCTCCTGTTCAACCACCCCTCCACGGGCTACTATTCATCCAGCCCTCCACCGTCTACTGTTCATCCAGCCCTCCATGGGGTGATCCTGTTCATCCAGCCCTCCACGAGGTCCTGTTCATCCAGCCCCAACTGGCTCGATCGATCGGGGTCCTGTTCATCCAGAGGCAACACCACGGGGTCCTGTTCATCCACCCCCACCGGGAACTGTTCATCCAAACCCCCCAGCAACGCTCACTGTTCATCCAGAGGCAGCATCAATCGGCTTCAGTTAGCAGCGGTAGCGAAGGAATCGCTCGATCAGTTAACAGCCATCGATCGATCGCTCGGGTTCAGTAACGCGTAGCCTGCAGTGCAATCGCTCGGGTTCAGTTAGAGCCCAACGCCTCGCTCGGGTTCAGTTAGAGCCCAATGCCTCGCACCCACGTGCGTGCGTGTACGAGAGAAACGCGCATCGCTCGGCCCCGACCACCCACCGTAACCGGGAACACCCCAATATTTTCCTCGCCCTCGCTTCTACCACGGTTTTTTTCGTCATGGACGGCCCAAAGAATGTCATGCAGCTGCGTCTCTGGCCCGCCCAGGACGAAAAGCCCATTTTCTGTCATGATTTTTTGTCATAGAAGTAGGACCCTACCACATCTATGATCATACCATGTTTTGTCACAATTATTGTCATAGAAGTGTCATAAGTATGACAGAAAAAAAAATTCGTTCGGCCCATGTCATGGATGTGTCTTTTTTTGTAGTGTGATGTGGTGCTTGCATGCATAGAGTAGAAAAAACAATGTGATTTATGACTTGCATGCATGACGTGTTCTTTTGCCATAGTTACATGTCTAGGAAAAAAGCTACTAGTGGGTTGTACTAGCTATTTAGGAATAGAAGATGTATACATGGAAGTTGTAGGGAAAGAGATGACATGTATCTCAATTCCCATGAGTAGGGATTGGAAAAGAGATGTCATTTGGTTCACATCATAGGAACTTCTCTATTGAATCTAAAGATGACATGTATCTCAATTCCTATGAGGGGGGATTAGAAAAGAGATGTCATTTGGTTCACATCATAGGAACTTTTCTATTGAATATACGCTAATGTTTATTTTCCTTTGAAATTATGGCAGTATAGGAATCCATTCATATGAACCAAGTGGCTCTAAAGCTATAAAAATGATATCATGTTTATTTCCTTTGAAATGTGGAGTATATGAATCTATTCCTATGAACCAATTGGCTGTAAAGTAAAAAAATCCTATAAAAATCATATCATATAGAGTTCCTATGATATTCCTCCACACCAAAGGATGGTTGAAATTGCTGCAGGTGATACAGCGGTCTTTCTTTGTAGACTCCTCCTCCATCTTTATAGTTACCTCTCGAAGATGAATGAAATGATACATACTGGGTATTCCATATGTGCATTTTGGTACACGAAAACTCGGTAAAAGTTTGCGAGGTTCGAATTTTCAATAAAGCTATATGGACTGCATTTTGGAAAGGAGGGAGGAGCATACGGCACTTGCTAACACTCACGTGGAAGATTTGTGTGTAGGAGGAGTGGCTGCTCTGTTAAATGACATGGCAAAACTGACACTGTCGGATGCCGATCTAACGGTTCTTACGGCGTTCGTCAGGAAACGGCTTGTAGCGAACGTTTCTCAGATAATGATTTACGGACACATGCATTGCATTGATACGTGCCCCCTCTCTCTCCCACGCACACACGCACCCTCACGAGTCATGACTCTCCCGAGTTCTCTCGCACCCACCGTCTATCTGCAGGTAGACGTCACACACATATGTGCTCTTCACACCCTACCCTCAGAACTTCTAAAAAACAAAAGACGACGCGCACCTTTTATTTTAGCTCAAACATCACACACTTATACTATCACTCTTGTGGCGAACGTTCTTTGGGCATAGTATATTGTACTCTCACAAAAAGAAGCGGTGCACGCACGCACTAGTTCTCTCACACCCACTCGTGGGTACATGTAGGAGCGCATTTTTTTGAAGCTGGTACAACAAAATCACTCCACTATATATATAAGCAGGAGCCTTAGCGCTTGCTTTACTAGGGTTCCTCTCTTTCACTCTCTCATGCTCTCCAGATCTAAGCAAGACATAGGTGGCCACACTCTCTCTCTGCT
The DNA here is from genome assembly GCF_002575655.3 of Aegilops tauschii subsp. strangulata. Classification (NCBI taxonomy): domain Eukaryota; kingdom Viridiplantae; phylum Streptophyta; class Magnoliopsida; order Poales; family Poaceae; genus Aegilops; species Aegilops tauschii. The sequence goes on from NC_053040.3 coordinate 93,986,773, forward strand.
CATGGCTGGTCACAAATCCGGCCAGACCACCTCGACCGGGGCAGGGGTGTAGGTGCATCGTTCACGCTGTCGTCGGCGGCGAGGGAGGAGACCAACAGCTGCCCGCGCGTCCCGATGGGCGGCCGCGCCGGCTCGGGAGGGCCTCCGACCCCTTCTTCCTCCCTGTGGTATTGTGGCCAAGATGCGGCCTCCCGACGCCGTCTTTGCCACATGTCGACGACCCTCAGTATATATTCCTTCGAAACCTGCCTTGCTCTACTGCCCCAGCTCCCCATGTGGTTGCGTGTGGATCTTTTTCTACTTTTGTCGGCTATTCCAAAGCCACCTAGACTTTTACTATTATTAGAGGTAAAGCTAGTTCATACAGTCGAATCTAAGAGTTGCTTCAAACAGGGAAGAAACTGGGAAAGCTGTAGCATGAATCTAGGACTTGGTTCTAAGAGGAAATGTGGGAAAGTAGTAGATACTGGCTACCCAACCGGTCTATTGGTTGAAAAGGCAAAGAAAGCATGGTGGATGGCGAAGGGTGGGGGAAGTGGACTTGTCTCTTGGTTGAAAAAGGAAAGAAAGTGAGGGGTGTTGGGGGACAACGCAAATGAGAATGAGCAGGTCTAGATTTCCTGTGCTCACATAGGAAAATGTCGCCGAGGAGATAAAAAATGGGACAAATGCAGACATGATGCCTGAGTGTTTTCCACTCTCGGCAACCACATCTGCCTCACCACTTTATGCCCCTGCTGTCCCTATGCCCATATCGCTACCGTTAATGTAAAATCACATGAAGCATTAAGCAATGCCACCTAATGTCACTATAAGTAATGGTCTAGTGCCGTCGATAAATTGAAGCAATGCCACCACCATTTTATGAAGTGCTTCCGTCTTGCTTTATTTCCCATGAATTGTGTTTTGTAGTTACACTTAAATCTCACACCGCTAACATTCCTTCATCCCAGTGGAACTGCACAAATTTGATTGCACATTTACTGACCATGTGCTACTCTCATGACAGTAATACTAATGTTATTGTTCTGCATGTTAATCTAGTGGCAGTGTTGGTGTGATGTGATGCTACTTACTTAAGGACACTTTCATACTGTCAATCTAGTGCCAATTATAACACAATAGATGCTGCTATTAATCATACGCCACTGCAAATATCTGTCACTGTTTAAATAACCGTATTTTGTATTTGCGCAAACAGGGATGTCTGTCTCCATATCATTTCTATCTGCGCAATCAAAAGTACACACCTTAGCTTTAGTACAACTGCACAAAATGAGATGGCTATTCCTAGTTGTCGTCCTCTAACCACCAGTCTTCCAGGTATTACTACATTGGTAGTAACTAGGTAGAATGACCAATGTAATCTAAAAAAGGCTGATTCGTACGTTTTACTTCCTGGTTGCAGTGCAGGGACGAGCGAAAACAACTGCATCCTAGTCCGGAATGCACTTTCTACGAGGTGATCCATGGACCGAGGACTAGCTGGCACGGCTTACGAAGGTTTTTGGGACAGGTGCGCCGACAAGAGGCATTGTGGTCTGCTTATTTCTGCAAATAGCGGTGCTTAAATTTAGTGGAATGCACAAGAATTTCAGCTGGTCAGTACACTACATGGTTCAGTTCAGCATTCCAGCTGAGAACACAATTATAATTGGTTATTCTGGAATGAGAGAACCTAACCCTAGATGGTGGCAACAAGAAAAACCCAGAGTGAACTCCAGGAAATTTAAGCCTACCGGGTGATACGTCTCCAACGTATCTATAATTTATGAAGTATTCATGCTATTATATTATCTGTTTTGGATGTTTATGGGCTTTATTAAACACTTTTATATTATTGGGACTAACCTATTAACCGGAGGCCCAGCCCAAATTGCTGTTTTCTTGCCTATTTCAGTGTTTCGAAGAAAAGGAATATCAAACGGAGTCCAAACGGAATGAAACCTTCGGGAGAGTTATTTTTGGAATGGAAGCAATCCAGGAAACTTGGAGTAGATGTCAGGGAAGCTTCGAGGAAGCCACGAGGCAGGGAGGCGCGCCCTACCCCCCTGGGCACGCCCCCCCCCACCCTCGTGGCTCCCCTGACCAACTTCTTTCGCCTATATATGTCCATATACCCTAAAAACATCGGGGAGCACAATAGATCAGGAGTTCCACCGCCGCAAGCCTCTGTAGCCACCAAAAACCAATCGGGACCCTATTCCGGCACCCTGCCGGAGGGGGGATCCCTCACCGGTGGCCATCTTCATCATCACGGCGCTCTCCATGACGAGGAGGGAGTAGTTCACCCTCGGGGGTGAGGGTATGTACCAGTAGCTATGTGTTTGATCTCTCTCTCTCTCTCTCTCTCGTGTTCTTGGGGTGGTACGATCTAGATGTATCGCGAGCTTTGCTATTATAGTTGGATCTTATGATGTTTCTCCCCCCTACTCTCTTGTGATGGATTGAGTTTTCCCTTTGAAGTTATCTTATCGGATTGAGTCTTTAAGGATTTGAGAACACTTGATGTATGTCTTTGATAACCCACAAGTATAGGGGATCAATTGTAGCCTCTTTCGATAAGTAAGAGTGTCGAACCCAACGAGGAGCTAAAGGTAGAACAAATATTCCCTCAAGTTCTATCGACCACCGATACAACTCTACGCATGCTTAATGTTCGCTTTACCTAGAACAAGTATGAAACTAGAAGTACTTTGTAGGTGTTTTTGGATAGGTTTGCAAGGTAATAAAGAGCGCGTAAATAAAAAGTAGGGGCTGTTTATATAAAGACACAACTAAATTAGTTTTAGTAAAGAGCTTTTTGTCACGAGAAAGTTATTTGTCCCTAGGCAATCGATAACTAGACCGGTAATCACTATTGCAATTTTATTTGAGGGAGAGGCATAAGCTAACATACTTTCTCTACTTGGATCATATGCGCTTATGATTGGAACTCTAGCAAGCATCCGCAACTACTAAAGATCATTAAGGTAAAACCCAACCAAAGCATTAAAGTATCAAGTCCTCTTTATTCCCATACGCAAACAACCTACTTAATCGGGTATGTGCTTCTGTCACTCACGCCACCCACCATAAGCAAATTATGAACATACTGCAAACCCTACAGCGGGGATCCCTCACGCTTGCGCGACACGGAGAGCACCATAGGACAGCACCAATAATAAAACATGCAACTCAAACCAATCACGGTCATCAATTAACCCATAGGACAAAATGAATCTACTCAAACATCATAGGATAGCCATACATCATTGGGAAATAATATATAGCGTTGAGCACCATGTTTAAGTAGAGATTACAGCGGGTAAAAGAGGGGTTACATCGCTGCATAGAGGGGGGAAGAGTTGGTGATGATGGCGGTGAAGTTGTTGGTGAAGATTGCGGTGATGATGATGGCCCCCGGTGGCACTCCGGCGCCACCGGAAGCGAGGGGGAGAGAGCCCCCCTCCTTCTTCTTCTTCTTCCTTGACCTCCTCCCTAGATGGGAGAAGGGTTTCCCCTCTGGTCCTTGGTCTCCATGGCATGGGAGGGGCGAGAGCCCCTCCGAGATTGGATCTGTCTCTCTGTCTCTCTCTGTTTTTGCGCTCTCGATTCTGCCCTTTCACCGTTTCTTTTATAACCAGAGATCCGTAACTCCGATTGGGCTGAATTTTGGACACGATCTCTATCCGGAAATTAGCTTTCTTGCGGTGAAAGAAGGGATCCAACCGCCTTACGGGTGGCCACGAGGGTCCAGGGCACGCCTGACCCCCTGGGGCGCACCCCCTGCCTCGTGGCCTCCTCGGGCATCGTATCACGTTGATTCTTCTTCCCAAAAATCATAAATATTCTTTATCTCGTTTGGACTCCGTTTGATATGGATTTTCTGCAAAACAAAAAACATGCAACAAACAGGAACTGGCATTGGGCACTGGATCAATATGTTAGTCCCAAAAATAGTATAAAAAGTTGCCAAAAGTATATGAAAGTTGTAGAATATTGGCATGGAACAATCAAAAATTTTAGATATGATGGAGACGTATCAGCTTCCCCAAGCTTAATTCCTGCTCGTCCTCGAGTAGGTAAATGATAAAAAAGATAATTTTTTATGTGGAATGCTACCTAGAATAATTTTGATCACATAATCTAATCATGGCATGAATATTAAGACACGAGTGATTCAAAGCAATAGTCTATCATTTGACATTAACACAATAATACTTCAAGCATACTAACCAAGCAATTATGTCTTATCAAAATAACATAGCCAAGAAAGCTCATCCCTACAAAATCATATAGTCTGGCTATGCTCCATCTTCACCACACAAAGCATTCAAATCATGCACAACCTGATGACAAGCCGAGCAATTGGTTCATACTTTTTAACACGCTTCAGCCTTTTCAACCCTCACGCAATACATGAGCGCAAGCCATGGACATAGCACTATGGGTGGAATAGAATATGATGATGGAGGTTTGTGTGAGAAGACAAAAAGGGAGAAAGTCTCACATCGACGCGCCTAATCAACAGGCTATGGAGATGCCCATCAAGTGATGTCAATGTGAGGAGTAGGGATTGCCATGCAACGGATGCACTAGAGCTATAAGTATATGAAAGCTCAAACTAAAACTAAGTGGGTGTGCATCCAACTTGCTTGCTCATGAAGACCTAGGGCATTTGAGGAAGCCCGTCGTTGGAATATACAAGCCAAGTTCTATAATGAAAATTCCCACTAGTATATGAAAGTGATAACTCAAGAGACTCTCTGTAAGAAGAGCATGGTGCTACTCTGAAGCACAAGTGTGGTAAAAGGATAGTAGCATTGTCCCTTCTCTCTTTTTCTCTCGTTTTTTTGTTTTCTTGTTTTTTTTGTTTTTTTGAGCCTTCTCTTTTTTTGGCCTTTCTCTTTTTTTCGTCCGGAGTCTCATCCCGACTTGTGGGGGAATCATAGTCTCCATCATCCTTTCCTCACTGGGACAATGCTCTAATAATGATGATCATCACACTTTTATTTACTTACAACTCAATATTACAACTCGATACTAGAACAAAGATATGACTCTATATGAATGCCTCCGGCGGTGTACCGGGATGTGCAATGATCTAGCGTAGCAATGACATCAAAAAACGGACAAGCCATGAAAACATCATTCTAGCTATCTTACGATCATGCAAAGCAATATGACAATAAATGCTCAAGTCATGTATATGATGATGATGGAAGTTGCATGGCAATATATCTCGGAATGGCTATGAAAATGCCATGATAGGTAGGTATGGTGGCTGTTTTGAGGAAGATATAAAGAGGCTTATGTGTGATAGAGTGTATCGTATCACGGGGTTTGGATGCACCGGCGAAGTTTGCACCAACTCTCGAGGTGAGAAAGGGCAATGCACGGTACCGAAGAGGCTCGCAATGATGGAAGGGTGAGAGTGCGTATAATCCATGGACTCACATTAGTCATAAAGAACTCATATACTTATTACAAAAGTTTATTAGCCCTCGAAGCAAAGTACCACTACGTATGCCCCTAGGGGGATAGATTGGTAGGAAAAGACCATCGCTCGTCCCCGACCGCCACTCATAAGGAAGACAATCAATAAATACCTCATGCTCCAACTTCGTTACATAACGGTTCACCATACGTGCATGCTACGGGACTTGCAAACCTCAACACAAGTATTTCTCAATTTCACAATTAATCAACTAGCACGACTCTAATATCACCACCTTTATATCGAAAACTATTGCAAGGAATCAAACATATCATATTCAGTGATCTACAAGTTTTATGTAGGATTTTATGACTAACCATGTGAATGACCAGTTCCTGTCATCTCTCTAAATAGATATAAGTGAAGCAAGAGAGTTTAATTCTTTCTACAAAAGATATGCCCATGCTCTAACAAATATAAGTGAATCAATAGAGCATTCTACAAATGGCGGTTTTCTATGTGAAGAGAAACATGCAATCCAAACTTCAAATGATATAAGTGAAGCACATGAAGCATTCTATAAAGCCATACTCAAAGAATATAAGTGAAGTGCAAAGAGCATTCTATAAATCAACCATGGACTATCTCATAAAAGCATGGTGCATAAAAGAAAAATGAAAACTAAATGCAAAAGACGCTCCAAGATTTGCACATATCGCATGAACGAAACGAATCTGAAAACATACCGATACTTGTTGAAGAAAGATGGGATGCCTTCCGGGGCATCCCCAAGCTTTGACGCTTGAGTATCCTTGAATATTTACTTGGGGTGCCTTGGGAATCCCCAAGCTTGAGCTCTTGCCTCTCCTTCTTCTCCTCACATCGAGACCTTCTCGATCATCGAACACTTCATCCACACAAAACTTCAACAGCAAACTCGGTAAGATCCGTTAGTATAATAAAGCAAATCACTACTCTAAGTACTATAGCAAACCAATACATATTTTGTTTTTGCATTATAGCTACTGTAATATAACTTTTCCATGGCTTAATCCACTGATAGGAATTGATAGTTTCATCAAAACAAGCAAACTATGCATCAAAAACAGAATCTGTCTAAAACAGAACAGTATGTAACAATCTGAACATTAACCATAGTTATGGTACTTCAAAAATTCTGCCAAAATTAGGAAAAATAAACAATTTGTATATAAAGGCAGTGCAAAAAGTTTCAGAACCGTTTGACGTTCCAGTAAAATATTAAAAATCGCGCACTACAGCCAAAGTTTCTGTCCTGCACCGTACAAACCAAGAAGCATTGTAAACATCCTAAAGGCAAACCTTGGCACATTATTTTTATAATACAATGGAATTGTACAAGGGGATAATTACTTTTGTTGAAAAGTTTCTGTAATCAAGATTCACAAAGTTTCCGTGAGCATGAACAAAGTTCAAGGAGCTCTCCCACTTCAACAATGCTTGTCTTTCTCATTTTCACTTTCCTTTTTGCAAAGTTTTAGGTTCCCCTCTTTATTTTTTTGTTTTTAAACTATATAAAAGCACTCAACAGAAATAAATGACTCTCTAAAACTTCCGGGTTGTCTCCCTGGCAGCGCTTTCTTTAAAGCCATTAAGCTAGGCATATAGTGCTCAAGTAATGGATCCACCTGGATCCCAAGGTATATTAAAGCCAATTTTAATTAACAATGATTTGGCATTTAGTAGTGAGCACAAAGCAACATATATCAAGCAATGACGAAGTCTAACTCTCTTCCTATGCATCGGCCTGTCATAAAAGAACAATTCATGCACACCTAGTAAAGGCCAATGCATATTATAAGTAGTTTCTTGCAATTTTATCATGTTGGAAACATAGAGAGGTGGAGATATAGTTACTCTCTCATAATAATTGCAAGTACGAGCAGCAAGCACATGGATATTATATCTATCAAAATCATCATGTGTAGAAGTAAAACGCAACCCATCAATATAATCCTTAATAAAGGCAAACTTCTCCGATATAGTGTAGTCGGGAGAATTCAAAAAGATAATAGGACTATCATGCGTGGGTGCAATAGCAACAATTTCATGTTTAACATAAGGAACTATAGCAAGTTCATCTCCATAAGCATAATTCATATTGGCATCTTGGACACAAGCATAGCAAGCATCATCAAAAAGGGATATTTCAAGAGAATCAACGGGATCATAACAGTCATCATAGCAATCATCCTTCGGTAAGCACGAAGGGAAATTAAACAATGTATGAGTTGAAGAGTTACTCTCATTAGAAGGTGGGCACGGGTGATCAATCCGCTCTTCGTCCTTTTGTTCTTCGCTCTCCTCCTCATCTTTTTCATCCAATGAGCTCACAGTTTCATCAATTTCTTCTTCCATAGACTCCTGCAAAATATTAGTCTCTTCTTGAACAGCGGAGACTTTCTCAATAAATGCATCAATATCGGCATTGTATTCATAATTCTCATAGCAATATTTAAGGATAGCTAAATTTTTAGGTCTATAAACAGCATCATAAAGATTTTCACATTCTTTAAATACAGATTCAATTTCATAAGCACCCATAAAAGCAACAGATTCTTCTATTTGTTCCACATCATAGTAATCATATATACCTCTAGCATAAGAAGCCAAGGTTTCATTATCATTAAATTTGCATAAAAAGGGAAGGTGTGGAGCCTTCATCCTAGAGCAACAAGTATAATCATATCTCAAGCATAGTTGCCTAGCATACCACTTCAACATATAAATTTGATCCCATAATAGTTTCCCTTTTTGAGTCAAGCGATAATCCCTAAAGTATTCACGTTGATCCAACATGTCTCCCATTACCAAATTGAATGGGGTTTTCTCAGGATTATCAAAGTAGTACATAATATCTATCACATAACGAGCATCGAGGGTTTTAGGAGGTTCCCCATCTCCATGAGCAGCAAGTACACCTAAGTTTTTTGGTATTTTGTGTTTATCCATAACTAAAGATAGAGAACAACTTAGAACAGCAAATAAAATCTACTTAGTGATAAAGCAAACAAGCACACACGAGAATATTCACCCCACGCTATTGCTCCCCGGCAACGGCGCCAGAAAAAGGTCTTGATAACCCACAAGTATAGGGGATCAATTGTAGCCTCTTTCGATAAGTAAGAGTGTCGAACCCAACGAGGAGCTAAAGGTAGAACAAATATTCCCTCAAGTTTTATCAACCACCGATACAACTCTACGCACGCTTAACGTTCGCTTTACCTAGAACAAGTATGAAACTAGAAGTACTTTGTAGGTGTTTTTGGATAGGTTTGCAAGGTAATAAAGAGCGCGTAAATAAAAAGTAGGGGCTGTTTAGATAAATACACAACTAAATTATTTTTAGTAAAGAGCTTTTTGTCACGAGAAAGTTATTTGTCCCTAGGCAATCGATAACTAGACCGGTAATCACTATTGCAATTTTATTTGAGGGAGAGGCATAAGCTAACATACTTTCTCTACTTGGATCATATGCACTTATGATTGGAACTCTAGCAAGCATCCTCAACTACTAAAGATAATTAAGGTAAAACCCAACCATAGCATTAAAGTATCAAGTCCTCTTTATTCCCATACGCAAACAACCTACTTAATCGGGTATGTGCTTCTGTCACTCGCGCCACCCACCATAAGCAAATTATGAACATATTGCAAACCCTACAACGGGGATCCCTCACGCTTGCGCGACACGGAGAGCACCATAGGACAACACCAATAATAAAACATGCAACTCAAACCAATCACGATCATCAATTAACCCATAGGACAAAACAGATCTACTCAAACATCATAGGATAGCCATACATCATTGGGACATAATATATAGCGTTGAGCACCATGTTTAAGTAGAGATTACAGCGGGTAAAAGAGGGGTTACACCGCTGCATAGAGGGGGGAAGAGTTGGTGATGATGGTGGTGAAGTTGTTGGTGAAGATTGCGGTGATGATAATGGCCCCCGGTGGCACTCCGGCGCCACGGGAAGCGAGGGGGAGAGAGCCCCCCTCCTTCTTCTTCTTCCTTAACCTCCTCCCTAGATGGGAGAAGGGTTTCCCCTCTGGTCCTTGGTCTCCATGGCGTGGGAGGGGCGAGAGCCCCTCCGAGATTGGATCTGTCTCTCTGTCTCTCTCTGTTTCTACGCTCTCGATTCTGCCCTTTCACTGTTTGTTTTATAACCGGAGATCCGTAACTCCGATTGGGCCGAATTTTGGACACGATCTCTATCCGGAAATTACCTTTCTTGCGGCGAAAGAAGGGCTCCAACCGCCTTACGAGTAGCCACGAGGGTCCAGGGCGCGCCCCCTGCCTCGTGGCCCCCTCAGGCATCGTATCGCGTTGATTCTTCTTCCCAAAAATCATAAATATTCTTTATCCCATTTGGACTCCGTTTGATATGGATTTTCTGCGAAACAAAAAACATGCAACAAACAGGAACTGGCACTGGGCACTGGATCAATATGTTAGTCCCAAAAATAGTATAAAAAGTTGCCAAAAGTATATGAAAGTTGTAGAATATTGGCATGGAGCAATCAAAAATTATAGATACGACGGAGACGTATCAGTCTTGCATGTGCTTATCTGTGGTGACAATGGGATATCACGTGATCTACTTGATGTATGTTTTGGTGATCAACTTGCGGGTTCTGTAACCTCATGAACTTATGCATAGGGGTTGGCACACGTTTTCGTCTTGACTCTCCGGTAGAAACTTTGGGGTACTCTTTGAAGTTCTATGTGTTGGTTGAATAGATGAATCTGAGATTGTGTGATGCATATCGTATAGTCATAGCCACGGATACTTGAGGTGACATTGGAGTATCTAGGTGACATTAGGGTGTTGGTTGATTTGTGTCTTAAGGTGTTATTCTAGTACGAACTCTATGATAGATCGAACGGAAAGAGTAGCTTCGTGTTATTTTACTACGGACTCTTGAATAGATCGATCAGAAAGAGTAACTTTGAGGTGGTTGTACACTACAATAATCTCTTCATTTGTTCTCCGCTATTAGTGACTTTGGAGTGACTCTTTGTTGCATGTTGAGGGATAGTTATATGATCCAAGTATGTTATTATTGTTGAGAGAACTTGCACTAGTGAAAGTATGAACCCTAGGCCTTGTTTCAACGCATTGCCATACCGTTTGTGCTCACTTTTATCATTAGTTACCTTGCTGTTTTTATAATTTCAGATTACAAAAACCTATATCTACCATCCATATTGCACTTGTATCACCATCTCTTCACCGAACTAGTGCACCTATAAAATTTACCATTGTATTGGGTGTGTTGCGGACACAAGAGACTCTTTGTTATTTGGTTGCAGGGTTGCTTGAGAGAGACCATCTTCATCCTACGCCTCCCACGGATTAATAAACCTTAGGTCATCCACTTGAGGGAAATTTGCTGCTGTCCTACAAACCTCTGCACTTGGAGGCCCAACAACGTCTACAAGAAGAAGGTTGCGTAGTAGACATCACCGGGAGGCCCTTTGCTCAGAGAAGCCTTGCTTGTTTTTTCCTGATTTGTAAACCTTCTCACAACTTTGTCTTTTGCTGTGAACTAGTATATGTTTGTTATGTTCTATGAATCATTGAGATGTATAAAATTGCTTAACTTATGCTTTTCAAGTTTTTTATGAAGTCGAGTTTAATGTGAGTGTTCCACATGAACGCTGGAGCGTGTGAACGTTTGGAATTTACTTTGTGGCCTCAGTTAACTGCATGAACCACTGTAACAAGATACGTAGTTGCTTATATGTCAGACAGCAGATTATTGATTGTTAGCTGGTTGATAGCCTAGTGTTGAAGCGAGCTGAGCCAATGTGTCGTGTTTTGCACAACTGCTTACAAGTGGGGTAGCACCAACAGTGTTTACAAGTACTTATGTATACTCGGCGCACATTTCTTGAACGAGTACTCTATTTCATCAAACACACACTGCTCGTATGATAAACCGTGACAACTTATGTCTTACCATGCCATATTCATGAAAAAACTAGTGAGGACGCATCTGTTTCGGAAACAATTATGATGGTTCTCACATGATTCACGGGCACACAAAAGTAGCAACAGTTCCCATAGACGGATTCAAACAGAGTACTAGCCCCAGAGGGCTTGATAATAGGCAAGGTTCGGATAAGTAGACACAATCCAAACTAGTATTAAACACTAGCTGGGGCAACTATTTCATGCCTCGATCTAATTTGGGCTGGACACAAGACGAACCTTGCCATGAACATCATCGAGGACGTCCGGCAGTAGCTCAATCCTGTGAACCTTCATGAAGATAACCTTGTGGCCTTGCCACTCATAAACTTGTTTGTGGAGGCATGCCACGTCATCTTCCTTTGTAAGCTTGACAAGAACAGTATGCCTCACAAACGAAGGAGTAGCTTTGAACTTCTTGTGCTTCAGTACACCCTGGACAACACGCCTGACAACAGTGAGGCTGGAATACAACTCGACATCGGTATAAGCGCAAACGGCTTCCAGGATCCAACATCCTAAGAATTATGTTTTCCCAGTGCGTATATTCAGGTCATCCGCCTCATAGCGAGTGACATGTACAACCACACAATCCTTGTCTGCATCAAGGCTCTAATTGAAACAAAAACAAATTCTGAATTACTTTCCTGTATAAGAAACACAAGTTATTTAAACCACTATGTATACATGGCATCGAAGCTAATAAATTTTTGCATTATTCATCACCACATACTTAGATGAAAAACCACAATCGAGATCGGCAAAGAAGAAAATCACCTTGGGCAGCTCAGCGGGGGGGGGGGGACACATCCTCGAAGGGGGGAAACTGCTCCTGCAGTGCCAAGGGGGTTGTAACCTCAAACAGGGCCATCTCAGTAGTGGCCCTGAGCGTATCTGGGGTCGGCTCGGTGGCTGCCTCCATCTTCTTGGAGCTCTCTGTCTCGTGGGGATTAGCCTCTCGCGTCTGCTCCAATATCGGCAGATCTGTGCCTGGTTCTCCTTGGTCCATCATGAAACTGACGAATACTAGGAGACCACTAAAAGGAAAACACAATCGCAATGACAATGAAACAAAAAAGAGAGTGAGGATCAGTTACTGCTTTGCAAAAGTTCTTTTTTTTCTCTGAACGAAAATATACCAATATCACGGATCCGCTTACCTTCCCTTCGTTGGGAGAGAAGAATAGTGGCAGATGTGAGTGTTGGCTTTCTTGAAGACGGTGAGGGAGAAGGGGATTCAGCGAAGAGTGAAATGATGGTTGCTTCATCTGTCAAACTTAGACTGCGGGGAGGTGGGGTTTTGTGATACGACGGCTCGTTACTGCCGCGCTACGACCGGGGTGACTCTCCGCCTGCATACTGCCTTCTAATTTGGTGGATGGCATTTGGGCCCACGCGTGGCATGGCCCGCATGACGGTGAACAAAAGTAAAATGGCGTTCAGTAGAGGGAGACGTTTCAATGACCTAGGAGGAGCCAGAAGCGGTAGTGTATCCACTGTACTAGTAGTAATTGTTTTTCTGGTAGCTGTAGAGTGTCTCCACTGTACTAGTAGTAATTGTTTCTCTGGGCCCAAGACAAAACAGCCCATCCACCCTAGTAAATAATAAAATCAATTCAAAAGCCCATATATTTACTTAATGAGAGGCGCTACCCACACCCAGCACACCGCCCCCCAAAAAAACCTGGGTGCTCTTCTTCCTCCTCACTCCCACCCACCTCACGTCAGCTCGCTCCACTCGTACCCCAAAATTCCTCACCTCACTCCTACAGAAAACCCCAGCTCCCCTTCTTCCTCACTACTACAGAAAAACCTCAGCTCCCCTTCTTCTTCACTCGCACTACAACTAGGCTCGTCATTCGTTACTCTGCTCAAATCCGTGAGCGCGACGCGACGCCCTCAAGGAAAATGGAGTCGGCTGGCCCCAGCGCCAAGAAGATGAGGCTCCCGCCAGAGACGACGCCTATTGTAGATCCCGCACCCGGCAGCGCGGGAAGAAGCGGCGACCCCGCCCCCACCGGATCCCAGGAACCCGTAGAATCTCAGGTGGACCGCATCAGCGATCTCCCGGACGCCGTCCTTGGGGAGATCATCTCGCTTCTCCCCACCAAGGATTGCTGCCGCACCCAAGTCCTCTCAATTCGGTGGCGCCCTCTATGGCTCGCCGTGCCCCTTAATCTCGACTGTCGTCAGCTATCTCTCTTCAATGATTTTGAAATCCCTGGAGCCATCATCTCCTCCCACCAGGGCTCCGTTCAAAGCATCTGCATCCCGTCATGCTACCTGAGCAAGCATACCATGCCCTGCATGGTGGACGCCTGGCTGAAATCCCCTGAATTCACAGAACTACAGCTGCTTGAGTTCTACTATTCCCCTGGAAATCACCTACCAGATACCGAACGCCATCTACCTGTGTCCTCAGCACCAATGTCAATCTCGTGGTTTTCCTCCTCTCTCCACACCGCCACCTTTGCACTGTGCTACCTACCAGACAATCTGGTACTAAACCTTCAACTCCCATTTCTCAAGAAACTTTCACTTGTGCGGGTTCGTATATCGGAGGCCTCATTGCACAGCATCATCCACTCCAGTTGCCCTGCCCTGGAGTGCTTGGTGCTTGTTTTCATAGTTAGAATCGGTTGTCTCCAAATAAAGTCGCCTAACCTTGTAAGAATTGGAATTTCTTTTGACGGAAGGCAGCTCATCATCCAAGATGCCCCTTCACTTCAAAGGTTGATCCTTGATTCTAGTTATTCACCGTCGCAAATAATCGTCCTCTCTGCGCCTAAACTGGAGGCCTTGGGTGTAATACATGATCTCTGTGCTCATTTCAAGATGGTGTTTGGCTCCACAGTTCTTCAGGTACTTTATATTATCATCTACACTTGTAACCATAAGCTGCATTTTAAATTTTTGCGCATAAGTTATATATCATCTCGGAGTACACATTTTGTACTAATATTATGTTCTATGCTCAATGAAGAGTTTATCCATGGATAGCCTAACAATGGTGCTGGATTCTGTCAAGATCTTATATATCCAAATGAATAATTTTGATCTGGACAAGATTATTGGCTTGCTGCAATGCTTTCCATGTCTGGAGAAGTTGTATATAAATGTGATAATTTCACGCACATTGGAAGCCCGCATATAGTGTACTAGAATTTACCGTTCAGTTGTTGCTCTTTCCACACTCTTTTTTTAGACCTTAACTGTTTTCAATCTTCATGTCTATTTAGGCAACATGACGGGGAAAGAAAGTTATAACCAACCGGTGGATTTGTAAGCACCGGGATTTTCTCACTTCTCATGACATTCGATTGAAGACAATAACGCTAGAACGATATGTAGCCAACCATGCAAACACTAGATTTGTCACATTCTTCCTGCTGAATGCGAGGTTACTATTGTCCATCAGGCTTAAGTTTATCAGCAGCATGGTTTTGACGGATGGGTATGTCGAAGAGCAAAAAGAGGAGTTTCAGGTGGGCAAAAGAGCTTCTGAACATGCTGGGCTTCTATTTACAACATATTGTGGTCATAATCCAATAAATTTTACGACCCAGGATGTTCATTCTATGGACCTGACCGATCCATTTGACTGTGACTGCCGAAAATAGTGCTGGAGTTAGATGTTGTTGCCCTTTTCAACCTGGGTTTTGTCTAAACCTAATGAACAATTAACCCTCGTGCTTTTGTACAGTTTGTAAGCTGGAGTTAGATGTTCTTGCCCTTTTCAACTCGGCTGTGACTGTCATATTTTCTTTGAAACAAGGTAAATGGCTTGCCATTCATTTAATTTAGAGTGAAATATTGTAACAAATCCCAACCAAGGGAAATAACATCACTCTCGCCGGCTGCTTGAGCTCACTGTGCATTACAGAAGCCAAGTGATTAGCCCCCACCAGCACCCACGAACTTATTTCAAACTAGCACACCAAATGGGCTGTAAATTTTCATAGGAAAGGCTGCATGACCGTGACAGATTTGGACTCTGACATTTGGGACCCACGAGGAAATAGCCTATCCAAGGTGGTGTCGACTTGGTAGCTAGTCAACAAACGTTTCTGCCTACCAGCCGTTGGATTGACATCCAACATCTGTCGTGTATCTTCTATCTCTGGTCTTCTTCCTCCAGCCGCCCAAACCAAACCACCCCGTCGGCTCCGCCTGCTCCCGCCTTCCATGGCTGGCTGCGCCTCCGCCGCCCTACCATACCCTCCAACGTTGGCCAGTCCCTCCCTCTATTCCCCCACACGTCCTGTTATTCTTCGGCGACGTCAGCCCCAACACGCACCCGCACCCGAACCAGTCAACCCTCGTACTCCCCTCCGCCTGTGACTAGACCGACGCATCTTCCACGGCTCCTGTTCGTTCCGTCTGAGGCCTCGCGTCGTCCTCGGCCTTGGTTCGCTCGCCGTGCGCGGTGCGCCGCCCTCTTGCGTTGTCAACGCCGTCAACAACCGAGAGGAACAAGGATATGACTGTACGTGGAGAGGATGACAACAGGGACCCACCAGCGTCATGGCAGTACGCAAGCAAGTGCTTCATTATTACAAGCCCCCAAAAAATGGTTCCTCCTAATGGTTGGACATCTGGGGCTCACGCCATTGTCAACGTAGTCAATAAACGAGAGAATTACACAACGAGCAGCTGACACTAGGGACCCAGCAGGTCGCGCAGTTGTTATTTACTTTTTTTGAGGAACAAGCAGTTGTTATTTATACTAGTTTTAGTGACGGATCAGGGTAACAACGGGGTTGTGCGGGGGCTGTGGCCCGTCTAGCCAGGGTTTTATTTATGCTTACCACATCATGAGCCCAGTTGTGTTTTTCTCTTACTGAAAATGGCTAGCCCAGTTCTATTTTTTTAAGAAATACCCAAACGAGGCCTACTTGCTTTATCAGCCCTGCTGGGCTGCAAATCTTTCAAGACGAGGAGAGAGTTTCATTCGGTTTGCCCAGAAATGGGCTGTACATTTTTAAAACACATCAAACTGGGAATTAGTTTCATTTTTTTAATTACAAGATTTTAAATTCCATTGATTTTTATGCTTGGACAATTATTTGGATTTTATATTTATATAAATTATTTTTCAAAATAGTTTGAATGTGACTCGATATTTCAGGATTAAAAACAGTTGACCGCACCAAAATATGCAAAATTTCGTATAATTTTTAATCGTGGCCACAATATGGGGTGTAAGGCTAACAAAAAGAAGATGGACTCCAATTCTTAAGAATTGGCAAATGGGCTGTAAATTATTAGAAATAATGGCAGATGGGTTGTATGATGCTTTCCACAGATTTGAGGCTGACTTGTGCGCCTACTACAGGTTGACGCGTATGCTTTCCTAAAAAATAAGGTTGACGCACACGCAACGCCGTGTCAACTTAGTCAACACATGAGAGCAGTGACTGTTGGATGTCCATCCAACGGCCGTCGTGCTTCTTCAATCTCTACTCTTCCTGCTCCAGCCGCTCAAACAAGCGCCGGCGGGACTGCCTGCTCCCTCCTCCCATGGCCGGCTATGCTGCCGCGCAGGCCTCACCGCCCCATCGTTCTCCCATCGTTGGCCTAGCCATCCCTCTACTCACCCACACCTGTTGTTATTCTCCGGCGACGGCAGACGAACCAGTAAACCCTCGCACTACCCTGCACGTGGGAAACAACTGCCGAGTTTTCCCTGGCTCCGTGTCGTTCCCTTCCTAGGCCTCGCCGTCATCCACCGCCCTGGTGCTCTCTGCGCGGTGTGGTCAACGTGGTCAACGAACGACATGCATCGGAAATGGACTGTACGTGGAGAGGCTGACAGCTGGGTCCACGGCCGCACGCAAGGAAATGCCTCCTTATTACGCGCAAAATAATGATTCCTCCACCTGAGAGCTGGGACCCATCGGAAGGGCCTCTGTATTTCGCGAAAAAAACGTTCCCCCACTGATAGGTCGGACCCATCAGCTATATCTTCGCACGCAAGGAAGTGCCTCGTTATTACGCACAAAAAATGAATAACCCCCTGCTAGCTGGGACCCACCATAGTGGGAGGCTGACTTGTGGGCCTACTAAGATGACGGGGACAGAGGGCTTTGTCAACTTAGTCAATATGAACGATTCCAGCTCCAGTGACCGTACGATGTCCATCCAACGGTCGTAGTGCTTCTTCAACCTCTGGTCTTCTTGCTCCAGCCGCCCAAACAAGCGTTGGTCGTGCCGCCTGCTCCTGCCTCCCATGTCCGGCTGAGCTGCCACCACTGGCCATGCCATCCCTCTATACTCATCCACACCTCCTGTTATTCTCCGGCGACGGCAGCCTCACATCGCAGCCGAAGCAGTCAACCCACGTACTCCCCTCCGCGTGGGCATCCACTTCCGCGTCTTCCCCGGCTCCGCGTCTTCCCCTTCCTAGGCCTCGCCGTCGTCCACCACCGTGGTGCTCTCGGCACGGCGTGGTCAATGTGGTCAACGAACGACTTCCGTCGAAAGATTACTGTACGTGGAGAGGCTGACAGCTGGGTCCACGGCCGCAGCAAGGAAGTGCCTCCTTATTACGCGCAAAATAATTATTCCTCCACCTGACAACAGGGACCCACCGGACGGGCCATCGTATTTCACAAAAAAAACGTTTCCCCCTGACTGCTGGGACCCACCAGCTACATCTTCGCATGCAAAGAAGTGCGTCCATATTACGGGCAAAAAAATGATTCGCCCCCTGACTGCTGGGACTCACCAGCTACATCTTCGCACGCAAGGAAGTGCCTGATAGTCGGGACCCACCTGGTCGAAGCGTACATAGCTTTGTCATTCTGGTCGCGAACGTGTACGTACATACTGGTCGATGTAGAGGCGCGCACGTGTCGTAGTAGAGGCGCGCACGTAGCATGTACACGTACGTACAGCGGCCAGGGTGCAAGAAAGAAAATACGGCCACGTACGTACATACGGGCGGGTCTCGAACGCCTACTCGCGCATATGTACGGTCAGGGCTCGTGTACATGGCTGGGTCGGAACAGAGAAGCTGCGCCATCGTCGTGTTCATGGGGAGGCAACGGAATGCGTCTTGTTCATCGGGAGGCAACGGAACGCGTGCTGTTCATCGGGAGCCAACCGGCTTGGACGGAACAACCGATGGAAACGAGGCCTGGCATACCGCAGAACGGAGGAAACGGCCTTGTGTTCGACCGGCCACGGTCGAAACGGGATCCTGTTCATCGGGAGGGGTCTGGTGTACCGCAAAACGAAGGAAACGGACTTCTGTTGGACCTCCTACGGTCGAAACGGGGTCCTGTTGACCGGGAGGGGTGTGGCGTACCGCAAAACGGAGGAAACGGACTTGTGTTGGAGCGCTACGGTCGAAACGGGGGTCCTGTTCATTGGGAGGGGTGTGGCGTACCGCAAAACGGGACTCCACGGGATATTGTTCATCTCCACCGCCGACCTCCTCCAACCTCCACATGGTACTGTTCATCCACCGTCGACCTCCTCCAGCCTCCACCTGCGACTGTTCATCCACAGGCTCCTGTTCATCCAGCCTCCACCACGCGCTCCTCTACCGGCTACTGTTCAACCAGCCCTCTCCACGGGGTCCTGTTCAACCACCTCTCCACGGGCTACTGTTCATCCAGCCCTCCACGGGGGTCTTGTTCATCCACCGGCTCGATCGATCGGGGTACTGTTCATCCAACGGCAACGGCCTCTACTACCACGGGGTCCTGTTCATCTAACCCCCCACCGGAAACTGTTCATCCAACCCCCCCCCCCCAACAATGCTCACTGTTCATCCAGAGGCAGCATCGATCAACTTTAGTTAGCAGTAGTAGCGAAGGAATCACTCGGGTTCAGTTAACAGCAAGGGATCGATCGATCGCTCGGGTTCAGTAACGCGTAGCCTGCAGTGCAATCGCTCGGGTTCAGTTAGATCCCAACGCCTCACGCACGCGCGCGTACGTACGAGAGAAACGCGCATCGCTCGGCCCCTGACCACCCACCATAACCGGGAACTCCCTCTCGCCCTCGCTTCTACCACGGTTTTTTCCGTCATGGACGGCCCAAAGAATGTCATGCGGCTGCGTCTCCGGCCCGCCCAGGACGAAAAACCCATTTTCTGTCATGGTTTTTTGTCATAGAAGTAGGACCCCACCAGATCTATGATGATACCGGGTTTTGTCACAATTATCGTCATAGAAGTGTCATAAGTATGACCGAATTTTTTTTCGTTCGGCCCAAAATGTCACGGATGTGTCTTTTTTTGTAGTGTGGGTGACTAGTAGTGTTGATTACATCTTGTAGTTGATTACTATATGGTTTATTTGGTGGAAGATTATATGTTCAGATTCAATATGCTATTTAATACTCCTATGATCATGAGCATGTTTATCATTTGTGAATAGTTACTTTCGTTCTTGAGGTCACGGGAGAAATCATGTTGCAAGTAATCATGTGAACTTGATATGTGTTGATATTTTGATAGTATGTATGTTGTGATTCCCTTAACGTCGACTACATGGCACTTCACCATATTTGGGCCTAAGGGAATGCATTGTGGAGTAGCAATTAGATGATGGGTTGCGAGAGTGACAGAAACTTAAACCCCAGTTTATGCGTTATTCCGTAAGGGACCGATTGGATCCAAAAGTTTAATGCTATGGTTAGAATTTATTCTTAATACTTTTCTCGTAGTTGTGGATGCTTGCGGGAGGGTTAATCATAAGTAGGAGGTTTGTTCAAGTAGGGACAGCACCTAAGCACCGGTCCACCCCACATATCAAATTATCAAAGTAGCGAACACAAATCAAACCAACATGATGAAAGTGACTAGATGAAATTCCCGTGTACCCTCAAGAATGCTTTGCTTATCATAAGAGACCGTTTTGGCCTATTCTTTGCCTCAAAAGGATTGGGCTACCTTGCTGCACTTTTGTTACTACTATCGTTACTTGCTCGTTACAAATTATCTTGCTATCAAACTACTCCGCTACTTACAATTTCAGCACTTGCAGACATTACCTTACTGAAAACTACTTGTCATTTCCTTCTGCTCCTCGTTGGGTTCGACACTCTTACTTATCGAAAAGAGCTACAATTGATACCCTATACTTGTGGGTCATCAGGTGCCACGGCGGCCGAGTTGGCGCGCTGCCGAACACCGCCGCCTGCCCCCGACGACGACCCGCCAAGGAACACGCCATCGTTTCCTCCTCCGCGACCGGCTGCCGCCGACGAGGAGCCGTCGAAGTTCAGTCGCCGGGAGTAGGGTGGGTGATAGGGAGGGAGCCCGGAGCCCTTGACGCACCCAGGGAGGAGCTCGTCATCGTCCCTCTAGAGGAAGGCTTCGTAGAGCCCAAGCCCCGGGAACCCCTCCAACACCGGCGCTTGCGAGTTGAGGTCGAGACCGGCATGGGTAGCAGGGCCGCTTGCCGATGGCTTCGAACCCCACACGTCGAAGCCATCTCCATCCATCGCGTGTCTACTCCAAGCTATACTACCTGCACCAGAAGAGAAGAATCAGTAGCACATCCAGGAAAGCGCAATGGAAACACGCAGAAAGAAGAGAGTAAGGAGACCGGAGTAATATTAGGGATCACACAAAAAGATGGATAAATATATAGGTTAAGATAACCAACTTCTGTGACAAACAGCTATACATAGGAGGTACTGATACATCAGTAGCTGAACCCCAAAAGCTGGCACGATCATCAATTACTCAAGAGGTACTGATACATAGTATACTGAATAACAAGCATGTGGTTCCACTTTTACATAAGCATTTTATAACAACGATTGTGATACACATGATAGGAGTACCTTCATTTTAGGCAAAGCAATGTAAGTAAATAGAAATAACAAAGAACAACCTCAGCCCCCACCTTTCTTCACATGCCTGTATTGCAACCATTTAGCAATGATAGTAGAAAACGAAACGCAGCAGAAGGAATTGAGGTACAAAGTATCCTATAAAATCCAAGCATCACAAGTCACTTAATTAGGACAATAATAAGCATGAAGGTCTGCTTTCCTTCACCACCTGAATCTAAACAATAGCACAAAGCACACTCAACATTGCATGTATAATAGTCTTCCTTCTTCAGGAAATTCATGAAATAGATTGGCCATCTATCAACTAGAGCACATGAACGAAATTACAGAAATTCATGAAATAGATTGGCCATCTAGCAACCAGAGCAACCAGAGCACATGAGCGAAATATGGCTGTGAGACAGATAGAAGGAACCCTCGAACTCACCCCTCTCGCGACCGGTGAGGAGGGAGCGGCGCGAGCGGCGGCCGGAGGAGGGCGAGGGCGGCCGAAGGAGGGCGAGGGCGGCCGAAGGAGGGCGAGGGCCGCCAGAGGAGGGCGAGGGCGGCCGAAGGAGGGCGAGGGCCACAGGGGCACTCCCGGGGTTCCGGCGGCGCGGCACTGCGCTTGGGCGAGCGGTGCGATGGGGAGGAGTCATGCGAGGTGGGTGGGGAGGAGGGATCTGGTGCGGGAGGGGTAAGTTTTTTTACTATTTTTTTGGTGGGCCCAGGAAAACTAACCCAAATAAGCTCCTCTAGTGTGGGCTAGTTTTTTGGGGTGGGTTAGATCCAACTAACCCAAACTAACCCATCATGTTTGGATCCTTTTGGGTTATTTGAGCCCCAACTAACTAAAACTAACTCTAACTTAGGGATCCAAACAGGGCCAGGAAACAACCTACTCCTTTCGCCTATGCAACCTGGGGGACGACAACGTTTCACGCCAGCATCCTTGCAGGGACGGCTCTACTAGGATTTCCAAGGCCCTGGGGCCAACTTCACCAATGGGCACAACAAAGAAAAATCTGATTCTATACATGAACGAAAATCTAAAGATATAAACGGTGAGACCCCTTGGAGGCTCCTCAGCGATTTGGGCTTTCTGGCCGTCTGATTCTCCCCGCTCCGTCCGGTTGCTGCCAGCTCCTGGAGTCAGAATGAACAGGGATTCGCAAAGTCGCTAACCTTACCAGCCTTATTGCACCCACGCTCGCTGACATCCTACGTGGATCGTCCTTGTAGCCCGAGGGCCCGCCCGCCAGCCTCACGGTTCGTGTTTAATCAGTGTGGCGGACTGTCCAGGGCAGTGCAGATTCGCACTGCATTTCTCCCATTGGTCGATTTTGTTCAATTTACCGTAGTGGGTATTATAGAATGTGTTGTGTGCCCCACTAGGAGACCTTTCTTCATATGTCCTTTCTTCCCCCTCTCTCTCGCTGACGATGGGCCCCGTCCCTTACGTGGCCCGCATGTCGGTTACTCGGGACGGTGCGTCGCCAATGTTTCCCTTCGACGCGTCGCTGCTGCGTATTTTCTACAGTATGTCAGGACAAGCTGGGTATTTCGCACGATCGTCGGGTGCATTGCATTGTTCATTATGTCAGGGAGAATTCGGGCCCGATTTCTCTGTCCGAGTTGGCCTCTCTCCATTCGTCGGCAGGTACGTTGCAATGTGCCGGTCGTCAGAAGGCATGATTTCGTTGTTGCTGGCGGCTCGCCATTGGTTCATTAAGATGGTAGCGGGTACGTTGCACTATGCTGGTAGTCAGAACGAATTTGGGCCTGATTTCGGTGTTCCTGGCGGCTCGCCATTGGTTTCGAGTGGTTACCGACTTAATGCGGTTGCCGTGTACACTGTGCTGGGGGAACGGGGCGTTCTGGTTCAGATGGTTATTGCAGCTCTCATTTCCCCTCTTTTCTTCTTCCTCTTTGTTCTTGCTTCACCCGGAGATTAGTTGCACTTTTACCAGCGTTTGGCATTTTCCGGACAGATGAATTGGAGGGGAAAGAACCATGTTCATCATGCTAGAGGCATGTGACAGATGAAAGGATGGCATATTCAGATTCATTACATTTTTCTGAGCGGCCTTGTAGGTCTAGCCTATCCAGAGGAAGAGAGCATTGACCAGCTACCTGATCGGACATCCGGCCATCCAACCCGAACATTCGATGCCCCGTATCGGGCTAGACATCCGGCGTCCAGCCCGGACATCCGGCGCCTGCACGTAGCCTCGAGCCGAAGTGATTTGTAACCTCTCTTTTTCACCTACTTCGCCCTATACTATAAATAGACCACCCCTCTTCTTGTTAGGGTTAGCAAAGGTTAGAGCTCATTTGAGATAGAGCTTTGCTCATCCACTTACCACTCCCATGGAGTTCAAGGCCTCCTTGTGAGAAAATCCCCCAAGTGGATTCAAGACCCCTTCATGGGAAGATCTTTCTAGGATTCAAGACCTCTCTCCTTCAAGGATTGACATGAACTTGTTACCTTTGTATCCTCTTGTGTTGACTTTGGATCTTTGTATCTCCTCTATGTGTATGTGGACTTAGCATATGTGTGATTGGATGATCTTGTCTATTTGAGAGTTCTACTTGTGTTCTTCTTTGATTTGCTCCCCCCTCTAAGTGTGAAAAAGATCGACCATTAGGATTCTACCCTACATCAAGTGGTGTCATGTGAACATCGACTACATGACACTTCACCATACTTGGGCCTAAGAGAAGGCACTATGGAGTAATAAGTAGATGATGGGTTGCGAGAGTGACAGAAGGTTAAACCCTAGTTTATGAGTTATTTCGTAAGTGGCTGATTTGGATCCATATGTTTCATGATATGGTTAGATTTATTTTAATTCTTCTTTCGTAGTTGTGGATGCTTGTGAGAGTGGGTAATCATAATAACGCTTTGCTTACTATAAGAGAACCTCCACTACTAGAAAAAGGCTTACTAGTGGCGCACCAGTTTTGCCTACTAATGGCGCACTACTGGTGCGCCACTAGCACCACGCCACTAGAATATTTTAGTAATGGCGCACCACGGGTGCGCCATTAGTATCCCACAGGTGCGCCATTAGTAACTGGTACTAATGGCGCACCAGATGGAAGTGCGCCATTAGTAACATTTTTTAAAAAAAATTGTTTTTTCTTAATCTCAGGTCACTATTTCACATATGAGATATCCAACACATATATACAACAAGCATCCATATAACAATCATATCCAACACACAAGTTTCATCATATATACATACATAGCCAACACATAGTTCCATCGTTACATATTACAAAAGTTTCACATTGTTCATCCAACACCATATTACAAAAGTTTCACATAGTTCAGTTCTCATTGTTCTTCTCCTTCTCCTTCCTCAGCCTGATGCGCCAAGAGCGGCGAGGCGGTGGAGGCAGCTGTGGGATGTAGTCTTCTACCACAATTGGCGTGGTCATGTCGCCCAGCTGTGGGATCGCCGGCGCCACCACCGGTGCGTGGTCATTGTCAGGCACCACCACCATCGCGAGGCCACCTTCAGGCAGGACGGGCACGACCATCGCTAGGTCATCCTCAGCCACCACCATCTCTTGCCCATGGTCAGCCACCACCATCTCTTGCCCATGGTCAGCCACCACCATCTCTTGCCCATGGTCAGCCACCACCATCTCTTGCCCATGGTCAGCCACCACCATCTCTTGCCCTTGGTCAGCCACCACCAGCGCTAGGTCATCCTCAGCCTGATGCCCATCGTCATCCTGCAGCTCCTCATCCCCACTCTGCTCCTCTTCTCCCCCACTCCAGTCCGGATCATCCTTCTTGCTGTCTTTGCTGCTGCCAGAATCGCTGCTGCTTTCGCTAAAGCCAGAATCGTTGTTGCTTTTGCTACAGCCATAATCGCTGCTGCTTTGGCTGTAGCCAGTGTCGCTGCTGCTGCTCCCATTGCCTGTCCAAATGCAACAATGGCCGTTAACAATCGATGTGAGACAAAGCCAAATGTAGAGGAATAAGAAGAGGCAGAACGCACTGGCATCTTCGTCGTCAGCTTAGCGCATGCGACACATAGTCGTGTTGAAAACCTTCACGATGAGCATTGTGGCGTCATCGTTGTACCTGAAGAGAAGAAAGTACCCGGTCCGCAGGTCGTAGGCACTGTAGAACTTCTCCCAACCACGACACAGGTACATGTGGCCCTCCTCGATCACCAACTCCACGTCCCACAGCCTGCGAACCCCGCTGCCGGCCTGTCGGAGCTTCACATTATCTGGCGAATCTTCACCCAGCATGTTCATAAAAGTGTCAGGCAGCCTCTGCAATTTGGGACAAGGAGTGATGTAGCAAACAACAGAGTTATCATAATGAGATGGGTGAAGGGGAGATCTTTCGTTTTATATACCTGCCTCGTGGCTGATATTGAAGTCCCAAGTATGACACTGAAGAACTCAAAAGCATCCAACTCGTACTCCGGTGAGGCAGAGCGGCGGTGGCTGCTTCCCCCCATCTCTGATAAGCAGCAGAAGAGACCAATTAGTACCCTTACAACATCACATTGCAAATAGATGAATTGTGTAGGTATGCATGGATTTAAGATTATTTGTGCAAAGCCAATTTGTCGATGATTAATATGATATCTCAATTTCCACCAAATAATACATTTGTTATACACCACATTTTCTTTTCCTTTGGAAAAGAAAAAAGCACACTGCATTCAAGTGAATGTATCTTTTATTGCCCAACTATGCATTGGAAAATGTCCACAAATCCCCAACTATGCATTGGAAAATGTCCACAAATGGAGTGAGATCATTAACTGTCAAGTTAATAGGGATAAGAGTACACTTATGATAGTTAATTGTCATCCCAGCAATTTGTTCAAAACAGGTTAGAATCCATTTCAGATTCAGAGCAATTCCAGCATCATTTTCCAACAATAAAAGGGTATCATTAGCATATTGTACTCTTATAATAGCACTCTTATAATGGAACTATTCTATGACCATACTCGGGGGCTCCAGAGATTGCACTTGCACGCACAGATTGTGTACCACGGTCGAGGGGAGGGAGGGAGGGAATGGGGAGGAAGGGTGGAGAATTTCATTCACAAATTCTTAGTAGTTTTTTAATACAACAGAATAAATCTTGAGATCTCATTCACAAATTCTTAGTAGTTTTTTAATATAGTAGCTAATTGCCTGATCTGGTTGGTGCCAAGATCAAGTGGTGACCTGACCTCTTGCCAGGAAGTTTCTATTCCTTGCAATCTACTGAATTTCTAGTACCTTGTTTTTTAAACTGCTAAGCTATTTTGAGCTTGAGCATGGGTCAATTCAGTGCCCTACAAGATGACTATCTTCTCAACTAGGAGAATTTCATTGCCTCTTTCTTTAAATTCCAGAATTTAAATAAGGTTATCATTTAATTTGTTCAGAAATTACAATTTAGTAATGCTAAAGGTTCTGCTTCCCTTCTTCCAATGGGCTATGTTGATGTATGTGCTGAATATAGATATATACAGTCTAGTTGGTACATCTATACATCTGATAACTGAGCACCATCGGCATCAACGCGCTACTATTGGTGTTATTAATATCAAATAGCCCTGCATACCTAGCCTTATGCAGTATTTTAGTTAATAAACCTACAAGTCACTCACTTCTTACTGATGATTGGTCTGTTGGTGTTTGCTTGCATCTATTGAACACAACAGGTTCCTTCCCTAAATAACTGGAACACAGCAGGTGTTGTGCCTGGTGATGCTAATTGGCTGTCGGTCACCTAAACGTACTTGTTTAATCCCTATGTGTTGCATACAAATATGTACATTCATCACCCCTTAGCAAGTTTATTTATGTTTAACTCAAAATCAGTTTTTTTTAGGTGTTGCATACAGATTTTTTTAGGTGTTCATGTATGTTTTTTTGCTAGCTACTGAGGGAGGGAATGGGGAGGAAGGGTGGAGAGGGAGGAAGGAGGAAGGAGGAGGGGTACCTGGGCGGGCGCGGCTGGTCGCCGGGTGGCGGAGGACGGCAGGGGCAGGCGGGGTGTGGGCACGTCGGAGGAGGAGGAGGCCCTCGCTCGCCGGCTTCTGCAGGGGCCGGAGGAGGCCCTCGCTCGTCGGAGGGAGGAGGAGAGGAGAGGAGCGCTCGGTCGATCTCGTTCGGGGGGCGCGGGGGCGGCGGGGGTGGAGTCCCGCGGGGGTCGGGGCGGCGGCGTCGGGGCAGCGCAAGACCACAGCGGCGGCGGCGTCGCCGACGGCGTGCAGGCGCGGCGGACGGAGGGGGCGGAGCAAGGGGCGGCGGTGTACGGTTGGGGTCGAGTGGGGGATCTGGCGAGGGAGGGAGGGAGGCCACAGTGCGAGGGAATAGGTGGAGTGCGGGATGTCTATCTAATGGCGCATCTCCCCCAAGTGCGCCATAAGTACGACGATAGCAATGGCGCACCTCACCCTGGTGCGCCATTAGAAATTACTAGCCCGACTGCTCAGGTTATATTTCCACCTAACCCTCCCACTAGCCCGACTGGTCAGCACGCAGCACACACACTAGGAGGTCTTGGGTTCGATTCCCAGGCTCCCCAATTTTTGTTTTTATGCATTTAAAATGCTGTTTGATATTTATTTGTGTTTAAATATGTTCAAACTTGTTTAAATCATAACAGTAATATTTTTTTTATAAAAACAGTAATATTTTTTATAAAAACAGGGTGTGGGGGAGAGGGTGCGGGGGGTGCTCGGCAGCGGTGGAGCGGGGGAGGGTGCGGTGGGTCGTCGGGGGGTGCGGGGGGTGCTCTGTCCTTGTCGTTACCGGTGTAGGATTCCATCGTTACCCCGGAGTTCTGATAACCATCGCTCTTCATGTCCTTGTCCTCGGTGTAGAATGTGTAGCCGTTGAATGCGAGGCGGAGGTTGCGGCGCGCGTGGGCGAGGGCGAGGTTGGTGTCGGCCCTGCGGCGCTGCTCCGGCGAGAGTGGGGTGGGGTCGGAGGGGAGGATGGGGAGAGGGAGGCGGCGGGGGCGCGGATTGGGAGCGAACGGAGAGGAACTGGCGCGAGGGAGAGGGATGAAGGGGAACTGGCGAGGGAGAGGGAGGAATTAGCTATAGCATTCATTTGTGACGGTGGAGCAGGCCGGAGAGGGTGCAGGGGGTCGTCAGCGGCGGTGGAGCGGGCCGGGGAGGGTGCGGTGGGTCATCGGCGGCGGTGGAGCAGGGAAGCTAGGGTGCGGTGGGTCGTCGGCGGCGGTGGAGCGGGGGAGGGTGCGGGGGGTCGGCGGCGGCGCCCGGTGGAGCGGGGGGTGCTCGGCGGCGAGGGGGGCCGGATCCGGCGAGGTGGGATAGCGATCGAGATGGAGGGGGATCGCTAGTAATGGTGCACTGTTCCCTGGTGTGCCATTAGTAGTTTTGCAAAAAAATAAAAAATAAAAAAATATAGTAGTGGCGCACTATGTGGCTAGTGCGCCATTACTAGTTAGAACTAGTAATGGCGCACTGTGACCTGGTGCGCCATTAGTATGTTTGGAAAAATAAAATAAAATAAAAATTATTACTAATGGCGCACCAGCACATGGTGCGCCACTGCTATATAGCAATGGCGCACCACATGTCTGGTGCGCCATTAGTGGCCATTCCATCTATAGCCCTTTTCCTAGTAGTGCTCCCGGCTTGTTGATGCGTCTCCAATGTATCTATAGTTTATGAAGTATTCATGCCATGTTTACAATAATTTTATATGGTTTTGGTGCACTTTTATATGACTTTAATGTACTAACATATTGACCTAATGCCCAATTCCAGTTGTTGTTTTCTGTTTGTTTTTGGTTTTCCAGAAAAACAATATGAAATGAAGTCCAAATGCAGCGAAACTTTTTGACAATTTTTTCTAGAAGGAAAGGGAACCAGGAAGCTTCGGGGGAGTACCACAAGACGGACAGGGGCCCCACGAGGCACCTGGGCATGCCCGGGGGTGGGCCCCCTGTGTTACGTCTTCAATAATTCCAACTTTGAAAATTCCTATAAATACCAAAACTCCCAAAAGTTAACCTTAAACTTCGACTCCGCTGTCGCAAACCTCTATTCCGAAGAGATCCCATCTAAAGCCATGTTCTGGCACCCTGCCGGAGGAGCAAATCATCCCCGGAGGACATCTTCATCATCCCGATGGTCTCCATGACGAGGAGGGAGTAGTTCACTCTCGGGACTGAGGGTATGTACCGGTAGCTATGTGTTTGATATCTCTCTCTCGTGTTCTTGATTTGATACGATATTGATGTACCGTGGGCTTTGTTAATATAGTTGGGTCATATGGTGTTTCTCCTTCTCTATCTTGTTGTGACGAATTGAGTTTTACTTTCGAGGTTTCACGATTATCGTATCGAATACTTTTATGGATTTGAGAACACTTGATGTATGTTTTGGTACTCAACTTGTGGATTCCCGAGGTGACATTGGGGGTAATCTATGCATAGGGGTTGATGCATGTTCTCGTCCTACTTTCTCCGGTAAAAATCTTAGGGCATTCTTGAAATTCTTTGTGTTGGATTGAATATTATGAATCTGAAGTTATTTGATGCATATCGAATAATCAACTCACGGATACTTGTGGTGACATTGGAGTATCTAGATGGCATTAGAGTTGGTTGATGTGTATTTTTTTACGGGAAACTGTCGATCTATTCATCTTCAATCATGGCAGTACAACAAACACCAGAAATAATAAAAATTACATCCAGATTCTTAGACCACCTAGCGACGACTACAAGCACTGAAGCGAGTTGAAGGCGCGCCGCGGTCATCGCCCCTCCCTCGCCGGGGTTGGGCACAACTTGTTGTAGTAGATAGTCGGGAAGTCGTCGTGCTAAGGTACAATAGGACCAACGCCCCAGAACAGCAACCGCCGCCGATGAAGAAAATTTTAGGTCGGAAGGATCCAACCTGAAGACACATGAACAAAGACGAAAAAAGACCGGATTCGAACGGATCCACCAAAGACAACCACCGACCAAATCTTGCGAGATCCGCCGAAGACACACCTCCACACGCCCTCCGACGATGCTAGACACACCATTGGGACGGGGGCTAGGCGGGGAGAACCTTATTCCATCTTCAAGAAGCCGCCGCCGTCTCGTCTTCTTGAGCAGGACACGAAACCTAACAAAACTTGAAGAAGCACCTGAAAACGGAGCCCTCCCGCCGGCAAGGGCCGGGATCCACCGCGCACCCATGGCCCTAAGGCCACATAAGACGTGGGAGATTGGCGGCGCCACCGACAGGAGGCAGAAACCCTAGCCGCCTTTTTTTTGGAGGAGGGACAAAGGGAGTATTATATGATGCTATTTTAGTACGAACTTTGGGACTGTTTGTCACATTTATAGGAATAACTCAATAGATTGATCGGAAAAGTAACTTTAAGGTGGTTTCACATCCTACAAATAATTTCATCTTATGTTTTCCGTTTGATAAAAACTTTGGAGTGATGCATGAAAAAAAGATCTTTTTGCTAGTACAAGAACATAAACATCGATGACAAGATGTAGTGCAAAGATAAAGTTACTCCCCAAATCCCAAAAATATGTTACTTCCTCCGTCTTAGTTTACAAGGCTTACACGTGTATCTAGATCGTCAATTTAACTTATATAAAATAAATTATTTAACATAAAAATTATATTATTAGAAAATAAAATATCTAAAGTTTTTAATGATATATTTTTTGTAATGTATGCCTCTTATTAAGTTGGTCAAATTAACAACCTAGGTACACGTGCAAGACTTGTAAACTGAGATAGAGAGAATACTCCTAATCTATTTCTTGAATTTCATGTTTGATTTTAAGTCGGTTCGTTCCGTCCCTGCAAAAAAGGTCGGTCGATTCGGTGCCCCACAGAAGAAGGCGGTTCCTTTTTTCTTTTTCCTCTCCAGATCAACGGTCCACAGCTCTCTGCGATCTACTCGTACTTTGCCAGATCCCAACTTCCCAAGTCCAAACGATTCCTTCCACTCAATCTCGCCTCGCCTGCCCCCATCCCTCTCTCGCGAAACCCTAGCCCCGCGACGCCGCCGCCATGGACGGGATCGACGCGGAGCTCGCGCGCGCGCAGGACGAGCGCCGCAAGTTGGAGGAGGCCCTGGCGGCCGGCGCGCCCATGGCCGTCTCCTCCGTCACCTTCGACAAGGACCTCTACGGCGGGGGCGGCTCCGGCTCCGACCGCTTCGCCGGCTACGACACCTCCATCCCGGCCTCCGAGGACGACGCGCCCGAGGACGACAGCGCCGAGCCCTCCGCCACCAACCCCGCGGTGCGCCGCCTCGCGTCCTACACGGGCCACGCCGTCGCCGCCGCCGACATCCCCCGCTCCGAGGACGACGACGGGATGCCCGCCAAGCGGTCCCAGCGCATCATCGACCGCGAGGACGACTACCGCCGCCGCCGCCTCGACCGCATCATCTCGCCCCAGCGCCACGACGCCTTCGCGTCCGGGGAGGCCACCCCGGACCCCTCCGTCCGGACCTACGCCGACGCCATGCGCGAGAGCAAGGTGCAGCAGGAGAAGGAGCACGTGCTGCGGGAAATCGCTAAGAAGAAGAAGGAGGAGGAGGAGAAGGCCAAGGAGAAGAAGGCTGCGCCTCAGCCGCAGCCAGCCGCGACCAAACGGCGCAATAGGTGGGATCAGTCGCAGGACGGCGATGCTGCTGCTGGGGCCAAGAAGTCCAAGACCTCAGACTGGGATGCCCCTGATGCAACTCCGGGGATTGGCCGCTGGGACGCCACCCCTGGACGCGTTGGAGATGCGACGCCCTCTGTGAGGAGGAATAGGTGGGATGAGACTCCAACTCCAGGGAGGATGGCTGACGCAGATGCAACTCCTGCAGCCGGTGGCATTACTCCAGGAGCCACCCCTTCTGGGGCATGGGATGCTACTCCTAAGCTGCCTGGTGGGCTTGTCACACCAACTCCCAAGAAGCAGAGGTCGAGGTGGGACGAGACACCAGCGAGTATGGGGAGTGCAACACCTGGTGGTACAGCAGCGACACCTGCAGGGTTCAACACTCCTGGGCAAACACCATTCGGAGCAGAGAACCTTGCCACGCCAACACCTGGTCACCTTGCTGCTCGTGGCCCGATGACTCCGGAGCAGTACCAGCTCTTGCGGTGGGAGCGGGACATTGAGGAGCGGAACAGGCCTCTCACTGATGAGGAGCTTGACTCCATGTTCCCGCAGGAGGGATACAAGATTCTTGAGCCTCCAGCTTCATACCAGCCCATACGTACCCCAGCAAGGAAGCTGCTTGCTACGCCAACACCTCTGGGCACACCGATGTATGCTATTCCAGAGGAGAACCGTGGACAGCATTTTGATGTGCCCAAGGACTTGGGTCCTGGTTTGCCACTCATGAAGCCAGAGGATTACCAGTACTTTGGGACGTTGTTGAATGAGGACGAGGAGGAGCAGCTAACGCCAGAGGAGCAGAAGGAAAGAAAAATCATGAAGCTCTTGCTCAAGGTAAAGAATGGCACGCCCCCACAGCGGAAGACGGCACTCAGGCAGCTCACGGACAAAGCACGTGAATTTGGTGCTGGGCCACTGTTCAACAAAATCCTGCCACTGCTCATGCAGCCAACTCTTGAGGACCAGGAGCGGCATCTCCTGGTGAAGGTCATTGATAGGGTGCTGTATAAGCTGGATGAGCTGGTCCGTCCATTTGTGCACAAGATTCTTGTTGTTATCGAGCCACTTTTGATTGATGAAGATTACTATGCTCGTGTTGAGGGCAGGGAAATTATCTCAAATCTCAGCAAAGCTGCTGGTCTTGCTACTATGATTGCTGCCATGAGACCAGATATTGATAACATTGACGAGTATGTGAGGAATACTACTGCTAGGGCATTCAGTGTGGTGGCTTCTGCTTTGGGTATCCCGGCCCTCCTCCCATTTTTAAAGGCTGTTTGTCAGAGTAAGAAGTCCTGGCAAGCTCGGCACACTGGTATCAAGATTGTTCAGCAGATTGCTATTCTCATGGGCTGCGCTGTTCTGCCTCACCTTAAGAACCTAGTTGAGATCATTGAGCATGGTCTAAGCGATGAGAACCAGAAAGTGCGGACAATCACTGCCCTATCTCTTGCTGCACTTGCTGAAGCTGCTGCGCCCTACGGTATAGAAAGTTTTGATAGTGTCTTGAAACCTCTCTGGAAGGGTATCAGATCTCACCGTGGAAAGGTCCTTGCTGCCTTCTTGAAGGCTATTGGTTTCATCATCCCTCTTATGGATGCTCTGTATGCCAGTTACTACACGAAGGAGGTGATGCAAGTCCTGATTAGAGAGTTCCAGTCCCCAGATGAAGAGATGAAGAAGATTGTCCTGAAGGTTGTTAAGCAGTGTGTCAGTACAGAGGGTGTGGAGGCTGATTATATCCGGAGTGACATCCTTCCAGACTTCTTCAAACACTTCTGGGTTAGGAGAATGGCCCTAGATCGTAGGAACTATAAGCAACTTGTGGAAACAACAGTAGAGATGGCAAACAAGGTGGGAGTGACTGGTATCGTTGGGAAGATTGTTGAGGATCTGAAAGATGAAAGTGAGCCTTACAGGAGAATGGTGATGGAAACAATTGAGAAGGTGGTGGCCAACTTGGGTGCCTCGGATATTGATCCTCGTCTGGAGGAGCTGCTTATTGATGGCATCTTGTATGCTTTCCAAGAGCAGACAAGTGATGATGCAAATGTCATGCTTAATGGTTTTGGAGCTGTTGTGAATGCGCTCGGCCAGAGGGTCAAGCCTTACCTTCCTCAGATATGTGGTACCATTAAGTGGCGGTTGAACAACAAGAGTGCGAAAGTTAGGCAGCAAGCTGCTGATCTGATCTCAAGGATAGCTATTGTTATGAAGCAGTGCCAGGAGGAGCAGCTTATGGGTCACCTGGGTGTTGTGCTATATGAGTACTTGGGAGAGGAGTATCCTGAGGTGCTGGGTTCAATTCTTGGAGCATTGAAAGCTATCGTGAATGTTATTGGTATGACTAAGATGACGCCTCCGATCAAGGATCTCCTTCCTCGTCTGACTCCCATCTTGAAGAATAGGCACGAGAAGGTCCAAGAGAACTGCATTGATCTAGTTGGTAGGATTGCTGATCGTGGAGCAGAATTTGTTCCAGCTAGGGAGTGGATGAGGATTTGTTTTGAGTTGCTGGAAATGTTGAAGGCTCACAAGAAGGGTATCAGAAGAGCCACTGTGAACACATTTGGTTATATTGCCAAGGCAATTGGGCCACAGGACGTGTTGGCCACTCTGTTGAATAACTTGAAGGTGCAGGAGCGACAGAACCGTGTCTGCACCACTGTAGCAATTGCTATTGTTGCTGAAACTTGCTCGCCTTTCACCGTTTTGCCCGCCCTCATGAATGAGTACCGAGTTCCGGAGCTAAATGTTCAGAATGGTGTTTTGAAGTCTCTCTCTTTCCTCTTTGAGTATATTGGTGAGATGGGCAAAGATTACATATATGCTGTTACTCCCTTGCTCGAAGATGCCCTAATGGACAGGGACCTGGTTCACAGGCAGACTGCTGCATCTGCTGTTAAGCATATGGCTCTGGGAGTTGCTGGCTTGGGTTGTGAGGATGCTCTTGTCCATTTGCTTAACTATATCTGGCCCAACATATTCGAGACATCTCCCCATGTTATAAATGCCGTCATGGAGGCTATTGAGGGGATGCGAGTTGCTCTAGGTGCAGCTGTGGTTCTGAATTATTGCCTCCAAGGCCTTTTCCATCCAGCAAGGAAAGTACGTGAAGTATATTGGAAGATCTATAACTCGCTGTATATTGGTGCACAAGATGCACTTGTTGCTTCTTATCCCGCACTAGGCGATGATGGAGACAATATCTTCAGCCGTCCAGAGCTAGCCATGTTTGTGTGATCAATGTGAGTCTTATTTCTTATTTTGTATTTCTCACTGTAATATCTGTAATGTTTGAGTAGCTACTGAAAAATTCTGCCAAGATATGAAATAAGTTTGTAATATTGGTTGATGCATTTTATGTTTACTAGTTGTGGCTGCTTAATTCAGCAATTCCTTTTGATCCAGACTATACTTGTAGGAGTTAACTGTTCTTAAGCTGTTGGAGTAATGTTTACTCAAATACGGACAACAACTTTTAACCTGCAGTTATTGAACATTATGCTCAGTAGGTCTCTCCCTACTATTTTGAGAGAAAAAAACTCAGCCAGGAACGGATTGAAACTCTGATAATAGGTTATTATTTAATTTCATTCAGCTCCCTCAGAATTTGTAACTATAGTTTAAAGCGCAAAATCTACTCCCTCCGTTCCATATTACTCGTCGCTGATTTAGTACAAAGTCCCTCCGTTCCATATTACTCGTCGCTGATTTAGTACAACTTTGTACTAAATCAGCGACGAGTAATATGGAACGGAGGGAGTAGAACAGGAACACATTCAAATCGATTTTACATTGTCTTGAGCATGAAAATCTTTAAACTCCAAACATGTATGTTGTCCAGTTTAACAAAAGGTGGATGCAGGTAGTATTTTTTTTTCTGTTAGTGGGTAGTTGTTTCTTTTCCTCGTTTTTCACATCTACTTTCTTGCCTTTGTATTCAACTGGTGTCAAGATTCTTTGTTTCATGCTCATTCATCTATTTGCGTAGATTCTTACAATATTACAGTCTTCTATTGTATTATTTTCAGTTTTACAGTAGTCCCGAACTCCTAATAAATATCTAAGATTGGTGTCATTTTGTTGTGTTGTCCTGTAGATTTACATATCCTGCTTTGTGAAGACTTCACATCTTGAGGAGTATCCTATGTCCAGGTAACGAATCTGTATATGATGCTATACATTCTGCTTGCAATTCATCATGGACATGTATTTTTGTATGGCATATGCATGTTTTCGGCTAAAATGTATAAATTCCGTCAAGGTAGTAAATAGCTGCTCGGTTAAAGTAGAATCAGCTGTACAGGGAGTAGCACTCTGACCCATTGAGTGTATGTTTAAACAAATAGCTTTGCTCAGTTTAAATAGAATCAGCTGTATATGTCATTTTAGCATGCGAGCAGTAGCAAGTGGTGTTTAATCTGTGTCGTCACGTTTTGCATTTTGCTGTATGTTGTATTTTCTTTTTGCTCTCTACTACAAATAATACAAAAGCAAGAATCTGATATGCAAACGCATTGGCAGGCAGGATGTGCATGTATCGTCATCCACATGCATCAATGCAGATGCATGTGAAGCTTGAACTGGGGTGGTATTTGAATTAGTGCTCACATTTATTTGAAATGGTGTTGTTTGTTCTTGCAAAGTCTGTTTTTATGAAGCTGCATTTTTGTATTTGCAGGCTTGTTGCTTCCTGAAGGGGGTGCAATCTTTAAGAAATACATTTTTTTGTCCTGGTTGACTGTACTGCTTTAACCTACTGCCGGAGTCCTATGGACTAACTGTTTCAGAACTGTTGTGTTTTCAGGTTATTTCTTTCCAAGTGTGATGCCGAAGAGTCTTCTTTTCTGGATCTGCGACCGGGCGACGTAAGGGCAGAGCAGCATGTTAATTTCGTCGCAGCTGATAATATGTGAAATCAAGTCGTTAGTAGTGAAGACAATAAAATCACAGTAGCACCAATATCATCTTATTTATCATGTATATTTGGTTATGATGGCCAGCCTCTGCTGTCAAAACTCTGTTTTAGCGATGTTTTGTAACGCTGTAAACCATCAAGCTCTGTACTATGTGTGCTGTGGCATGACTATGTCTAGAATACTTGCCTAGCTTGCGTTGTTTTGCACCTTTTTGTGTTAAACGTGGACTGGTGTTCAGTTTGATTGAACCATAGCAAAATGTTTTATCACTCTTCTAACAATTTCTCAAGGAGTAGTTTAGTTATGATACATTTTAGATAATTTGGCGGATATGTTAGACCCTGTTTGGCAATCCCCTAACTCCCGGAAATTCCAAGATCTGAGGAGTGAGGAAACAGGTGCCATGTGATTTTCAACTGCAGCTGTGCCTGCTTTGTGGAGCGGAGGGACTCCGTAAAGTGTGTTTTGTTGGGAAACCGGCCCACCACCAGGGTGGCGGCGGCTAGCGCACGAAGCGCTCCGGATAGCCCCTCCCGGTTCCACACTTTACGTTAAATGGGTTCTTATCTCTTGACCCTATACCCCTATATAAAGAGACAAGGAACAATCATTGTAACCCTTGATTATTGATTAATAAAGCTGGTCTCCTCCATACTTTTTTGTGCCATTTACTTTCGCGTGTTCGACTACGACGCTCGCTCTCGCTCCGCAACCTTGGACCGTACTTGCCGGCGGAGTTGCGGAACACGTTATCAGCACGCTTCGCTCCATCAACTCTTCGTCAAGCCTGCATCACGCAGGCTTTCGTCGATCCCGCGGAGGTATAAGATCCGATCTTCACTTTTGCAAAAAAAAAAAATAGATTCCTCTCGTTACTGCGATTCCGTTTTTGCGATTAGTTTATTTTTCGGATAAATTTACCTTTGGTGTGGATTTCTCTCCCGAGAACTGGCTGACGAATACGTCACCGATCAATGTCGATGTTTTTGGATCACGAGAGACTTGTTGACTACACTATACAGGAGTCGGTACAAAACGTGATCCAGATGGTTACGGTACCGCCGCAACGCACCTGCTGTGCCATGCGCCGTCGATGTTCCCGATGAACACGACGAAGACTAGGAATCCCGAGGCATGCCCGTGATCTGGCAGCGACCCCACTGGTCGCCGGCGCCGCGTCCTGCTGATGCCGCGCTCGCGTGCCCTGCCGTTTGCCGTCGCCGTGCCCGCTGCACGCGCAGCCGCCGTCCACGCGTAGGCCTGCTGGCCACGCCGCCGACGCAAGCCGCGAGCCATGGCCGCCGCCGCCGCGAGAGCACGCACCGGCCAGCCCCGGTCGCGCCCTGCGTGGCCGCCGCCGCCGCGAGAGCATGCACCGGCCAGCCCCGGCCGCGCCCTGCGTGCCTGCGTGCGTGGTCGCCGCCGCCGCAAGCGCACGCTGGCCCGCCCTGGCCGCGTTGTGCGTGCGTGCCACCGCCGCCGCTCGGGCGCTAGGGAAACCCTAGCGACCCCCTGAGCAGGCCGGCCCAGCGGGCTGCCGTGGACCGGGCCGTTTTCTCTCCTCCATAAAAAAACAAAGAGAGAGAGGGAAGACCTGTGCTGTCTCAACGGGCCGACAGCCCATTTTCGGCCTGCAGCCGAACTGGACTGAGCCGGTGAGCTCGCGCGCGCGGTCCTTTGCATTTTAGCGACTGCAGTTTCTGTTTTTTACGCGCATTATATTCCTGCTGTAATATTTCGCGTAGAAGCCCCTGGAACTGTCTGTTTCGCTGAAAATGCGTATTTTGGCTTTAAAATGTCTCGGGAATTTAATTTTTGGGCTATTTTTCACGTACAAAATGCGCTTAACGTGCTATATCTTGTAAACATGTTTTTATTGTATGATTTTACTACTGTAGATTAATTGTTTTGCACTCTTAATCATTAAGTAAGTCATACAAGAACGTGTTTTAAATAATGGAACGTCATTTTTATTGAATAAGTTTATCAACATCACATTTGTGCAAAAGATTACCTGCTGTAATCTCATGATTTTTGCATAAATTGCAGATGGCCGGAATTGTCAACAGGGAGTTTGCTGAGTTAGCCCACACAGGGATGAACTACCTGTCATGGGCCTCGGACTGTGAGATCTTTCTCCAGGGCAAAACCCTCCAGAGGGCGATCGGTAAGGGGACCCAGCTGGCCCCCACTGATCCCAAGTTCGACACTGAGAATGCGCAGGCTCTGCATTTTCTCCGTCATCACCTGTCACCTACTCTGAAAGACGAGTATATGGCTGAGCGGAGTGCTTCTGGCCTTTGGACCGCTCTTAAGCAGCGGTTTGAGCGGCTAAAGTACACTGTCAAGCCATGTGCAGAGGCAGAGTGGATCCGTCTGAGGTTTGCGGACTTCAAGACGGTTGGGGAGTACAATTTGGCTCTGCACCGGATTTGTACGACTCTTCAGATGTGTGGTACTGAGATTACCGACACTCAGAAGATTGAGAAAACCCTATCCACTTTCCACCTTGACGCGGTCCTGTCCGCACGGAACTACCGCCAGGGCAACTACACGAGGTATTCAGAGTTGATTGACGTCCTCCAGGTGGCAGAGGCGCAGGACGAGGTTCTGAAAAAGAACTTTGTCGCGCAACCACTTGGGGGGAGTTCTCGCCAGGAGGTGAATGCTCTCAAAGTCCGCAAGCCTCAACAGAAGAAGAGGGGCCGCAAGGGCAAGAAGAAGGGCCCTCACCCCCCGCCCCGGCTAAGCAGCAAAAGCCGGGCAAGGGGGGGTAGAGGCCTCAGGACTGCTTCCGGTGTGGCTCGGTGGAGCATTTCTCCCGCCAGTGTCGCGCGCCACAGGAGGTCGTTGATGCATACAAGGCGCGTGAGACGCACCTCGCCTTCGTTCAGGAGGGAGCACCAACGGTGCCCATGGCGGCACCCGTGATGATCTCTACGCCCCCTGCTGCGCCCATCGTGGCGACCCCCGTGGTGCCCATCGCGGCGGCTTTGGCGGTCTCTAGTGACGCCACCGTTGCCATGGAGTTTGACCACGTGGTTGAAGGAAATATGCCCTAGAGGCAATAATAAAGTTATTATTTATTTCCTTATATCATGATAAATGTTTATTATTCATGCTAGAATTGTATTAACCGGAAACATAATACTTGTGTGAATACATAGACAAACAGAGTGTCACTAGTATGCCTCTACTTGACTAGCTCGTTGATCAAAGATGGTTATGTTTCCTAGCCATTGACATGAGTTGTCATTTGATTAACGGGATCACATCATTAGGAGAATGATGTGATTGACTTAACCCATTCCGTTAGCTTAGCACTCGATCGTTTAGTATGTTGCTATTGCTTTCTTCATGACTTATACATGTTCCTATGACTATGAGATTATGCAACTCCCGTTTACCGGAGGAACACTTTGTGTGCTACCAAACGTCACAACGTAACTGGGTGATTATAAAGGTGCTCTACAGGTGTCTCCGAAGGTACTTGTTGGGTTGGCGTATTTCGAGATTAGGATTTGTCACTTCGATTGCCGGAGAGGTATCTCTGGGCCCACTCGGTAATGCACATCACTTAAGCCTTGCAAGCATTGCAACTAATGAGTTAGTTGCAGGATGATGTATTACGGAATGAGTAAAGAGACTTGCCGGTAACGAGATTGAACTAGGTATTGAGATACCGACGATCGAATCTCGGGCAAGTAACATACCGATGACAAAGGGAACAACGTATGTTGTTATGCGATTTGACCGATAAAGATCTTCGTAGAATATGTGGGAGCCAATATGAGCATCCAGGTTCCGCTATTGGTTATTGACCGGAGACGTGTCTCGGTCATGTCTACATAGTTCTCGAACCCGTAGGGTCCGCACGCTTAAAGTTTCGATAACGGTTATATTATGAGTTTATGAGTTTTGATGTACCGAAGGTTGTTCGGAGTCCCGGATGTGATCACGGACATGACGAGGAGTCTCGAAATGGTCGAGACATGAAGATTGATATATTGGAAGCCTATATTTGGATATCGGAAGTGTTCCGGGTGAATCGGGATTTTACCGGAGTACCGGAGGGGTTACCGGAACCCCCCGGGGGTTTAATGGGCCATAGTGGGCCTTAGTGGAGAAGAGAAGGGGCGGCCAGGGCAGGCCGCGTGCCCCCTCCCCCTCTAGTCCGAATTGGACAAGGGGGGGGCGCCCCCCTTTCCTTCTTCTCCTCTTCCTCCTTCCCCCCTTCTCCTAATCCAACAAGGAAGAGAGGGAGTCCTACTCCCAGTGGGAGTAGGACTCCTCCTGGCGCGCCTCCTCCTGGCCGGCCGCACCTCCCCCCTTGCTCCTTTATATACGGGGGCAGGGGGCACCCTAGAGACACACAATTGATTTGATCTTTTAGCCGTGTGCGGTGCCCCCCTCCAGCATAGTCCACCTCGATAATACTGTAGCGGTGCTTAGGCGAAGCCCTGCGTCGGTAGAACATCATCATCGTCACCACGCCCGTCGTGCTGACGAAACTCTCCCTCAACACTCGGCTGGATCGGAGTTCGAGGGACGTCATCGGGCTGAACGTGTGCTGAACTCGGAGGTGCCGTACGTTTGCTACTTGATCGGTCGGATCGTGAAGACGTACGACTACATCAACCGCGTTGTGCTAACGCTTCCGCTTTCGGTCTACGAGGGTACGTGGACAACACTCTCCCCTCTTGTTGCTATGCATCACCATGATCTTGCGTGTGCGTAGGATTTTTTTTTAAATTACTACGTTCCCCAACAATGGCATCCGAGCCTGGTTTTATGCGTAGATGTCATATGCACGAGTAGAACACAAGTGAGTTGTGGGCGATATAAGCCATACTGCTTACCAGCATGTCATACTTTGGTTCGGCGGTATTGTTGGATGAAGCGGCCCGGACCGACATTACGCGTACGCTTACGCGAGACTGGTTCTACCGACGTGCTTTGCACACAGGTGGCTGGCGGGTGTCAGTTTCTCCAACTTTAGTTGAACCGAGTGTGGCTACGCCCGGTCCTTGCGAAGGTTAAAACAACACCAACTTTACAAACTATCATTGTGGTTTTGATGCGTAGGTAAGAACGGTTCTTACTCAGCCCGTAACAGCCACGTAAAACTTGCAACAACAAAGTAGAGGACGTCTAACTTGTTTTTGCAGGGCATGTTGTGATGTGATATGGTCAAGGCATGATGCTCTATTTTATTGTATGAGATGATCATGTTTTGTAACCGAGTTATCGGCATCTGGCAGGAGCCATATGGTTGTCGCTTTATTGTATGCAATGCAATCGCCCTGTAATGCTTTACTTTATCACTAAGCGGTAGCGATAGTCGTAGAAGCATAAGATTGGCGAGACGACAATGATGCTACGATGGAGATCAAGGTGTCGCGCCGGTGACGATGGTGATCATGACGGTGCTTCGGAGATGGAGATCACAAGCACGAGATGATGATGGCCATATCATATCACTTATATTGATTGCATGTGATGTTTATCTTTTATGCATCTTATCTTGCTTTGATTGACGGTAGCATTATAAGATGATCTCTCACTAAATTTCAAGATAAAAGTGTTCTCCCTGAGTATGCACCGTTGCCAAAGTTCGTCGTGCCCAGACACCACATGATGATCGGGTGTGATAAGCTCTACGTCCATCTACAATGGGTGCAAGCTAGTTTTGCACACGCAGAATACTCAGGTTAAACTTGACGAGCCTAGCATATGCAGATATGGCCTCGGAACACTGAGACCGAAAGGTCGAGCGTGAATCATATAGTAGATATGATCAACATAAATGATGTTCACCATTGAAAGCTACTCCATTTCACGTGATGATCGGTTATGGTTTAGTTGATATGGATCACGTGATCACTTAGAGGATTAGAGGGATGTCTATCTAAGTGGGAGTTCTTAAGTAATATGATTAATTGAACTTAAATTTATCATGAACTTAGTACCTGATAGTATCTTGCTTGTCTATGTTGATTGTAGATAGATGGCCCGTGTTGTTGTTCCGTTGAATTTTAATGCGTTCCTTGAGAAAGCAAAGTTGAAAGATGATGGTAGCAATTACACGGACTGGGTCCGTAACTTGAGGATTATCCTCATTGCTGCACAGAAGAATTACGTCCTGGAAGCACCGCTAGGTGCCAAACCTGCTGCAGGAGCAACACCAGATGTTGTGAATGTCTGGCAGAGCAAAGCTGATGACTACTCGATAGTTCAGTGTGCCATGCTTTACGGCTTAGAACCGGGACTTCAACGACGTTTTGAACGTCATGGAGCATATGAGATGTTCCAGGAGTTGAAGTTAATATTTCAAGCAAATGCCCGGATTGAGAGATATGAACTCTCCAATAAGTTCTACAGCTATAAGATGGAGGAGAATAGTTCTGTCAGTGAGCATATACTCAAAATGTCTGGGTATAACAATCACTTGATTCAACTGGGAGTTAATCTTCTGGATGATAGCGTCATTGACAGAATTCTTCAATCACTGCCACCAAGCTACAAGAGCTTCGTGATGAACTATAACATGCAAGGGATGGATAAGACGATTCTCGAGCTCTTCGCAATGCTAATTAAAGGATGCGGAGGTAGAAATCAAGAAGGAGCATCAACTGTTGATGGTTAATAAGACCACCAGTTTCAAGAAAAAGGGCAAAGGGAAGAAGAAGGGGAACTTTAAGAAGAACAGCAAGCAAGTTGCTGCTCAAGAGAAGAAACCCGAGTCTGGACCTAAGCCTGAGACTGAGTGCTTCTACTGCAAGCAGACTGGTCACTGGAAGCGGAACTGCCCCAAGTATTTGGCGGATAAGAAGGATGGCAAGGTGAACAAAGGTATATGTGATATACATGTTATTGATGTGTACCTTACCAGAGCTCGCAGTAGCACCTAGGTATTTGATACTGGTTCTGTTGCTAATATTTGCAACTCAAAACAGGGACTACGGATTAAGCGAACACTGGCCAAGGACGAGGTGACGAGGCGCGTGGGAAACGGTTCCAAAGTCGATGTGATCGCCGTCGGCACGCTACCTCTATATCTATCTTCGGGATAAGTATTAGACCTAAATAATTGTTCTTTGGTGCCAGCGTTGAGCATGAACATTATATCTGGATCTTGTTTGAGGCGAGACAATTATTCATTTAAGTCAGAGAATAATGGTTGTTCTATTTATATGAGTAATATCTTTTATGGTCATGCACCCTTGAAGAGTGGTCTATTTTTAATGAATCTCGATAGTAGTGATACACATATTCATAATGTTGAAGCCAAAAGATGCAGAGTTGATAATGATGGTGCAACTTATTTGTGGCACTGCCGTTTAGGTCATATCAGTGTAAAGCGCATGAAGAAACTCCATACTGATGGACTTTTGGAACCACTTGATTATGAATCACTTGGTACTTGCGAACCGTGCCTCATGGGCAAGATGACTAAAACGCCGTTCTCCGGAACTATGGAGCGAGCAACAGATTTGTTGGAAATCATACATACAGATGTATGTGGTCCGATGAATGTTGAGGCTCGCGGCGGGTATCGTTATTTTCTCACCTTCACAGATGATTTAAGCAGATATGGGTATATCTACTTAATGAAACATAAGTCTGAAACATTTGAAAAGTTTAAAGAATTTCAGAGTGAAGTTGAAAATCATCGTAACAAAAAAAATAAAGTTTCTACGATCTGATCGTGGAGGAGAATATTTGAGTTACGAGTTTGGTCTACATTTGAAACAATGCGGAATAGTTTCGCAACTCACGCCACCCGGAACACCACAGCGTAATAGTGTGTCCGAACGTCGTAATCATACTTTACTAGATATGGTACGATCTATGATGTCTCTTACTGATTTACCACTATCATTTTGGGGTTATGCTTTAGAGACGGCCGCATTCACGTTAAATAGGGCACCATCAAAATCCGTTGAGACGACGCCTTATGAACCGTGGTTTGACAAGAAACCAAAGTTGTCGTTTCTTAAAGTTTGGGGCTGCAATGCTTATGTGAAAAAGCTTCAACCTGATAAGCTCGAACCCAAATCGG
This sequence comes from Aegilops tauschii subsp. strangulata, assembly GCF_002575655.3. Lineage (NCBI taxonomy): Eukaryota > Viridiplantae > Streptophyta > Magnoliopsida > Poales > Poaceae > Aegilops > Aegilops tauschii. The sequence goes on from NC_053040.3 coordinate 94,031,640, forward strand.
AGAAATGTGTCTTCATAGGATACCCAAAGGAGACTGTTGGGTACACCTTCTACCACAGATCTGAAGGCAAGACATTCGTTGCTAAGAATGGATCCTTTCTAGAGAAGGAGTTTCTCTCGAAAGAAGTGAGTGGGAGGAAAGTAGAACTTGATGAGGTAACCGTACCTGCTCCCTTATTGGAAAGTAGTTCATCACAGAAACCGGTTCCTGTGACGTCTATACCAATTAGTGAGGAAGTTAATGATGATGATTATGGAACTTCAGATCAAGTTGTTACTGAACCTCGTAGGTCAACCAGAGTAAGATCCGCACCAGATTGGTACGGTAATCCTGTTCTGGAGGTTATGTTACTAGACCATGACGAACCTACAAACTATGAAGAAGCGATGGTGAGCCCTGATTCCGCAAAATGGCTTGAGGCCATGAAATCTAAGATGGGATCCATGTATGAGAACAAAGTGTGGACTTGTAAATGGATGTTCAAGAAGAAGACGGACGCTGACGGTAATGTTACTGTCTATAAAGCTCGACTTGTTGCGAAAGGTTTTCGACAAGTTCAAGGGATTGACTACGATGAGACCTTCTCACTCGTAGCGATGCTTAAGTCTGTCCGAATCATGTTAGCAATTGCCGCATTTTATGATTATGAAATTTGGCAAATGGATGTAAAAATTGCATTCCTGAATGGATTTCTGGAAGAAGAGTTGTATATGATGCAACCGGAAGGTTTTGTCGATCCAAAGGGAGCTAACAAAGTGTGCAAGCTCCAGCGATCCATTTATGGACTAGTGCAAGCCTCTCGGAGTTGGAATAAATGCTTTGATAGTGTGATCAAAGCATTTGGTTTTGTACAGACTTTTGGAGAAGCCTGCATTTACAAGAAAGTGAGTGGGAGCTCTGTAGCATTTCTGATATTGTATGTGGATGACATATTGCTGATTGGAAATGATATAGAATTTCTAGATAGCATAAAGGGATACTTGAATAAGAGTTTTTCAATGAAAGACCTCAGTGAAGCTGCTTATATATTGGGCATCAAGATCTATACAGATAGATCAAGACGCTTAATTGGACTTTCACAAAGCACATACCTTGACAAAGTTTTGAAGAAGTTCAAAATGGATCAAGCAAAGAAAGGGTTCTTGCCTGTGTTACAAGGTGTGAAGTTGAGTAAGACTCAACGCCCGACCACTGCAGAAGATAGAGAGAAGATGAAAGATGTTCCCTATGCTTCAGCCATAGGCTCTATCATGTATGCAATGTTGTGTACCAGACCTGATGTGTGCCTTGCTATAAGTCTAGCAGGGAGGTACCAAAGTAATCCAGGAGTGGATCACTAGACAGCGGTCAAGAACATCCTGAAATACCTGAAAAGGACTAAGGATATGTTTCTCGTTTATGGAGGTGACAAAGAGCTCATTGTAAATGGTTACGTTGATGCAAGCTTTGACACTGATCCGGACGATTCCAAATCGCAAACCGGATATGTGTTTACATTGAACGGTGGAGCTGTCAGTTGGTGCAGTTCTAAACAAAGCGTCGGGGCGAGATCTACGTGTGAAGCGGAGTACATAGCTGCTTCGGAAGCAGCAAATGAAGGAGTCTGGATGAAGGAGTTCATATCCGATCTAGGTGTCATACCTAGTGCATCGGGTCCAATGAAAATCTTTTGTGACAATACTGGTGCAATTGCCTTGGCGAAGGAATCCAGATTTCACAAGAGAACCAAGCACATCAAGAAACGCTTCAATTCCATCCGGGATCTAGTCCAGGTGGGAGACATAGAAATTTGCAAGATACATACGGATCTGAATGTTGCAGACCCGTTGACTAAGCCTCTTCCACGAGCAAAACATGATCAGCACCAAGACTCGATGGGTGTTAGAATCATTACTGTGTAATCTAGATTATTGACTCTAGTGCAAGTGGGAGACTGAAGGAAATATGCCCTAGAGGCAATAATAAAGTTATTATTTATTTCCTTATATCATGATAAATGTTTATTATTCATGCTAGAATTGTATTAACCGGAAACATCATACTTATGTGAATACATAGACAAACAGAGTGTCACTAGTATGCCTCTACTTGACTAGCTCGTTGATCAAAGATGGTTATGTTTCCTAGCCATTGACATGAGTTGTCATTTGATTAACGGGATCACATCATTAGGAGAATGATGTGATTGACTTGACCCATTCCGTTAGCTTAGCACTCGATCGTTTAGTATGTTGCTATTGCTTTCTTCATGACTTATACATGTTCCTATGACTATGAGATTATGCAACTCCTGTTTACCGGAGGAACACTTTGTGTGCTACCAAATGTCACAACGTAACTGGATGATTATAAAGGTGCTCTACAGGTGTCTCCGAAGGTACTTGTTGGGTTGGCATATTTCGAGATTAGGATTTGTCACTCCGATTGTCGGAGAGGTATCTCTGGGCCCACTCGGTAATGCACATCACTTAAGCCTTGCAAGCATTGCAACTAATGAGTTAGTTGCAGGATGATGTATTACGAAACGAGTAAAGAGACTTGCCGTTAACGAGATTGAACTAGGTATTGAGATACCGACGATCGAATCTCGGGCAAGTAACATACCGATGACAAAGGGAACAACATATGTTGTTATGCGGTTTGACCGATAAAGATCTTCGTAGAATATGTGGGAGCCAATATGAGCATCCAGGTTCCGCTATTGGTTATTGACCGGAGACGTGTCTCGGCCATGTCTACATAGTTCTCGAACCCGTAGGGTCCGCACGCTTAAAGTTTCGATAACGGTTATATTATGAGTTTATGAGTTTTGATGTAACGAAGGTTGTTCGGAGTCCCGGATGTGATCACGGACATGACGAGGAGTCTCTAAATGGTCGAGACATGAAGATTGATATATCGGAAGCCTATATTTGGATATCGGAAGTGTTCCGGGTGAAATCGGGATTTTACCGGAGTACCGGAGGGGTTACCGGAACCCCCCGGGGGTTTAATGGGCCATAGTGGGCCTTAGTGGAGAAGAGGAGGGGCGGCCAGGGCAGGCCGCGCACCCCCTCCCCCTCTAGTCCGAATTGGACAAGGAGGGGGGCGGCGCCCCCCTTTCCTTCTTCTCCTCTTCCTCCTTCCCCCCTTCTCCTAATCCAACAAGGAAGGGAGGGAGTCCTACTCCCGGTGGGAGTAGGACTCCTCCTGGCGCGCCTCCTCTTGGCCGGCCGCACCTCCCCCCCTTGCTCCTTTATATACGGGGGCAGGGGGGCACCCTAGAGACACACAATTGATTTGATCTTTTAGCCGTGTGCGGTGCCCCCCTCCAGCATAGTCCACCTCGATAATACTGTAGCGGTGCTTAGGCGAAGCCCTGCGTCGGTAGAACATCATCATCGTTACCACGCCGTCATGCTGACGAAACTCTCCCTCAACACTCGGCTGGATCGGAGTTCGAGGGATGCCATCGGGCTGAACGTGTGCTGAACTCAGAGGTGCCGTACGTTCGATACTTGATTGGTCGGATCGTGAAGACGTACGACTACATCAACCGCGTTGTGCTAATGCTTCCGCTTTCGGTCTACGAGGGTACGTGGACAACACTCTCCCCTCTTGTTGCTATGCACCACCATGATCTTGCGTGTGCGTAGGATTTTTTTGAAATTACTACGTTCCCCAACAGTGGTCGCCTCGGCGGTGCCGCAACTAGATGTTGATGCTGCCTCCAAGATGATTTCTAAGGAGGATCAGCTCACTAGTATGGAGATTGCGGCTGAGGTCAATGGCTTCTTCACCGAGTCTACTTAGCATACCTCTTTGGTTATCATGATTCCGTGATTTGATACAATAAATTCGAATAAATTCGATTTGGTTGTAAGCTCTATGAGAGCATAAACTTATTCTTTACTTTGGCGATTGGATGACATTTATTCATTTATTCCATTATTTATACATGATAGTATGTTATGTTCTGGAATGTGTGCATTTATTATTAATGTAGCGTCTTCCTCATTACATTAATTATATGTCATATTTTAGAACGCGTGTGGTGCCCGAATGGAGGAAACGTGCCTTGCCGATAGCGCAACTACACATACCATTTTACGAGAAACTAAGTACTTTGAGTCTATTAAAAAATCTCCGGGAAGTATTATGACAATCGCCGGCTGCGGTTCGCACATAGTTGGCTCCGGACGAGCCACTATTATACTTCCTATGGGAACAACTTTGATCATTAATGATGCGTTGTTGTACCCGGAGTCGACTCGTACTCTTTTGAGCTTTAGAGACATCCGCGCCAATGGTTTTCATGCTGAGACCGTTGATGAGAACGACAAGGAGTGCCTACGTATCACAAAGCGGGATGCAAATGGTAAACATGTTATCGAAAGGCTTCCTTCGTTCGACACAGGGCTATACTACACTAAAATAGTAGCACCGCCCGTGTACACTACCCTCAAGACCGTTTTTAGAAGCTCTGAACTCTTCTGCCTCTGGCATGATAGGTTAGGCCACCCCGGACTTAGGATGATGAGAAATATAATAAACAACTCGCATGGTCATAATGTTAACGTGAATAACTTCCCGAATCCCGATGATTTCGTGTGCTCCGCATGCGCTAAGGGGAAGTTAGTCATTAGGCCATCGCCCCTCAAGGTGAGGGATGAAATCCCCGCGTTCTTGGAGCGTATCCAAGGGGACATATGCGGTCCAATTCAGCCCCTCACGGGGCCGTTTCGTTACTTCATGGTGCTCATTGATGCTTCCTCTAAATGGTCCAATGTTTGCCTGCTGTCAACACGGAACCATGCCTTTGCAAAGCTGATCTCTCAGATCATACAAATGAGGAATAATTTCCCTGATTATCGTATAAAGTCTATTCGAATGGACAACACCGGAGAATTTACTTCAAAGGCGTTCGATGATTATTGCATGGCAATGGGAATCAAAGTTGAGCACTCGGTACCGCATGTTCATACACAAAATGGACTTGCCGAGGCATTGATTAAAAGAATTAAATTCATTGCCCGACCGCTCCTTCAGGGTTGTAATTTACCAACTACATGTTGGGGCCACACAGTGTTACATGCGGCCAATCTCATCAACTTTCGACCGTCGGCCTACAACATCCACTCTCCTGTTCAGCTTGCGCAAGGGTCGGCATCGAAAATTTCCCACCTCCATAGGTTCGGTTGCCAGGTATATGTGCCAATACCACCACCTCAGCGATCAGCGATGGGCCCGCACTGTAAGTCTGGGATATACGTTGGTTATGAGACTGTGTCCATAATCAGGTATCTGGACCCCATGACAGGTGACTGTTGTTGGGGAACGTAGTAATAATTCAAAATTTTCCTACGTGTCACCAAGATCAATCTAGGAGATGCTAGCAACGAGAGATAGGGAGTGCATCTTCATACCCTTGAAGATCGCTAAGCGGAAGCGTTACAAGAACGCGGTTGATGGAGTCGTACTCGTGGTGATTCAAATCACGGAAGATCCGATCTAGCGCCGAACGGACGGCGCCTCCGCGTTCAACACACGTACAGCCCGGGGACGTCTCCTCCTTCTTGATCCAACAAGGGGAGAGGAGAAGTTGAGGGAGGACTCCGGCAGCACGACGGCGTGGTGGTGGAGCTTGTGGTATTCCTGCAGGGCTTCGCCAAGCTCTACGGAGGAGAAGGAAGAGTTGGAGGAGGGAGGGGCTGCGCCAGGGAAGGGGTACGGCTGCCCTCTCTATCCCTCACTATATATAGGGGGAAGGGGGGGTGGAGGAGGCGCCCTAGGATTCCCTAGGGGAGGGGTGGCGGCCACAGGGGAAACCCTAGATGGGTTTGGGCGCCCCCCACCCCTAGGAAACTTGCCCCCCAAGTCAGGAGGGGTGGCTGCCCTAGGGGAGGCGCCCCCACCTCTCCACGTTATGTGAGATGGGGTGGGAGGGGCGCACAGCCCCTTAGTGGGCTGATGTGCCCCCTCCCCTTGGCCCATAAGGCCCCCCAACGCTTGCCGGGGCCTCCGAAACACCTTTCGGTCACGCTGGTCGTCACCCGGTACTCCCAGAACAATTCCGGACTCCAATACCCTTCGTCCAATATATTGATCTTCATCTCCGGACCATTCCGGAGTTCCTTGTCACGTCCGGGATCTCATCCGGGACTCCGAGCAACCTTCGGTAACCACATACTATTTCCCATAACAACTCTAGCGTCACCGAACCTTAAGTGTGTAGACCCTACGGGTTCGGGAACCATGCAGACATGACCGAGACATCTCTCCGGCCAATAACCAATAGCGGGATCTGGATACCCATATTGGCTCCCACATGTTCCATGATGATCTCATCGGATGAACCACGATGTCGGGGATTCGATCAATCCCGTATACAATTCCCTTTGTCTATCGGTATGTTACTTGCCCGATATTCGGTCGTCGGTATCCCAATACCTCGTTCAATCTCGTTACCGGCAAGTCTCTTTACTCGTTCCGTAACGCATGATCCCGTGACTAACTCCTTAGTCACATTGAGCTCATTATGATGATGCATTACCGAGTGGGCCCAGAGATACCTCTCCGTCATACGGAGTGAAAAATCCCAGTCTCGATTCGTGCCAACCCGACAGACACTTTCGGAGATACCTGTAGTGCACCTTTATAGCCACCCAGTTACGTTGTGACGTTTGGTACACCCAAAGCATTCCTACGGTATCCGGGAGTTGCACAATCTCATGGTCTAAGGAAACGATACTTGACATTAGAAAAGCTCTAGCAAAATGAACTACACGATCTTGTGCTATGCTTAGGATTGGGTCTTGTCCATCACATCATTCTCCTAATGATGTGATCCCGTTATCAATGACATCCAATGTCCATGGTCAGGAAACCATAACCATCTATTGATCAACGAGCTAGTTAACTAGAGGCTCACTAGGGACATGTTGTGGTCTATGTATTCACACATGTATTACGGTTTCCAGTTATATAATTATAGCATGAACAATAGACAATTACCATGAACAAGGAAATACAATAATGACCATTTTATTATTGCCTCTAGGGCATATTTCCAACAGTCTCCCACTTGCACTAGAGTCAATAATCTAGTTCACATCACTATGTGATTGTAATGAATCCAACACCCATGGGGTTTGTTCATATCTCGCTTGTGAGAGAGGTTATTAGTCAACGGGTCTGAACCTTTCAGATCCGTGTATGCTTTAAAAAATCTCTATGTCATCTTGTAGATGCAGCTACTACGCGCTACTTGGAGCTATTCCAAATAACTGCTCTACTATACGAATCCGGTTCACTAGGGACATGTTGTGGTCTATGTATTCACACATGTATTATGGTTTCCAGTTAATACAATTATAGCATGAACAATAGACAATTATCATGAACAAGGAAATACAATATTGACCATTTTATTATTGCCTCTAGGGCATATTTCCAACAACTGTCACACGGCTCGTTTTGCTGATTGCATTTTTAACGAGGATTTTTTCCCGACTTTAGGGGGAGAGAATCAACCCCTTGATGCTAAAAGTCGAGAAATCACGTGGCAAGCCACGGGAATCGACGCTCATGACCCGCGCACTACTGAGACTGAGAGAGAAGTCCAAAAGATAATAGATTTACAGTCATTAGCAAATCAACTGCCTGACCACTTTAGTGACTTAAAGACTGTGGCAAAATCGCATGTGTACGCGCGCAATGCACCGGAAAGGGTTGAAATACCGAAGAAAAATGATGGTATACCCGCTCCCGTCCAAAGGCCTAAAAGGACGAGAGATCCGGCTTCTCAAATCCCAAGTACTCGGGGACGCCCGACGAAAAAGGATAAGAGAGATTTATTACAGCCTGTCGCCAAAGTACCCCAAAGTGAAATGGGGAGCCAGTCGAGACCTCGCACAAGTACGGAAAATTCAATGCACGAAATTCCGGACTTAAACTTTCCCATAGGGGAAACACCCAGCGGAGATGTGTGCGCACTCGTCGGCGCGGGAAATCTAAAGGACCTTGCTCCCATAATGGGATATTTGGTAGAGCAACTGTTAGCGCCGGATGCGCTCCATGACGAAATGGCCATAAATTATATTTATACGGGGGAGTCCCTGAACCGAGCAACGGTTATTGTCGACATTTACTTTGCTACGAAAATTGCCTCAATCATAGATCTTGACCCTGAGCCTAACACGCTCGCTGATTGCAAGAAAAGGTCGGATTGGAAAGATTGGCAGCACGCAATTACTGCCGAATTATTATCTCTCAACAAAAGGAAGGTGTTCGGACCAGTTTGTCGAACTCCTCCCCACATTCGCCCTGTTGGCCATAGGTGGGTTTTTGTTCGAAATAGAGATGAAAATAATAAGGTAGTACGGTACAAAGAAAGGCTCGTCGCTCAAGGGTTCACTCAACGACCAGGTGTCGATTTTGAGGAGACTTATTCCCCAGTCATGGATGGAGTTACCTTTAGATACTTGATCTCGATGGCAGTAAACATGGGCTTGAAAATGAAACTAATGGATGTTGTCACTGCTTACCTGTATGGTAACTTGGATTTGAAAATATACATGAAGGTTCCTGAAGGTATCCCTGTTCCGAACCATGATAGAGAAAACATGAGTCTATACAGTGTTCAGCTTCAAAAGGCACTGTACGGACTCAGACAGTCTGGTAGAATGTGGTATAATCGCCTAAGCGATTTCCTTCATCAGAAGGGCTACACAAGCAATAAAGATTGCCCATGTGTTTTTATACGGCGATCCCAAGATGGATTCTATATAATCTCGGTGTACGTGGACGATTTAAACATAATCTGTACGCATGAGGATATTGAGGAAGCGAGTTCCTACCTGATGTTGGAATTCGAGATGAAGGATTTGGGTAAAACCAAGTTCTGTCTAGGTCTGCAACTTGAACATTCCCCTGATGGGATTCTAGTGCACCAGTCGGCCTACACCCAGAAGGTGTTGGAGAGATTTGGATTTGACAAGTCATATCCTTCTAAGACCCCGATGGTCGGAAGATCTTTACAGCCAGACAAGGACCCGTTGCCAAAGGAAGAGGGGGAGGAAACTCTGGGACCAGAGGTTCCTTACCTGAGTGCAGTTGGAGCACTCATGTACCTCGCAAATTGTACACGGCCAGACATTGCGTTCGCCGTCAGTTTGCTTGCTCGGTACAGTTCTAAACCTACCAAGAGGCACTGGAAAGGTGTCAAGGACGTCTTCTGTTACCTGCAAGGGACCAAAGATCTTGGCCTGTTTTATAAAAGAAATCAAGACCTATCTATTATAGGCTATGCCGATGCTGGGTACCTATCGGACCCGCATGATTGCAAATCGCAGACTGGATATGTTTTCCTTTGTGGTGGAACTACGTTTTCCTGGAAATCGTCCAAGCAAACACTTGTGTCGACTTCCACGAACCACTCGGAAATCATGGCACTATTCGAAGCGTCAAAGGAGTGTGTATCGCTTCGGCGGATGATCGGCCACATTCAGCAGACATGTGGGCTGAACACCGTACAAACCCCTACCATTATCTATGAAGATAATGCTGCTTGTGTTGCACAAGTTCAGATGGGTTATGTGAAGAGTAACCTCACAAAGCATATTAGTCCCAAGTTCTTCTATGCACATGAGCTGCAACAGTTGAACGAGGTGAGAGTTTTGCATACTAAGTCCTGTGACAATCTTGCTGATATGTTCACTAAATCATTACCGGCATCAACCTTAGAGAGGTGTGTGCGTGGAATCGGTATGATAAGACTTAGAGAGATGCAAGGTTCAGGGGGAGAAACTTCACAAATTCGTCGTTAAAATCTCGATCCTGATGATCGAGTACTCAACTTGATGGTTGAGTGGATTGTACTCTTTTTTCCTTGAGTGAGTTTTCCTGATATTTCTCACACGAGGTTTTTGACGAGGCAATTCGTGCAATACAACAACGTATACTGTGTGCTCTTTCTTCATATTTTTTCCCACTAGATTTTTCGAAGTTTTGAGGCATGGATATACGGATAATTACCCAAGGGGGAGTGTTGGGAAACCGGCCCACCACGAGGGTGGCGGCGGCTAGCGCATGAAGCGCTCGGGATAGCCCCTCCCAGTTCCACATTTTACGTTAAGTGATTTCTTATCTCTTGACAGTGTACCCCTATATAAAGGGACGAGGAGCAATCATTGTAACCCCTGATAATTGATTAATAAAGCCGGTCTCCTCCATACTTCTCTGTGTCATTTACTTTCACACATTTTACGTTAAGTGATTTCTTATCTCTTGACAGTGTACCCCTATATAAAGGGACGAGGAGCAATCATTGTAACCCCTGATAATTGATTAATAAAGCTGGTCTCCTCCATACTTCTCTGTGTCATTTACTTTCACGTATTTGACTACGACGCTCGCTCTCGCTCCGCAACCTCGGACCGGACTTGCCGGCGAAGTTGCGGAACATGTTTAGCCCATGCAGTGCCACCACCGGCAATTTCACGAGATTGAGCGATGCAAATGCCGATATGTCATGCTTGACCGGCATGTCATTGTGGTGGGAAGAAGCGAGCGGCCGTGGTGACCTGGTGTCGCCGACCGCCAATTCTGACCGAGACCAAACCGAACCTTTTCTTTTTTTCAACCTAGTCGTGTGGTCAGTCACCCACCGCACCACCCAAAACCAAGCGTCCCAGCCAGACCAAGCTACCGAGAAACCACGCGCACGCGGCGCGGGAGAGCAACCCTGAACCAACTGCTGGGTGCTGGCCCGCACGCGAGCCCACCTCACGTCCGGCCGGTTCGCGCCGTGTCTCCGACGCCACTTCCCTCCCTCCCTCCTTCCCCGCCCGGATCGGGCTCGCCGGCACCGCCCATGGCGTCCTCCTCGGCGCTGCTCACGGGGGAGCGCCTCGTCGTCTTCCTCTTCGCCGCGCGCGTCGCGCTCGCCGCCCCGGCCCGCCTCGCGGCCCCGCTCGCGCTCCTCGCGGGAGCCGCCCTCGCCGTCGAGCTCGCGGTGGACCGCTCCGCCGCGGCCCCTTCCTCCCCGCTCCGCCGGTTCAGGACAAGGTGCGGTCGCTCTCCCTTGCCTCGTCCCCACCGCATCCCACGGGGTTAAACAAAATCATCGCGATTCGGCCACCCAGGCGGATTTCCCAGAGCGTAAATTTGGCCTCGTTCGGTTCCCCACCAGATAAATGCGTGCGTTTAGATGAGCTCCACGGAAGCGAGGTTCTCTCGCAAAAATCTCTAGCACGAAATGGTCAAGACCGCCTCATTTCATTGGGTTGCCGACAAAATTGGGGATTATTGGCGGTGTAGTTAGGGCAATAGCAGATGAGCGGGGGATGCAAATAGGAGCTTAATCCTGGGCTCAGATGGCAATTACCGCTTAATCCTTGTTCGAATTGTTATTTAACATACGCAGTAGAAATGCGACTTATTCATGGTGTAGCGACCACCGTCAAGTAGAATGCACAAGTTCAGGGGGGCTGTTGAGATTCATTTTAGGTCCTATGATGCGCAACCCCAATTGCATTTTAGCTACTATCCCCGAGTAGAATGTACAGGTTCAGGGGATCTGTTGAGATTTATTTTAGGTCCTATGATGAGCAACCCCAATTGCATACCTCTACTGTACATCCTATTTGAGTTATGTGGCTACTTAATTCTATATCGCGTCTTTTGTGGCAAGCTACAAAAAATAAAATTGAACCTAGTGCTTGGTGTCTGATGTATATAGTCATATATCCTCCAGGCCAGGTGCTTCATCAGGCATTCTTCTTGGCGCAACTACTTTGCCATGTGTCATGCTTGCACGGTTAATCCAGCTTTCGAGGATCTTACCGACAGATCCCAATGGAGCACAAGGTATACTCCTAATTTTATCATCTTCATCAACAATTGAACAAGTCAGAGGACTTGTGAAGTGCATTTATCCTCTGTTTTATGTGCCATTGAACCTTTCTTTTTGTGATGCATACATTTTACCTTTTACTAAATACATATATTTTTGTTTATGTGGCCAGAATTTGCATACCTCGAAATGCAGTATTGGGCAGTATCCATCAGCTGCGCCAGTGTGCTGGCTTTCTTCCTTTGGCATCTACGTCAGTCTGCCAACAATGAGATTTCTAAAGCTTTGAAATATGGTTCATTGATGGTAGTTTTATACCTCGTGACATTCTTGCTGTTCTTCCTACTGAAGACTGATGGAGGTAACATGCAAGACTTCATCTGCATTCAACGATAATTACATTGTGTTTTTTTTGGGATCTAATTCAAGTCCAAAGATGACAAGGATTTGACAAAATATTCGTGTTGAATTTATTGTAGGTCTGTTAGCGATGACCAAAAATGGGTATCTACTCTGCCATGGTGTGGCTGCTGTGATCTTGATCAAGCACATTCTAGAGAAGTTCCCTTCATGTTCATCTTTTGGTTTGTACCTGAAGTCTAAGATGTAATTAGATCTTTATTTCTATTCTTCTGTTTATATCTGATTGCATATCCTAATAGGCATTTATACATTTTCCTAGATACCTTATGGATTAAGATAAATCCCATGCAGAAATATACACACACATAAGAACGGTTGCAATTGCCCCCACTTTGTTTAGTATCTTTTGCATGTAAGGCCAACTATTTTGTATGGTTCTTGTTTAGTAGTGCAATTTATTAGTATATCTATCTCCTCTTCGCTTTGACTTGGAAGTGCAACCTTTTTCTTATTTACACTCTTCTGTAAATTCCAGGGGAAGGACTTCTGGTATCAAGTGGTCTCGTTGTTTACTTTGGTGATATTCTGGCTCGTACTCTTTCAAAGGTGTGAATTGTTCCTAACTATATGTTTGCCATAAAGAAAGTGCAAATCTAACGTTTTGTATCATTTTAATTGCACTGGCAGATGGAGGTCTCTGCATCATCAGGAGCATTCATACACACACCTGGAACTCAAAGCGAGATAGCCACCGTTATTCAGGTAGAGTTTTTGTTATTTTGATGGTCTGGCTTGAGCTATATAGCATTTACATCTCGAACTTCTTTTGGCAGGGGGTTTTGCTTGGTCTTTTTCTACTTCCCTTGCTGTACAAAAGTTCTCTCCAAGTTTGGGTTTACTGTCGAACATTGGGCAAGCAACGAACACAAGCAATTGAGAAACGAGCAGAAAAAGGAACAGGTTCTGCTGTATTTTATGTCTCGTTGTTGGTGGTGTTATTGTTCTTAGTGCCGTCATGGACGCGGCTTGTTCAAGGTCTTGAAGTCCATCCGTTTGTTTGGTAAGAATCACCGTTTGGCTTTCATGGGAAGAGCATACCACTCATCGTTAGTGGAATTAATATTTTAACTGTGCACTCTGTTCTTTCTCAGAAAATCTTCTGTATATTTACAGATACTGACTTTGTTGTTTGCTTAATGGCTCATTATTTCACAGGGTTCTTAACTACATGTTCACCAATTCAGATGAACGGCTTCTTTTATGCGCATACTGGATATTTGTCATATGTGTATCAATTAGAAGGTTCTACAGCATATCAAAGCAAAGTAAAACAGAGAGAATTCTTTTGCGCAAGTATTATCATCTTGTTGCTGTCCTGATTTTCTCTCCTGCCGTTATATTTCAAGTAATGTATACATCTTTTTTAATCTAACTCCACTAGAATATTTCGAAAGTTATTGTGATAAATTTGGTCTATGCTTTCCAGCCTGCTTTCTTGGACTTGGCATTTGGTGCAGCATTTGCTCTTTTCTTAATACTGGAGATGATTCGTGTAAGAATGTTTTGATTCTCCCATGTCCTTGCTCACTCTCTTCCCTTTTCCCTTTCAACAGTATATATTATGCCAAGTTGTGCTCATTTCTCCACAAATGTTCAACTATGTCCTCAGGTTTGGGAAGTATACCCTCTTGGGCACACCATACATCAATTCATGAATGCTTTCACTGACCATCGTGATTCTGAGATTCTAATTATTAGGTAAGCGTGATTTACTAGTCTTTATTTTCCATATTTTACATCTTTCACTGTAGGATATAACGTCTTTTTTTTTCCAGTCATTTCTCACTCTTACTGGGCTGCGCACTTCCTAAATGGATGTCATCTGGATTCAATGACCGACCCCTAGCCCCTTTTGCTGGAATTCTCAGCTTAGGGATAGGTGATACAATGGTAGGTCCAGTGGCCTGTTAATATTCCCTACTCTACGTCTTCTTCTAATACAAAATGACGTGCACTTAGGTGTGTGTCCCAGGAAAAACAATCCTTGTTGTACTGTGTTATATCTGATGTATTCTCTGATTTGTACCCAGGCATCAATGATAGGGTACAAGTATGGTGTCCTAAGATGGAGCAAGACAGGAAGTGAGTTCGGTTTTCTTTATTCCTTGGTCCTTCTGCACTTGTCCGCTGAACACTTATGTGTGTTTTCCTGATATGTTAGAGAAAACAATTGAAGGCACGGCAGCAGGCATAACTTCTGTACTGGCAGCCTGCTCAATCTTGGTGACACTCTTAGCTTCAAGTGGATACATTCTTTCACAGGTTCGATCCCTTAATTTCTTGCACCGAACCGACCGAAGCTTTATGCTAGAACATGCAACACAGCTCGAATAAACTGCCACTGACCGTTTTTCATACGTTGACACAGCACTGGTTGTCACTTTCGGTAGCTGTGACGTTGAGCTTATTATTGGAAGCATATACGACACAGCTGGATAACGCTTTCATACCCCTTGTGTTCTATAGCCTTCTATGTCTGTAAATGAAGAGCAACCTGTTGTACATCCAACTGACCTTGAGGTCCTCTTTTTGGTTACTGCTAATATATATAGCACAGCAAGGCAATAGCTACAGGTATTTGGTCTCTTTGCCTCCTTGGTGCTCCTTTATACCACCTCTGATTGAAAGTGTAGGCTTAGGTATAAGAATATAAAAATAGAATTAGTGAATACGGAGTACTTCAGTAGAGAACATCTTTGGTACAGATGAAGCGCTCTGCTATAATTGTAAGTTTGTAACAGCTTATCTTGAAGTGGTTCCATTCCATTAGTTCTTTTGGTCTTCTGTTGGTTGCATCAAAATGTGAGTTGTATGAATTAGGACGATTGGATATTATGGTCCAAGAAGGTAGGAACAATAGCAAAACAGTAGCATAAGTTTATTTTAGCAACTATAGCATAAGGTCAATTATTAATTATTAGCCATAAAACAACTATAATACAAGTTACTTAATAAATTAGAACAGTAGCATATAAGTCATTTTAACAGTGGCATTATTGCATTTGGCCGCTCCATAGCAAAATTACTTGCAAAACAATAGTATAAAATCATTTTAAAATGACATTAGATGAATTTAACTACTAACCATGTCAAATTTTAAATAGCATCAGGTGAATTTAACTACTTAAGATATAGCAAAATTTAATATGGCAATCAACGGCTCGATGGTCAGTGCTGCACATGGGTCGTATCTCGGTGAAGCCTAGGAGGTGGCTTGGGGTCATGTTGGTTGCGACCATCTTTATCCTTGCTTCTTTGTCATCGACGCCTCTGCTCAGATGGCAGATGTGAGACCGGTGCGCTGCCCACGACTCGCACTATGCGCTGGTCCCATGTCCTCCTATGTCGAGACCTTGCGCTGCGCCACACCCTCCTCCTGTGCTCTTTCATGTGTCACTTGACATTTTCCTCCTCGGGGTGAGCTCAACAAGCTGGATGAGGAGATGTTGGCTCCACTCACACCACACCATCATGTTTAGAGAGAGAAAGAGAGTAATTGTCTCGTCGAGAGGGGTGTGCGAGAGTGTAAGAGGGTTATGATTTCTAACGTGAGCAGAGCTTATATAATGTCCAGAAACATCAGATATTGTAGTCGTCAAATATCATGTATGAATTTATGATGTGTCTGCACGCACAAGAGCCCTTTCGGCCTGGCACTTCGCACACACTGGCCCACGTGTACCTTTGCATGCGATAGCCATGTTACACACACATTTGGTACTTCAACCAGACCATGGGCGACGAGGAGTGTTGTGAGGTCTTCTGTGCAGTATCTTCACCTTGACACCAAATTAAGCACAATAATAGCATCACAAATTACTTGCGTCTTATAGTACCTTACACATACAACATCTCTCTCAGAGATATTAGTTCGTCAACAATTTCCATGCTATATCCATTGCTCCGTCTTAAAGTGAACAAACTAGATCGACCTTGGCCACATCGGATCAGAGTATTGATCACACTGCATAGGGAACCAAACTAAGAGTTGTATCTCCACTAACATACAACTCACCACACTCTCTCTCTTTTTAATTATACTATTTCACTACAAGATTTTGCCTATGAAGCCCACAAGCATTGGGAGTGTCCAATTCCACTTAACCCGTGCTATATTCATTTCTTAGTCTTAAAGTAAACAAACTCAATCAACCTTGGCCACCACCACTGCCGGAGCCCCCGGCGACACCTCCACTGGCCGACCCAACTCCACTACCCCCTCCGCTTCCGGCAGAACCATTTGCGCTACCAGACCCTCCGCCACCGCCCACCGCATTACCAGCACGGCCAACGCCACTACCACCACCGGAGCTGCCATCGCTGCTGCCCCCGCTTCCACCTCCAACACCACCGCCTCCTCCGTTGCTCACACTCACCCCACCACGCCCGATGTGAACACCGACACCGCCTCCAGCCCCACCTCTTGCACGCACACCGCCGGAGCTACCGGCCCCACCCCCACCTCCGCCGATCCCCACATCCACACCACCACGCCCCACGTCAATGCCAACCCCCGCACCCGCGCCACCGCCGGCACTCGCACCGCCACCACGGGTAGTGCCAGCTCCGCCTCCAAGCCCACCGCCAACAGCGATGGACACGGCACGGCCTACGCTCACACCGAAGCCCCGGCCACCACCCTCCCCGCCGCCACCTTTGATGGAGAACGACTTGCTGTCATCAAGTGCGTTTTTGTCCTCTGGTAGGAGCCTTGCTTGGGCAAGCTGGAGAAGTGAAACGCACAGCAGCACTAGAGCTGGGATGGACAGACGGCGGCAGGCGGTGGGAGCGGCCATGGAGGAACTGCAAGGATGAACGGCGCAGTTGCTTGTGTAGGTGTGCTGATGACCCTGTTGTGCGCAAGTGCGTGGATTTTTATAGAACAAATAAAGCCGATGTCTCCATACTGGAATAAGTAGCCACAAAGTATCCCCTAAAAAAAGTAGCCACAAAGTAAAGGTGATATGATCCTGGTGAGCTGTATAGCAATTGCCAATTGGCCAAGAGAATTTTCACGTGTACATGCTTGTGCTACCAGAAAACAAAAACAAGCTTAAGCCACATGATCATCTGTGGGATTTGAACTTCGATCTCTGGCTATATATTTAGCTAGGTTTGAGATATTTTTTTGGCTCGAATGAAGGGTAAGAATTTTTATAAATTGTTGTCATCAGGTAAGATATTTGCTCCCTCCGTTCCATAATATGGTGCACGTAGATTTTTCTGAAAGTCAAGCTTCGTAAACTTTGACCAAGTTTATAAAGGAAAGTATCCGCATCTAACAATACCTAATAAACATAAAAGTATGTCTCATAATATACCTAATGATATATACTTAGTATACCAAGTGGCCAGCTTGGTAAGCTACCAACACAATATTGCAATCAATGATATATACTTAGTATTGTAGATGCAAGTGTATATAAACATGGTCTAAGTTTATGAAGTTTGACTTCTCAAAAAATCTATACACACTACATTGTGGAAGATAGTGAGTATATAAAGCTGACCACTCGGTTCTTTGGGTATGCCAATATGCATGTCCTTCATATTTGTTTGAGTAACGTGAAAGATATCAAAGACCAGACAAATCGACTTATAATAATGGAGATAAAAATTGAAATGGCGCATAAAGGATCAAAATGTGACCAGACAAGTGGCGCCAGCGCTGAATATTTACACACAAAATCTCGAATTGTAGATCAGTACAAAAATAATCACAGTTGGGCGTGTTTACCGAGCAATTTCATTACCGGTCATTCTCGGGCAAAGGAATATGTTGCTTTGGTCTTTAGAAAACATGGACACAACCATTCACACGTACTTTGACGGTTCATGATTGCGTAGTTTCACATGACCTTTGCGGCTTGTTTTCATGTTAGTCCCTCTGTACAGAAATATAAGAGCATTTAAATCATTATTTTAGTGATCTATAAACGCTCTTATATTTCTTTATAGAGGGAGTACTAGATTTACATATCCGTTCAAGCTGCTTTGCAGGTGTGTCACCGCCTGCAAGAATCTTCTGCCTGAAAGGGCAGTACTATTTTCCGCAAAAATAAAGGCAGTGCTATTGTGCTAAGCAGGGAATGCCGGCTTAAAGATTTCTTTGTGCATTTTCCTCTTCCAGCGAAGTTTGCGTTTGCGCGTCTATGAAAAATAGCGAGTGCCTTGGCTCTCAAAAATACAGAATAGAAAAAATAACAGAGCATCATACGTTCTGAATATTAGTTGTTTTAAACATAAGCAGTTGCTGCACGACCACAACACAGACGTGCTTACTTTATCGGTCTCATTGTCGAAAATAACTAAATGAGTTGTTCCAACAAATTGGTAGCCCAGACACATTTTTGCGGAAAAGCAATAGCACTGACGTAGTAGCAACCAATTGGGTCTTCGAGAAAGACGAGTCCTTCCAACCACATCAAGATTCATCTTCAACCCGACCTTACGAGCAAAAGTGAATATCAGGAGAAGCGGTCGCCGTCTCTGCTGTCATCTTCTTCCTCAACAAATCTGCATCCTCTCTGGTCCGTGGATAACTCGAAGGACGAAACCTCAAATGAGGAAACTTTTCGACACACCATTGACACACCTTCCTATCATGCAGGGACACCTCCCTGATGTTCACTGCAGCTTGAATGACACGCCTAACGTATCCTGTGAAATTGCCGTCGGACTGGAAGCCGTGGATAATTAGCCTCCCCAGATTCTTGTGCCTAAAATGAGGATCGGATGGCCCCCACTTCACATCCATTTTCTTGGAGAAACTCTTTTGCGACTCCGACCGGCACTTATGATCCCATACCGTGATGCAAAGCTCCTCTAAGTATGGTGCAGATTCAAGAAGGAACATCGTCCAAGAGATATCACAGTCTTCAGGAAGATGATCCAGATTCACAAACCGAAGTTCGGCAAGCACGGGAGCAAGCACTTTTGAGCATTCTGGTTGAACCCAAATCTGCGATAGATAAAACAAAGTAAGTAATAACGCGTGCATAAATTGCATCATCATCAAGTGATGCATAAGTTACTACACTGAGATAAAAACATCATACAGTTAAATGAGAATGGGACGGAGATGATTAGAGCGAGTGAGTACCTTTTCACTGCGAAACTCCAGGTACAAATCGCTTACAGTGGGGGCATTCGCAAGCAGCTGGCTTAGGTTGAGGGTCTTGCCCGAAATGTTTGCATTAGCAAGGCTAAGCTTCGAAAGCTGAGGCACAAAACCAAGAACCAAGGGGTTCTCATCACAGGGCCAATTCCTGTAGCTCATCCGCTGGAGCTTTGGCAGACAGTCAAGCACCACCGTTTTAAATTCCCCGTAGGTGATAGCAAACTCGACGAGCCGAGCGTGTTCCACACGGAGCACCGAGCGGAACCCCGCGTCGCACTCGCGGAAAGACAGGGACTCCAGCCGCCTGCAATGGCGGAGGATGCTGGGTTTGTCCGATTCACCGAACCTCATGTTCCGCAGATGCAGCTGCGTGAGACCAGCAAATGCGTCCGGACAATCGCAGACAAAATCGTTGAACTGCTTGGCGAAGAGCAGGCGATGGGCGTCGGTGCAATGGTTGGTGTCCCTCGGCGTCATGATTTCAAACTCCGCCGCGTCGAATTTCTCGGTCGCCATGGCGAGGCCGACGGATCTGCCGATGGCGCGGCAGCGGGCGGGAACCAGGAAGAACTTGAGCTTCAGCTTGCGGACGGTGATCTGTGGAGGCCTCGCGCTGAGGATCTTTTTGGTCACGTCGGCGACGACGCCGTCCATTTGGATCAAATCGCGATTGCTGAGATCGATTATGATCTGCGAGAGCATGGCGGGCAGCTTCTGCATTTGCTTCGACAGGATGCAGGTTCTTAGGGCGTCGAGCGTGCCCACCCTCTCGAGGATGTTGAGAAGCACGTCGTTGGGCAGCTCGCTTAGCCTGTCCTCCCGGTTAGCAGCTGCTGCCTTTGACTGGGTTTCCATCTAGATACAGTCATTTCAGTGAATTCCAAACGGAGGGAGTAACAGTAATAATAAAGCCAAAAAAAAATAGAACGACTTACATCACGGCTGCGGCGGCGACCTCTACTGAGCTTCATGGTGATCGAGGCAACTTACATCTTCAAACAAGATGTGGGCAAAAAATATTCTTGTAATGAGGCTCCTTCGATGTGCGACGATCGTGGACAACCGGGCTGAGCGCTTGTTATAGGCTCCTTCGGATACGATTCAGGCTGGTGTACAATTTACACGTAAATCGACGGATAATTACTGATGTTTCCAATACAAACCGAAATTGGACTCTTTCTTCTTGGAATCCGATTACAGAACGAGATGGGCACCTGTTCCTTGCTTGTTCCGATCCGAGCACAGAACGAACTTGAAATTCCTTCATCTACCGCCAAGGGCGGACGTGGTTTGGGGAGTTCTCGAACAGAATGAAGCCACATCCATGGTATTGTGATGAAGGTGGCCATATTTTCTATTCTTGCTGTGTGCTGCCCTTTTTTCTACTACCATATATCGAAAACAGTTTGTCTAATTCACATCTAGATGTTTTTTAAGGATGTCACATCTAAGCTTCCAAAAATATGTAATGTAGCAACAAGAAATAAAAAAATTAGGATAAAAAAATAGACCACAAACAGAGTGGACATCAGATTAGATATGACATAACTATGTCACATCTATATGTGTCCTAAACAGACCCTAATGAAAAACAGTTTCACTTGATTTCCGCCTTAGGGCGTCTCTAAAGCGGACACTTAACCATCGGCAACCGTCCGGACTGCGTGGTGCGGACGCCCTTATAGCCATCTAACGCGGACATGTATCGGTCCGTCGACTTGTCCAAACACGCTTTTTCCGCAAACTTGAACACACTTGGGGGCTTTGCGGGAGTCCGGACATCAGCCATGTAGGACTCTGACACCCCCGCCCACCCAAAACCCCTTCGAAACCCCTCACTAACACTGCGCCTCCATTCTTCCATCGTTTTCTGCATCCGGTTTCTCTCTTGCCTTCGTCACCGCTCCACGACCCCGGCCGCTCCGACACACCCTTGCTGGAACACGACAACTCCGTCACCTCCATCGCTACACCAGGGCTCCACCTCGCTTGTCCTCCGCCGCGGTTCCACGCCTCTCCTTCGTCCGCCACATAGGTACCATCCGCCCCTACAATACTCACCATGCCCGACAAGTATTCAGTGAAATGCCCATGTTATTTTTTGTTCCCTTTTTATGAAGCAATGGATTAGGTATGAAGTACATATACATGCACTTTGTTGAGTCGTTCGATGGCTCGTCCGATAGGGAGGGCTACACGGACGAGACAACGATAATGCAGGCGTTCCTTGCAGACACCGAGCGTGCGAAAGAGCATGTTCTCGGTTTCAAGGATCGATCAAGGGTCATCGAATGCTCAACCGTAACAGGGCTTGCGGCCATTTGACACCGATGAACGACTTCTTTGCCTCAGATAACCTATTCCCTGACAATTTTCGCCGCCGCTTCCGGATGCGAATAAAATGTCTTCGATCATCTCTACCATGGCATACGGTCCTTTGATGACTACCTCATCTTGAAGAAGAATGCCGTGGGAAGGATTGGGTTCTCTGGTTACCAGAAGTGCACGGCCACACTATGGATGCTTGCATATGGCACGACTGCTGATTCATGGGACGAATACCTGCGAATGTCTGAAAGCACATGCGGAGATGCCATAATAATATTTGCTACTACCATGGTCTTGGTATTTGGACCTTAGTATCTGAGAGAACCAATTGTCGCAAACTTCGAGAGGTTCTTGGCAATGTCTGAAGCAAGAGGGTGGTCAGGTTTGCTCGGATCTCTTGACTGCATGCATTGAAACTATGAACTGCGCAAAAGCTTTACAAGGGCAATATCAGGGTCATGTTAAGAAGCGTCATCATTCTTGAAGCAGTTGCATCACATAATCTTTGGATTTTGTTGAGGATATAGACCTTAGAGTCACCCGCCAGGAGGGGCCGGGTTACTCGCGTGGTCATTGCCAGAAGCCCGGAGCCAAGTTTGAAGACGATGGGCCAGAGATGGGCTGAGACCCGGATATGGCTTAAGGCCCGTAGTTACAATCATTATTATAGTAGAACTTGTAGTGTAAGGCAAGTATAGTTGAGAGTCCGAGCCGGACACTCTTATGAGCCGGCCGGGACTCTAAGGGCTGCTGGGCGTCAGCCTCCCTATATAAAGGGATGACCCGGCAGCGGTTTAAGGGCGACAACAATCTTATCGAGAGCCGGGCATAGCTGTCTAGCTCCCTGGTGATCGTAACCCTAATCAATAGCACCTCAAACTGGACGTAGGCTTTTACCTTCACCGTAAGGGGCCGAACCAGTATAAACCCTCGTGTTCCTTGTCCCGCATAACCCCTTCAAGCTTCCTAGCTGCGATGGCTCCACGACTAAGTCCTAGCTCGAGGACATCTGCCGTGACAATTCCACGACAGATTTGGCACACTATTTGGTATGCCCGGGTCTCACAATGACATCAATGTCCTGCATCGATCACCATTGTTTGCCAGTCTGACTGATGGTAAAGCACCTCCTTTGATAGGTGGGAACCCGATGAACGAGTTCACGCCCGAGGGTGGACTGATCTTCTCTTCGTAGGATCGAATCGGGAGGGATAACTAGCTACAAGCAGATGGGATAACTAGCTTTATACCTGCCAAGGTTGGATGCAACCCGTACGTTGGGGATGGCTGACCGAAGCTACAAGAACTCCAACCCGCTGTCCGAACAATCGCAGAACCACAAACCGGGACTAACCCACACAAAATGGCCAGAACCGTAGAACACGAATTAGGGGGAACCAGAGGCTCCTTCTGGCGAAACCGGATGAACTCACAAGAGCAAAGGTAGCAAGGATCTCTTGGATCTCTCTAGCAGTCTTGCTGCATAAGCTTGTAGCTGAATGGTGTGACAAAAGGTTTCTAAGAGGATGGGGGAGATGGGGTTTTATAGCAGGGACAACCCCCCTTAGCTAGGTGTGAAAATGGTTTCAAAAGTAAGCAGGTTTGCATGGCTTCCTTGGGGGAATAAGCGGTCAACTTTGGGAGTTGTTGGAGAGCTCCTCAGAAATTCGCAAAGTCTTGACAGCCTGGACACCTTCCACGAGATTGGCTAGAACTTTTGACTCGCAACTCTAAATGATGTGAGGTTTCTTGATTGGAAAGATAATTTGATGTAGCTTTTGTTGATGTACCCCTATGACCTCGTCTCTCCACCACATGGGTGTGGCACAACAAAACAACAGAGGTAAAAACTGACAGCATCAGCTTCACTTGAAACTTGTTTTCTCCAAACTTGTTCCTCCAAATCGTTTGCTTCAAAAGCTCATAGGTTGTTGGATTTCTTCCATGTGATACCTAAGTTCAAACAATAACAATGGAGATGAAAGTGCAGCCATATGTTCAAGACTGTGGTATGAACTTAAGTTAGCGTTCACCTGGCCATGTGTTTGCTTGATTCGGCTTAGTAATTCTTTCCAACTAAATTTTGCACTTTTCTGAAATGTCGTGTATGATGTACCCATGTGCTCATCATCCTCCCTCCCTTTATGAAAAGTCGTCCCCGACTCCATTTGATCTACAAAAATAAGTAGAATGGCAGTAGATAATATCCATGCAAAGGAATAATGCAATCCTCATTTGTAGCTTTCACCTTCGAGTTGCGTTGCTTCTGATCATGTATTTGTTTGTAACAACTTGGAGTTTGTCCAGGGATGATTGGTGTTGTTTCAATGATGAAAGAACATGCGGTGCCCCCATGTTTGGTTTTGGTAATTGACGACAATCTCTATGGACTAATGGTTGCCTTGAGTTATATTTGAAGGTTTTGTCCATAGGCTTTTCTTGGAGTACATGTGTTGGTTTCAAGGAGAGTTTGTGTCGACCAAGGTGCTATTCAAGGAATTACCTAAAGATTGGTCTTGTGAGAGGTTGATCAAGACTAAGTCAAAGAGTGAATCAAGTTGATCAACACACAAATCGTAGAAGATGTACCGAGAGGGATCAAGTGATCCCATGGTATGGTAAGCATTGTCAATTACGCTTTGTGTACTAATCTGTTGTCTTCGTGAGTGTAACGCCCACGATGCGGCTATATCTCCCACGTGTCGAGGCACGACTTAGAGACATAACCGCATAGTGGTTTTGTCGCAAGAAGGGTCATCTTCACACAATCCCATGTAATGAACAAGAATGGGATAAAGAGTTGGCTTACAATCGCCACTTCACACAATACATAAATATAATCCATACATCATCCAAAATACAAACACATAGACCGACTACGGTTAAAATCCAGATGAAAAATAAGACAACCCCAAATGCTAGATCCCCGATCGTCCCAACTGGGCTCCACTACTGATCATCAGGAAAAGACACATAGTAACGACCACGTTCCTCGTCGAACTCCCACTTGAGATCGACCCCATCATCTGCACTGGCATCGTCGGCACCTGCAACTGTTTTGGTAGAATCTGTGAGTCACGGGGACTCAGCAATCTCACACCCGCGAGATCAAGTCTATTTAAGCTTATGGGAAAGGAAGGTGTAATGAGGTGGAGCTGCAGCGGCAATAAGCATATATGGTGGCTAACATACGCAAGAGAGAGCGAGAAGAGAAGCAACGGAACGGTCGTCATCTAGCAATGACCAAGAAGTGATCCTGAACGCCTACTTACGTCATACATAACACAGCCCGTGTTCACTTTCCGGACTCCGCCGAGAAGAGACCATCACGGCTACACACGCAGTTGATGTATTTTAATTGGGTCAAGTGACAAGTTATCTACAACCGGACATTAACAAATTCCCATCTGCCTCATAACCGCGGGCACGGCTTTCGAAAGATAATACCCTGCAGGGGTGTCCCAACTTAGCCCATCATAAGCTCTCACGGTCAACGAAGGATAAACCTTCTCCCGGAAAGACCCGACCAGTCTCGGAATCCCGGTTTACAAGACATTTCGACAATGGTAAAACAAGACCAGCAAAGCCGCCCGATGCACCGACAAATCCCGATAGGAGCTGCACATATCTCGTTCTCAGGGCACACCGGATGAGACATCCTACGAGTAAAACCAGACCTCGAGTTTCCAGGAGGGGCCCCCGCAGTCTACTCAGTTCGGACCAACACTCGAAGGAGCACTGGCCCGGGGGGGTTAAAATAAGATGACCCTCGGGCTCGCGAAAACCCGGGGGAAAAGGCTTAGGTAGCAAATGGTAAAACCAAGGTTGGGCCTTGCTGGAGGAGTTTTATTCAAGGCGAACTGTCAAGGGGGTCCCATAAATCACCCGACCGCGTAAGGAACGCAAACTCAAGGAACATAATCCCGGTGTATCAGTAACTAGGGCGGCAAGAGTGGAACAAAACACCAGGCATAAGGCCGAGCCTTCCACCCTTTACCAAGTATATATAGATGCATTAATTAAATAAGAGATATTGTGATATCCCAACATATCCATGTTCCGACATGGAACAAACTTCAACTTCACCTGCAACTAGCAACGCTATAAGAAGGGCTGAGCAAAAGCGGTAACTTAGCCAAACAACGGTTTGCTAGGAAAAGATGGTTAGAGGCTGACATGGCAAAATGGGTGACAAGATATAGCAAGTGATAGGTAGCGTAGCATGGCAATAGAGCGAACAACTAGCAAAGCAAAGATAGAAGTGATTTCGAGGGGCGGTCATCTTGCCTGCAAGGTTCTCAGAGTTGTTGAAAGCTTGATCCTCGTAAGCGTACTCAACGGGTTCCTCGTTCGCGAACTCGTCTCCCGGCTCTACCCAAGACAAGAACACAAGCAACGGAACCACAATCAATCACGAGAAATGCACAAGCAACATGATGCAAAACATGTATGATATGCAAGATATGATATGCGATGCATATGCGTGCTCCGGAAGGAAAATGATGAACATGGCAGTAACTTGGTAAACCAAGCATGCCACTGGAAAGATGAGATGATTTCGGTCGAAATCGATATAAAGATCACCGGAAACGGATGCACGGTTTGCAAATGGCAAGCAAAACAAGAATGACACGAATCTGCGATTAACAGCATGATAGCACTTAAAATGCAACAAGCAACAATGCTATAGCACTCCAACATAGCAACAAAGCATATGATAGTAATCTACAGGAGATGCTTGACAAAAGATGAACACTGAGCTATGGCTAGATCACAACATATCAAGCTCAAACAAGCATGGCAAAAGTGCAAAAGATAACAAGTTCACAGACTGAAAAACTGGACATGGCAGAAAACAGCATCAGGTAGCAATGTTCAGAGCACGAAATCAACATGCTATAGGAACTTAACAGAGCAAAACAAGGCATGGCAGTGTTATACTAAATGCACATGACAAAAGTCCCTTACTGACCATAAGCCAAAAAGGACCAGAAGATATGATGGCAAGCATGTGAACATAGCAAGTTTCGTTATCAGGTTTCAGACTTCGCAGACAACAGAGCATGGCGGAAACAATAATATGTAGGCCTCTTTGTGAGCTTGATGCACTCACTACAGAGCAATGCACTACAAACCAAGCATACCTACAGCAAGATGGCATGTTCATGAAGCTATCCATGGCAAGAACAAAAGCATAGGATTTATGGATCAACTACAATGAGCTTGGCAAAAATGAATATCATGTTAAGAATCTGCCAGAAATATTTTATAGCAAAAGTAGAGCAAGATTGAGTCATGATATGGCACTCCATAATTACAACTATATCTACAAAACATCCTTACTGAACATCACCAAAATATGCATGGATCTCTCTGTAGCATCAAGTTTACATGGCAACAAAATAACAGCAGCCAAGGACTTAGAGAAATCACTAAGTCCCTGAAATCAGAAACATTACGGAGCCTACTTTGCATGCTTGTGCTAGTCACCACAGAGATCACAAAAATACATGGCATACACCCTTGGAAAGATGGCATGGCATACTTCAAAACACATGTAGAGCTCATGCCCATAAGATGCACAGATTTAATGATGCAAAAATGACAAATCTCCAAGTTCTGTCAAGAACCAGTAGATAACAACAACTAGCCCTCTTCCAACAGAGATTTGGGCATCAAGATGACCTCTAATGAACATGGTGCAATTGAACAAAATGAAGAGCATCACGAGTCGAACAATTTGACATATTACACGCGTGAATCGAAGCTACATGCAAGGAGTTATGGAGCTGTGAACAGAGGCATATGCTGTAGGAAAATCAGGACAGGAATTTTCCGGGGGGGGGGGGGGGGGGGTGAGGAAGTCAACGCACAGGTACGGGCGATCCAGATCTGGCCCGATGGAGCTCGGGCTCGTCGCTCCCGTGGCCGGCGACCGGAGCTGAAGGGAGGAGAAGGCCGGCGACGGAGGGGAAGGAGAGGTGGCGGCGCCCGCGCGGGGGAACGGCGGAGGGAGGAGGCGGCCGCGGCGGGGCGGCGACGGTGATGGCCGGCGGCGGCGGGGCGGCGCCGGCCGGCAGCGGCGTGGGGCGGCGCGCCGGCGGGCACGGCGGAGGGCTGCGGCGGCGCGGGAGAGGAGCCGCGGCTCTGGCAGGACGGCGACGGTCGGGCCCGGCGCGGGGACGGGCGGGCCGGCCTCGGGCCCGGGCGGGCTGCGGTGGCGGACGGGTGCCACATGGCGGCTCGCCACTGGCTCGGGGCGGCGGCGCGGATGTCCGGCGGGCGCTGGACGCGTCCACCCGCGGAGAGGGGAAGGCTAGGGTTTAGACTGCGATTTCGTTTTCGGGAGGGTCACATATTTATAGGTAGAGGGGGCTAGGAGGCTCCAAATGAGGTGCGGTTTTCGCCCACACGATCGTGATCGAACGACCTAGAACATGGAAGAGAGTTTGGTGGGTTTTGGGCTGGTTTTAGAGGGGGTTTTTGCTGGACACTCAAATGGACTTTGCGGATGGCCGGTTAACCGTTGGAGTACCAAACGACCTCCAAATGGAACGAAACCTGACCGGTAGTCTTCGGGTAGTGTAATAAGGCCACTTGACAAGCCTCGGTCCATTCTGAGTAAGTTTGACACCCGCACATGAAAGAAAACAAGAGGGATGCGCCAGAGGAGATAGGAGCGCCGGATTGCAAAACGGACAACGGGGAAAATGCTCGGATGCATGAGACGAACACGTATGCAAATGCAATGCACATGATGACATGATATGATATGCATGACATGAACAAAATGCAAAACGAAAAAAAAACCCGACCACGGAGGGAATATCATATCACATAGCCGAAAATGGCAAGAGTCGGAGTTACAAATATGGCAAGTTACATGCGGGGTGTTACAGTGAGAGTTCTTTGTGGGGTTAGGTTGCGGTGTGCAAGTTCAAGTGATGCATCACGAAGAGATCAAGTGCTTGAAGCTTGCCGTCCATTTGGTGACAATGGACTTGTGAAGATGTGCCGAAGAGTGGCTCACCTATAGTAGACTATGGGGGAGCAATCATCTAGTCTTCATCGAGCCAACGCAATCAAGAAAGGTGGTCCAACTTGAGGGAGTCAAGATCGTCATCATATAGCTCAAGTGGACTTCATGCAAGGCAAAGGTTTTCCCTTGATAGGTCTTCTATTTTACCGGTCTCATGGTGGTAGTTGGGAGGCCGGGTTATAGGATCGATTTTCGTACTATCAACGGGGGCTCTCGATGAGTAGTTTGATTGTATCATTCTTAGAGAGCTCAAACCATTGCATACTTGCATCATCTTTCTTGGTTCTTGTTTGATTTTCTCCTAGTGAGATTTGGAGCTTATGGTCATCTTCTTGACAAGTTCGAGTTCATCGAAAATGGAGTTCACATGCTTCTTCTATTGCGTTTTCGGTGTTGGAGGTTTTACCGGTCTTATTCGAGGAAGGGTTCTCACCATTTTCTTATGGGTCTTTTCTAATTTGCTTCTTATTGGTATTTCTATATCAAGATTGTGTTAGCCCTTGTCGCTAGCTTTCCAACAAACTTGGTTTCGTTGAATTCGGAGTCCGTTTGCAGAAGTTGTGTTAGTTTTGGTGTCCTTATAAAAGCTGCAGCGGTACTGCCGCTCGTGGGAGCGGTACTACCGCTTGGAGGGGATGTAATTTTTTACTACGGCTCTTGGGAGCGGTACTACCGCTTGGAGCAGTACTACCGCGGCTACTTCTGCTCCAGACCAAAAACTCGTCACAAGTCCAGCGGTGGTAGGCACGGATGTATTTTTTTAGTACCACTTGCAAGTAGTAGTACCGCTACCCCTAGCGGTAGTACCGTGAGGACGAGCGGTAGTACCGCTCTGTGCGGGCTGTGAGCATAACGGTTGGATTTTCCCCCACCTATAAAAGGGGGGGCTTCTTCCCTAATGAACCTTATCCTTTGAGCTCATGTTCTTCCCCCATTGTTGACCTTCTTCGAGCTTGCTATCTCTCAACCCCTCCATGAATTCTTGCTAGTTTTTGGGGGAAAGGAGAAAGGAGATCTAGATCCACATTTCCACCAATCACTTTCTCCTCTATGTGAGGGGAACCCCTTGGATCTAGATCTTGGAGTTCTTGGTGTTCTCCTTCTTGTTCTTCCTCTCATTTTCCTCCCTAGCATTAGTTGCTTTGGTGGGATTTGGGAGAGAAGGACTTGGGCACTCCATGTGCCCTTGCCATTGCATTTGGTGCATCGGTTTGAGTTCTCCACGGTGATACGTGGAAGTTACAAGTTGAGAAGCTTATTACTCTTGGGTGCTTGGCATCCTTGAGCTTGTTCCTCTTGGGTGCTTGGGCGCCCTAGACGGTTGGTGGTGTTCGGAGCTCAATCATTGTGGTACAAAGCTCCGGGCAAGCGTCGGGGTCTCCAATTAGGTTGTGGAGATCGCCCCGAGCAATTTGACGGGTACCGGTGACCGCCCCCAAGGGTTGCCAAAGTGTACGGGTTCGGTGACCGCCCCCAAGCAGTGGTGCACGTCGGTCCTAAACAAATGGTTTTTTACCCCTTTCCGCGATGGAATTTGGAACCGTCGCCAAGTAAGTGTGTGCGATAGGGTGTCCTTCCCACACGACCCAGAAATTTTCGGGGATAGGCCCTCCTGAATCTCAGAAATCATTTCCGTAGGTATGTACATCCCACACGATGAATCCCAGAAATCATTTCCGTAGGTATGTACATCCCACACGGTAATCCGAGAAAACCATTTCCGTAGGTATGTACATCCCACATGGTGAATCCCAGAAAAACATTTCCGTTCATATGTATATCACACACAGTCAATCCAAGGTATACGTTTCCGTTCTTATGTACATCCCACACAGTCAATCCAAGGAAAACGTTTCCGTTAGGACGTAAATCCCACACAGTTTTATGTGTAGGCTCGTGTGTGAAAGGTGTAACTATCACACATGGTCTTCCTTGGTTAACTGTTTGCTTTTATCAACTATATCACACACGATTTGATGAAGAAAACTGTGTGGCATTGGGCTATCCATCGCAACCACTTTTACTGCTAGAACCGTTTGCCAAGGTCCATGACACATTTAGCGGGTTTATTAGTTTAAAATTAATAATACCAGTATTTCGCAAATTCACATTTCATATCGAACAGCTGTTTGCCAATTTCATATCAGGCACATAAATATATTATAACATCACAGTACGGTAGCTACATGAAAACAGCACAGTACAACATATTGCTAGTTCAACTTCATAAGAACAATATATTTATTTTCCTAATCGAGATCATCCAGGCTCGTCTTATGCACCTCTGCTTTCAGTTCAGTAAGAACCCGTTTTGCACGGTGACGATGACATGTACCTAGGGTAGGGCAATAGACCTGATCTAAAGCACCCTACCCAAGGACATTGCCCTACAGTCAAGGACATTTAAAGGACAGCGGATTCTGCCGACTGAAATCACCACAGGACACCATCCACTCGACGGAGAGTTCACTCGGATATCCCAGTTCCATTCGACCAAGATGTATTCATTCGACCATATCAGAAACCACTCGGAGAACAGAAGATCTAAGATCACTCTGAATGACAACGGTCGGGCGTTCACTCCGTAGTCTTAATGATCATTTATGTGACTTTAATGCTGGCATTACCAGTAACGTTCCTATCTTTATGTACATTGAACCCTGTGTAACTGAGGGCCGGAGGGGTCTGGCGAACTCTATATAAGCCACCCCCTCCCCAGGCACAAGGGTTCGCACCCCCTTTAACTTCACGCATAATCCAATCGTCCGAGCCTCCGGGCACTGAGACGTAGGGTTATTACTTCCTCCGCGAAGGGCTTGAACTCGTAAATCTTGCGTGCACAACTTCACCGTAGCTAGGATCTTGCCTCTCCATACATACCCCCTATTCTACTATCAAACTTAGAACCACGACAGTTGGCGCCCACCGTGGGGCAGGTGTCTTAGCGACTTTCCGGTGAGGTTGCATTTTTTCCGATTCCCATCATCATGTCTTCCGGCGGTGGTTTGGCTGAGGGCCGCGAGATCCGTCTCGATGCGCTCGTTTTCGTCGCCGACGACTCCGCCTGGCTCCAGGAGGCCCCTCTCGACGTCGAGGCACTCCCAGTCCGCGGGGCGATGCACTTTCGCGCGTGCATTCGCGGCGTCCTCCTGCGGCTGCCGTCGACCTAGTATCGGTCGACTCATGCAGTGTCTTCGCTCCCCGCTATGCGCCATCACTTTTGATCTGGTCGGTCGCGGCTTCAGCGGTGGGTGAAGCACGCGGTGGCACGCCAGTCGGCCACCCCCCAAGTCGCGGCAATCAAGCCTGACGAAACTTTCTACAGCCTGTTTGATCTGTCGACTGGCTCCATCGAGATCCTGTCCGAGTGCGACAGCAGGGACCCTGCGGCAGAAGTTTTGATGGTCAACATGCTGTGCAACCTGCCTGGTTTTCGTCGCGTCGACAGAGGCGACGACGGCGGTGATCCGTCGCCGGCTCATGAGGAGTATCATCCCGAAGCCCTCACTTCACAGCAGAGGGAAGAACTTCACCGCCGCAACGAGGAGGCGCTCCACACGCCCATCGTCGGAGAAACCTCCAAGGCTCGGGCCTTGGAGGCGGTGCGCCTGGCCACTTTGGCTGAGCGCACTCGACTGGAGAGCCTTCAGCACAGACTCGACGAGAGCACTCGACGGCAAATCCCTGAGTCCAGTCGACGGCAACGACAACTGTTTCCGTCTGAACCACAGGTATACCGCACTCCAATTCAGAATCTTACAGCCGCTGCCCGTATAGCAGAGTCCATTCAGCCATCTCAGTCGGAGGCTAGAAGAGGGTTGATGCAAATCAGGGCATTGCTGCAAGCAGCGGGAGAGCAGAACACAGCAGTATCTCAGTCGGGTAACAGAATACACAGCAGATCTGTGATGGCTGACACAGTTCAGTCGGCCCACAGCCCAAGATCGCCCCTACGGCGTGAAGGACGTGGGCATCACCAAGATCAGTACGTGGGTCGGAACCACGAGCAGTATGATCCCCGACTCGGCCGTGATGACCGCCGTCGGGTGCCCACACCTCCTCCGAGGAGTGGATCATATGTGCCCGGGCAATATGATGACAGGCGCCCGCACAGTGGTGAACGGAGGGTACCAGTCGACCCAAGGGAGCCAGGTTTTGATGCGAGATCAATTCTCGTTCAAGGTCTGGTCGACAGGAACAAAGCATACAGAGAGGGACTTGACAGAGATCGCCTGATTGGCAGCAGAGTTCATGTTTCCAGTCCAGAGTGTTTCAGCAGAGCCATCAGGGTTGCAGAGATTCCTCCCAACTTCAGGTTGGCGACTGGAGTTAGCAAGTTCACTGGTGAGTCCAAGCCTGACACTTGGCTTGAGGATTACCGAGTGGCTGTGCAGATTGGTGGTGGCAATGATGAGGTGGCCATGAAGCATCTTCCTCTGATATTGGAAGGTTTGGCCAGAGCATGGCTGAATCAGTTGGCCCCAGGCAGTATATTCAGTTGGGAGGAGCTAGCCTGAGTGTTTGTCAGAACTTTTGAGGGTACTTGCAAACGGCCAGCAGGGTTGACAGAATTGCAACATTGTGTACAAAAGCCGAATGAGACTTTGAGAGATTACATTCAGAGGTGGACCACTTTGCATCACACAGTGTAAAATGTGTCTCAACATCAAGCAGTTTGCGCCTTCAAGGAGGGCGTTCGGTATCGAGAGAGCTTAACCTGAAATTCGGTCAGACGGGAGATATATCTCTCACCCAGATGATGGAAATAGCCACTCGGTATGCTAATGGAGAAGAAGAGGATCGACTCCGCAGTGGAAAGAGCAAACCAGACGGCCAGGACACTGGTGGAGGTAATTTCAATCGGAAACAGAAACGCAAAGTTGAGCCTGCAGGACCTGGTGAAATTGCAGCAATGATCCAAGGAAAGTTTAAAGGGAAACCTAAGGGGCCCTGGACCCCCAAGAAAGTGAAATATCAAGCAGGGAATGATGTGTTAGATTTTCCATGTCACATTCACACCAAGAAAGACGAAGAGGGAAATCTGATTTATCCCAAGCACACCACTCGACAGTGTCGAGTCCTTATCCAGCAATTCCGAGAGAAACAACCCAGTGAGAAAGAGAAGGAGTCTGATAAGGATGAAGACAAAGAAGAGGATGAGGGTTTCCCCAATGTCAATTCCACCTTGGTGATTTTTGCTGACATTGAGAGCAAAAGTCGACTGAAAGTCATAAACAGAGAAGTAAACATGGTTGCCCCGACAACGATGATATATTTGAAGTGGTCTCAAACCGCAATCACATTTGACCAGTCCGATCATCCTACACGTGTTGCCACTCCAGGGCGGCAAGCGTTGGTAGTCGACTGAGTGGTTGGAGGCACTCGACTGACCAAAGTGTTGATGGATGGTGGCAGTGGTATGAATATTCTTTACGCTAAAACCCTTAAGGGGATGGGCATTCCGATGTCCAAGCTTAGTGAGAGCAACATGAGCTTCCACGGCGTTATCCCTGGAAAAAAAGCTGAGTCCACTACAAAAAAATACACTTTCGTGATGATACGTGTTTGTCACAGTAGGTCGTGTTTTCTGTCATGCATGTACATCCATGACAAATTTATCACAGAATCAAGATAGTCATACCTGTGCTGTCGTAGAAGTGTTCCATGACATTGCCAAAATTATCATCATGGAAGTGTCCACTTCCATGACGATAAATCGCGCGTCACAGAAGTGCTTTCGTCAAGGGTGACCGACACGTGGCATCCACCATAACGGAACGCCGTTAAGCTATCGGGTCGGGTTTTGGATCCGATAACCCGTTAACAGCCCCGACCAATGGGGATTTTCCACGTGTAAAATCATCATTGGCTGGAGGAAACACGTGTCGGCTCATCGTTGGGACAGATGTCATCCACTCATTGGACGGAAGGCGCCTATGATATGTCGACACATGGCACGGCCCAACAGAGGCCCATTCCTGTGAAAAGGCCGGCCCGTTTGACTTGGTCAAAAGGTGGCGGGCCGGCCCATGGAAAGCCTGTTAACGGCCTGTTCGCATATAGCCCATTTACAACCCGCTAACCCAAGGCCCGTTACGCCCTATCCGAAGGCCCAGTAGCGTCATCTGGGCCATCCAATATGATTCCAGCCCGTTTTCACTTCTGGCGCATGTATGGCCCATGACGTCTTTCGGCCCATATGAGGCCCTATGTAACTCTTGGCCTATTAACGGCCCGTGGTGAAACTGGCCCGTAATGAACAGTGTGTCACTTTACACCCATTAACGGCCCGTGGTGAAACTGGCCCATAATGAATAGTGTATCACTTTATACCCATCAACGGCCCGTTGTTCCGTTGGGCCGTTTCCAGCCCATGTTATCTTTCGGCCTTCTCAGAGCCCATTTATTCTTGGGCTCATTTCCAGCATTCGTTTACTTACGGCCCGTTACTGTCATTTTCTGCTTGTGGGCCAAATTCAGCCCGTGGTTACAGTCGGCCCGTTTGTGGTCCGTTAATACGTTGGGCCATTTTCATAGTGTCATCAAATACGGCCTATTAATGATGGCCCGTTATGGTCGGCCCATGAACGGACGATTCCAACTCTAGCCCGTTTACGGCCATAATGCGGTCTGTTTGGCCCATGTTTGGCCAATCGATCATATGGCCCGTATAAGGCCCATTGATGATACAGCCCGCAGAAGGCCCATTGTTTCTACGGCCCGTAGAAGGCCCATTGCTTCTACGGCCCGTAGAAGGCCCACTGTTTCTACGACCAGTAGGAGGCCCAGTGTCACTACAGTAAATATTAGCCCATGGTTATTGTGGCCTAGTTTTAAAAAATAGGTTATTGCAGCCACTAGCTAACCGCGGAAAAAGAACTGCAATGACTACAAGCAAACAAATAAACAAGACAACAAGGAAATAAATAAGCAAGCAACTAACGCTAGGCTATCACGGCTATTACACATATTACATCCACTGGGCATCAAAGTTCGCCACCAGTGCAAATATAGGGAATAAAGCAGCATATCATATACACTGGTTGTCAAAGTTGGCGGCCAGCGCAAATAAACGTCGTAGCAAAACAAATCCAGAACTGAAACCACTTCAGAAGATCTCAAGAAACAATATCCTGGGTACCCATAATGCTGGCAAGATGCTTAGCAAGCTTATTAACTTTCTCTTGTTTGGCGCTTAAATCCTCCAGCGCTTGCTGTTGCACCAGAAAATATGCATCTGTATTCTGCAGGGACTTCCTCAGTCCTTCAGCTTCCTGTCGCAGCACATCTGATCGATGTCTTTCAACTTGAAGTTGAGACTCAAGAAGACGAACTGATTCAGGCAACAAGTTCGAAGAGCTTGTGCCAGCAGTAGTGGCCAGTAACTCGAACACTACATCAAGACAGGACTTTTGGGTTCCCTCACTGTTGTCAAGATAGTTTTTATCAGCTTTCTTGGAGACCAACATGGATGTCTCACTATCTTGAACCTTATCTGCATTAGTTCCTTTACCATTGGATAACGCGGTACTATTCTCCAATATTTTGTCCGCATTCTAAAAGAGAAACAAGCAGACACATCACATGTTTACCATGTTGTATATGAAACTCATTTTGGTAAATGAGTTCAGTAGTAAAGTGGACAGGATAACAGCATGAAACAAACATATATCTATGTACCATGGTCACTTTATGGTCTATATCATTCTAGTTTTTGTTGCCAAATCAAGATAGAGACACAGTTCAAATAATATTTGTTCAAGACAAAGCAGAATAGATAGAATATAAGTGTGGGTAACTATAGAGCAATAACAACACTTGTAATGTGCATGACATGAGAACATAACTGTTTATTCAATTGAAACTGAAATCAACATAGAGCAGGTTACAACAGCAAACCAGTTAAAGAAACAGGTTTAAAACATACCTGTTGCGCCATTGGAGTTTCAATTCCATCCTTCAAAATTGAAAATAGTTGGTATGAGTAAATACAGTAATGCAAGAGCAAAGGAGTATGAACCATAGCTACAGAACCTGACCTGAGAACAAATCTTCTTCTCCTTTAAGCGTTGAGTTGGGATTCGGAGTGGTGGTCCTCGTGCTTTGGGCACTGCAGTTCCCTTACTAACTGCTCGTGTTTGGGTGCTCTGTGGTGGAGACGGTGTTGTGTCAACTGGAACTGGGTTACTATCAGCCGGGGTTGGGGTTAGAAGGGGTGTAGCTGGTTCTCTGTCCAACTGGGTAGGGGTACAATCTGTGAGAGTCTGGGTTATGTGTGGTGGATCTGGTCCTTGGGTAAGTACAACCGTGGTTCTATCTGCATCAACTGGTAGCACTATCTTTTCTGAAGACCGTGTTGTTACTCCCTTAGATACTGCCATCACGCTCTCCAATTCAAATGGCTGATAAACAAGAAAAGTAATTGAAAGTATAGACAATGTATGATAGACAGGTGCAATGGGTAGTGGGGAATAAAAGAGGGCATGAAATAATTCATATTTATGTTGTCTAACCAAACAGGATAGCATGACACAATTTCACATATATGATCGCTAACTAAACAGGATAGCATGACACAATTTCACATTATGATGGCTAACTAAAAAAGATGGAAAGACATAGTTCAAAATATGAGACTATGTAAACAGGATGACATGACATAACTATATAATGTGTTTATTAAATAGGTTGGCATGCCATAATTCACATACATTCACGGATAGAATGCCATAATTCAAAAATATGATGACTGTAAACACTAAACATGATGAGATGATATAACTATATGATGTCTTTATTAAATGGGTTGCCATGCCATAATTCAGATAGATGATGTGTATGTACTATGTAAACATGATGGCATGATATAATTCAAATATATGATTTATATAGTAAGCAGGTAAGCAGATGGCAATCCATATATGATGTAAAAACTAAGCAATGCAAGACAACATGCATGACATGGGTAATATAACCCTGCCAAGTTTGAGCATAGACCTCATGGGGGAAATAGGACTGGTCATCAGTCTCTGAATCCTCCTCTGAGGAGCTCTCTGTAACCAGCAAGATGTCTGCTTCAGCAGGTAGCATTGTCTGCTCTGAATACCTTGTTTTCACTCCAGATACTTCCATCACCGCTTCAAATGGCTGATGCACAGGAAGAGTAGTTGAATATACAAACGTTGTCAACAAATGGAACACGTAATACAAAAAAATGATAGCATGATATAATTCACATACATGATAATGGGCTAAACAGCAGGGCATTGCATAATTCACATATATAATGCCTTTGCAACAAGATAGCATTGTATAATTCACATATATAATGTCTTGCAACAAGATGGCAATGCATAATTCACATATATGGTAATTAGACACTGAACAGGTGGAATTCACACAAAGCATGTCTAAACTAATCAAATGACATAGCAATGCGAGACACCATACGCACGATATGAACAACATAACCCTGCCAAGTTAGAGCATACACCTCGGGGGGGGAATAGGACTGGTCATCTGTCTCTGAATCCTCCTCTGAGGAGCTATCCGTAACCACCGAGATATGCGCTTCGTCAGATAGCATAGTCTGATCTGAAGACCTTGTTTTCACTCCAGAATTTGCCATTACCGTGTCAAATGGCTGATGCACACGAAGAGCAGTTGAATGTACTAACATTGTTGACAAATGTAATATGTAACGAAAAAAAGGATGGCCTGATATAATTTACATATAAGATGACTGGCTAAGCAGGATGGCATTGCAAAATTCACATATATGATGCCTGGCTAAACAAGATGGCGTTGCATAATTCACATAAACGATGAATAAACTAAACAGATGGCATTCGCACAAAGGATGTCTAAACTAAGCAGATGACATATTTGATGTATAAAGTAAGCAATGCAAGACACCATATGCATGATATAACCAACATCAGCATGCCAAGTTAGAGCGAAGACCTCAGGGGGTAAATAGGAGTTGTCTTCTCCTTCTGAATCCCCCTCAGAACAGATATCTTCCTCTCGATTACAATCCGAAATGCGTGGAGGGGGGCTGCCTTTGCGCCTACCATGGAGCGACGTCTGCATGAAATTTTATTGCCACGCAAGGCTCGTCTCTTTTGCTCTACATGTTCAGTTCCATTGTTTACAATAACTGTCATGCATAGGAATAAAACATAGGAGATTATGTAAGGAGTGCATGCAGAAATCCAGAGTGATGGTAGCAACCTGTGGATAGACCCAAAACCAATAATAGTAGGCGGATAATGGCTTCAGTTAAAAAATACAGATAATGGCTTCTTTACTGTTTGTTTCCCACCCAACATGAAACTCATAGTAGACACCGGAGATTAACCAGATAGTAGATAGATACTATTGATAGCGGCCCCGATATGTACCCCACAACCATTTAAAAACTCAAGTTTGACCATTAGTTTGGAGCTGACTCAGAGTCTAATCGGTGAACAGGACGATAAAGTAGCATGTAATATTAAGCGATGCATAACGTAAGCAGACACGAAAGAGTGCGACCTCTCTTGCGGACCCGTGTAGTCCTCGAGGTCATCTGCTCGGTTGATGATGGTAATGCAGTTTTCATGGCTGCCAGCGTCGGGGAAGAAGATCTGAGGCGGCGAAAGACAGTCTGGAGGCCGGATCCCTGCTGTGCTGGACCCTTCTGTCGGTGGAGCAGCTGAGCTGGGGTGGACGACGGCGCAACAGGAGCGGGACAAACCACACAAGGTTTTCTTTGACAACTATCTGTAAGAGAAGTAATTCTGTAAGGGCTCGTTTGAATTGGAGGATTCCAACAATACAGGGATAGGAAATAGACAAGAATAGGATAGGAATGCACGTGCAAAACAGAGAATTGAAAAACACAGGATTTCTGCCAATCTGGGTGTTTGATTCACAACAATTGGAAGATCACAGGATGCAAAGAAGCATGGTGAGATTAAGTCAAACCACAAGAAAATGTACGGTTATAATGCTATTATGCTACTATCTCTTAGTCTTGTGCTTCATGAATAGGAATTTGAAAAGGAGGACAAGTGAAAATTAAAATTCCTGCGTTTTTTCTTTCAAGGAGACACTAAAGGAACAAATCCGTGTGCTCAGTGGACAATATATATAACATGTAGAGTAAAAAAGAGATGCAACAAGTGTACAACCTCTTTGGCGAAGCCATGTCGATCTCAGCGTGATTGGGTTGGCCGGTGAGGATGCTCCGGCTGACTTTGCTGTCGGAGGAGGGGAAGAAGATCTTAGGCGTCTGGAGATGGAGCCCGAGGTACTGCTCCACTGTGATGGAGGGTTTCGTCGTTGGAGCAGCTCCAGTGAGTTGTACGACGCCGAGGCTGAAGCAGGACAAGAGAGACAACGAACAACATTAACCTGAGTGGAATTCTAATAGCATCTCCAATACATGACGTAAAATACATAACCACAAAGTGCTAGATGTAAAATACATCAGCCGCTCATCTCTGAACTTAACTGTCGAAACTGAACTTAACTGTCAAAACTGAACTTAACTGTCGAAACTGAATTTTGCTGTCGAAACTGAACGCACTAGCAAGGTGAGGCTCCACGTCGGTCGACTGACTTTTTCATCTCTGGTTAGTCGATTTTGCAGCCGTTGGATACGAAATCAAGGGCCTGCGGTTCATCTTCAACCTCCACCCCCCTGAGCCGCCAGCCACCACCGGCCAAACAGCAGCCCCCCGCCGCCAGCGGCCGGCGGTGCGCCGCCCCGCCCGCCCCGAAAACACTCCCCACCGCCAGTCCGCCGCCGCCCCGGCCATCCCTCTAGGCCCCCCGGGCGAGCTTTTTCTCCGGCGATCCCCACGCCACCGCCCCGCCAACGCCCCGCCACCGCCGGCGACCACCGCCTCCATCCTGAACCCTAAGATAGATAGTGGGGTACCTCTCCGGCGAGCCCCCCTCCCTGCTGTGGCTGGTTCTTCCTTCACCCCGGCGAACCCCCCACCCCCTGAAAATTGACTGACCCAAAAGTCGATTCAGTCGACTGAAGTGTAGCTAAATCGGAGCAGCATCGCAAGCAAGAGCAAGAGCGAGAGCAGCAGCGCGAGCAAGAGCAATAGCAAGAGCAGACCAGGCAGGGGACCGAGAGCAAGAGCAGAGCAGCAGCGCGAGCGAGAGCTAAACCAGCAGCAACTCCTACTGATGTGGACATCGCCGCCGAGGGAGCGACGCCGTGGAGGAAGTGGCCGGCGACGCCGCCGTGGATGGAGCCGCGCCGTGTCGGCTCGGGACCGAGCGCTGGCAACACCGTGAGATCGAATGAAGAAGAAAATGCGACGATTAGTGTACAACCTCTTTGGTGGTGCTGATTAGGCCGCAGCTTCATCCGAGGATACGGTGATGATGATGCTCTTCCGGTGGTGCAGGTGAAGACGGCGGTGTGGGAATGGAGGTGGCGCGAAAGACGAGGGGAACGTCGGGGCAGCTCCTTGGAGGTGGAGGACGGGGTGGCTGAACCGGCGGGACGATGAGATCGACGACGGATCCTCATCCGGTACGGTGGATGAGGGACGTCGAGGTGTTGCTGTGGACGACGTCGTCGGGGAAGAGGCTCCGGCTGGGTGGCGGACGGACCAGGGTATGGGGTTTCGTCTCGGGTTTTCGCGGCCTCGGTGTATGAATGGGTGGGCGGATGGGATGGCAGTGGGGAACCATGGCTTAGAGACGTGCTTGTCCGAAATGTGGGGTAAGTTACGAAAGTACCCCCACCGATTTGAGGCGGTTCTTTCGGTTCAGGGGTAGCACGGGCATTTCGTGTGTCGGGATTTCACCGGAGGTGAGAGTTTTCGCGCGCGTTGTAATTTCGGAATAGCAAGGCGCGGGTTGAGATTGAGGGAGTTGTCGGAGCACAACGAGACAAAGATATATCTTAAATATTTCGGGCTAACAAGGCGCGGGTTGAAATTTCCGGACAAGCCTAACGTGTACTGTACCAAATCAATGCGCACAACAAATGTCATTCAAAACTTTGAATTCATGTTATGTTCAATTAAAATATTTCGCTACGTGTATAATGCATGCAACCTACTACTCAAATGAACGTTTTAGTGCATTCCAAACGTATATACTACCGCTTCAATATGAACTAAATTTGAATTCGTTTCTCTATTTGAATAAGATCTACAGTAATGATTGTTGTGAAGTCAAAGCATTTGAATTCGTTTCTCTGTTTTAATAAGATCTACAATCATCATTATTGTCAAGTTAAACCATCGTTTGTGTATTATCTTCACAGCACACCACATGATTAGTCTCGAGTTACATATGAACTATGTGTACTATATGAACTCGAACTAGATTTTTTGAATCCACTTTATTCCGATTTCAAATCACATTACATTTGTAGCTCTAGCTAGATCTTCATAATCTAAACCATGTCTCATATATATAATGTGTTTATCACATTATGTATGGTGCCCCGCCCCCTACGCCTACAAGTATTTAGATGTGAGTTGCAAACACCACACATTACCACAAATTCAAATAAAATGTGAGAATGTTCGATATATAGTATTATTTAGATTGTTCGATATTTAGTTGTAATCTGCAAACGCCACACATTATCACAAATTCAAATAAAATGTGAGATTGTTTGATGTATAGTATGGTTTAGATTGTTCGGCATTTAGCTGTGAGTTGCAAACGCCATGCATTATCACATTATGGTATAACATGTGCACAACACGTGTATCACCGCTATATTCATGCATGCAATGTCTAAAACACTATGATCTCCTATTCAAATATATGAATCCGCTTTCATATCAAATTATGATCTTTGTTAGTCTCTTACACCCACACAATCCTCTAACCTTTGTAGCTACCACTAACTTTCTCTCGTGCATGCACACGCCCTCCTCGCCCTCCCCCTCCCTCGGCATTCTATCCACCGGGCACATTCATTTTTTTCTTTAGGTCGTTCTCCCAGAGTCTCCACAACTCCTTTCCGACACACACCGATCGATAAACCTCTCCAGCGATGCCTGCCTACAACATACACACACACCTTCAATCTCCTCCTTTATGTGTCCTTGCCTCGTGTCTCTCATACGGTCAGACACACGTGTAAACTCTCGCCCCTCTTTTCATCGATCTCACAACCGCACACTCCTCCCCCTATCTAGCTAGTAGTTGGGCCTCTCGCACCACCTCCTAGCTCCATTCTCTCTGTCTATCCGTCTCGCTAGGCCTTATTTGCCTCTAACAAATGGACGTACACCGACCGATCTCTCGCTATACATATAGGTAGCTAGGTCCTTATAACTCATTTTTACCCACACGTCAATCGATCTACCTCATTAGTTGTGTCTCTCCCTTCCTCCGACAAACAACAATTGATCTACCGATCTAGTTAGGTTTCTTACCAAACACATGGTTCCCCTTCATCATCCATGGATGCGTCCCGACAGATCTATCACGCACAGGCACACACAGAAACACATCCCCACTCTTATTGATAACATTGCAGTTCCACCCTTAGTTTGTCTTGTAGGCCTCTCCCACCATCTTCGAGAAGCAACTCCATCACCCATCCGGCACTCTACCCCTCTCCCTCCCTCTCTCTCTCCTCTCTCTCCTCTCTCTCTCTGTCCCATCATATTTCCCGTCCTTCAGTTATGTATGGATGTCGACCGATCTCCCTCAAGACATAGCTGGGTCTCTCCTTCTCAACACATATACGAGTCGTTCTACCTCTATAGGTAGGCCTCTGCCTACCCCTCCCCATCCCCCCACACACACCGATACATCGAGCGCTCTAGTCATGTCTCCCTGCCACACACAAACTTGACATGTGCCCTCTAACGTTCCGGTAGGTCAGTCGCCCTATATCTTTGACTTGCACACACACACAATTTCGATGGCTCTCTTCATCGATCTCGCACCCAACCACTTGATCCTCTCTTCGACTCTATCGATAGCTATGACCCCTCCCTCTCTTCTCGTTGATTGCCCGACCCTCTATGTGTGATATGGATAGGCCTCCATTTCACACACATTGCATGCAAAATTTTGTTTGAGATTTCATCGACACATATTCCCACAAATAATTCACGAAATCAACCCCCACCCCACACCCACCCCAAAACAAAAAACACTCACGAACGCGGTTTGTATCTCTCACACACACCCACGTAGGTGGGGGACGTGCACGAAGAGAAGAGGTGCATGCACGGCGCACGTACTCCCGTCTCTTTCCCAACCACACCCGCGCGGTACACGGTGGAGCTCATTTCTGTACGAAAAAGGCAGCCCACGTGGTAATTTGGCACGTGTACTGGTTGTCCACTTGGTGGAGGGAGGATCGTCTACCACGGGTGAACAAACAAATTGCGACTTGACGTGTTATGTTAAAAAAAGAGGCAAACCATGTGGGGCCTACCTTAGAGGCAAGGCTCTATACACTGGAGTACTTTTGATGTGTCCCATCAACTCGCAGAACGAGGAGAAGCTTGCTTAGTACGCCGTCTCCCCCGCCCACGGGCGCGATGGCTCGCGGGATGAGGTGAAGCTTGCTCCGCCTTACGCCCGCTCCCTCGCCCATGCGCGAGGTGGCTCGCAGAATGAGGAGAAAATTTTACTACTCCCTCCGTTTACTCCTCGTCCCTACTACCTTGGTTATAGAGATTATATCATATTGTTTGGAATATATATGTCCTTTAGTAGATTTCAATATGAACTACTAGTACATACTCCAAACACTGATGTATATAGACGTATTTTAGAGTGTAGATTCACTCATTTTGCTCCGTATGTAGCACTCTCCCTCGCCCCTCGACCCTCGCCCACGTGGTGGACGTGCAGCAATTCATTCGGTCTCATATAGCCACAACGATATATACTGCACTACCATTATTGCTCGACTTCCCGAAGAGGCGAAGAGCCAATCGCAAGGTTAATATTTTGGAGATGCCAAGCGCAAGGTTGTAGGAGAACGAGTAGTAGGTGCCGCGTCATTTATAAATAAAGTTTTTTTTCTTCAATGGCACGTACGCAATATGATAGGTTCATATGGAGAGAAAAGGAAACCGCTCCACTATATACATAGTCAGGACGGGCCAGCCTATACGGTTGCTTGCTGGGGTTGCTCTCTT
Source organism: Aegilops tauschii subsp. strangulata (assembly GCF_002575655.3). Lineage (NCBI taxonomy): Eukaryota > Viridiplantae > Streptophyta > Magnoliopsida > Poales > Poaceae > Aegilops > Aegilops tauschii. The sequence continues at coordinate 94,076,519 of NC_053040.3, forward strand.
CACACTCTCTCGCACAAAACGACTGTGGCCACATCTCTAACATCCTGGCGGATCACGTCCACTTGGGGAAGGGGTGGATGCTTAGTGTAGATGCGGTGGCCGTCACCGACGGCGAAAACCCACTGTCGGCACGTCCCGATCAGGGGTCCCCGCCATTCTCTCTCACAAAGCCGGTGAGGTTGCCTTCGTCCCTTGCTCACTGCCGCGACGTGGGCAGTTGCCGCCTCCCGCCGCCCTCCTCAAGGTTGTGCTACGTCCCTCAGGTACAACTCCCTTTACAGCCGGCTTGCACCACTACTCCAGCTGCCCACATCACTCCCTGTGGATATTTCTCTACTTCTTTGCCCTTCACATACCTCTACTGGCTTCTACGTACTGTATTTGTGATGAGTTTATGTCTCATCAACTAGTCCCAGTAATCTTATTCTAATGACGCTTCTTCAATTTCTTTGCCACAGGGATGCTGATCTCGATTTTGGTGAAACTGCACAAAATGATCCGATGGTCAAAAGGTTGCAAACTTCATTTATTAGGAAGCTCGAACGTTGCCAGCAAATTGAAGCCTGGTCAGGGTTCACGGTTCAAGGGCTAGGGACTGCATGGATCATTTTTTTCTTTAGCTGCCTCTGTTCCAAAATAAGTGTCAACTTTAGTAGTAGTACAACTTTGTACTAAAGTTTGCACAAAGTTGAGACACTTATTTTGGAACGGAGGGAGTACATATTTGCTATGATCTGTCAATCATTGAGATGCAATAGCATGCATGTTAGTCTCCTTTGTATTTGATGAAATGTTGCAACGGGCAACCTTGGACGCAAGATACATGTAACAGAAGCTGGAAGCTTCATAGCATTGTACAAATTTATCTCGCTGATAAATTACAGTACGTACTATACTAGTACTTCCTCCCTTCCTAAATATAAGTCTTTGTAGAGATTTCACCATGAACCACATGCGGATGTATATAGATGCATTTTAAGTGTAGATTCATTCATTTTGTTCCGTATGTAGTGGAATCTCTACAAAGACTTATCTACTAGTAATAGCTAGCCCCCACTACTAGGAATTCTCTATCCTCTCCTTGAGCCACATCATCAAAATTGATGTAGCCATTAGATGAAGTAAATCAGTCCATAATAGCCGTCTGATCTAGACGTTGAGAGGCTCCGCACTAAGCCACATGCAAGCATGCAGAAATACCGTGGCACATGCATGTGAGTGGGTTTTAAATCACATCAACATGTCTGCATGCAAGCATGCACCGGTAGCATGCATGTAAGTGAGCTTTTAAGTCCCATTAACATGTCAAAAAGAAAAATATAATCCCATTATGTAGTAGGAGTTGGCTGATCTTTTTTCCTTACGTGGGATGATCTAAATGATGATGGGAGTTTATTTAGTTTGGCTACCACATTTGTCATGCGGTTATAGAGTTTTTTTAGTTCTATGAAATCGATAATTTTGCGCAGAGAGATATACCGCTGTTCCACGGCAACGCGCGGGGACTCATCTAGTAATATTTAGGAACGGAGGGAGTACTATGTAAAGAGTTAGGTGTCGCACGGTGATAGTGTGAGGTGGGCCATGTAATCACTGAGCCTGCGTGTTTTCACTGCTCTTGCACGCCTCCGCTGTAAGAATGGAGAAAATTGTAATCTAGTAGTTGTACCTCCTTTCGCCGAAAGCGTGGGATATCCAGCAGTCCTACCACCTCAGTAATAAAGACCAATGAGCCGTCAAATCACATAGACCCAACAGTAAGTTGGACGAACGAAGCAACCATCACTCTTGCGCTAGTGAGAGGTTGAGTCCGCTCTGCCCAGGCATGAATGCGGCGCCGATTCTTTGGAGCGGCGCTGACCGTTTCGGGCGAGAAGCGCGCGCGGGCGATGGAGGGGCTTTGGGTGGGCCAGGCTGGTCAGGAGCGGGCGTGGCAGCTGTCCGCCCGGAAACGAGAGGATGCACCGACTCTCGCGGCTAAAATCGTACACTACACAACATCTCTCTATAGGATTAGGTCGATCTGTCGCTCTCTCTAACACACACATGCTGTTAAACACACACACACACACGCATGCACGCACGCGCGCGCGCACGCACACACACGCACCTTGGTCCCGTTGCACCTTCTAACATGACTTATTACACCTAGACGGAGGGAGTAGTAAGTATACGAGATACGGTGGCACACTGACTTAAGTCGAATACAAGTGCCCAAAATTTGTGTGCATGTTATAATAAGGATTCACTTAAAATAGTACGTGAGCGAATACAGGGATCAATTGGACAGTGTTCCTGAGCAGTAGCGAGATGTGTGAGGTAAGATACACAGCTGGCGCTTTTAATTTTTCTTATTAATTTATTTGTTTCACCCTCTGACTGGTGGGACCCAACGTACTACGTGGAGAGAGGTAAGGTGACTAAGGCTGCATTATTTCTACACCACTGTAGATAGTCTTACCACCAAAGCCACATGACACGATTATGATTGAAATCCCAATGACTCCCACACACACACACACAAAAAACACGGCATGCTTGTCACACGAATGCAGGAATGTATAAAAGGTTATTTCCCTCTCGTTGAACATAACGGGAGGGTTGTGTAGCTGGTTAGCCTATTTGCTCATGAAACTTGAGGTCTCGGGTTCGATAACTACACTTGAGCATAATTTGTGCCAGGAGGATTCTTTGACTGGTCAAAATGTTTTCTAGGGTTTGCACGCTTCACACTCTCTCTCCAGTATATATATACACGCTGGAGCCTTAGCGCTTGTAGTTGCTCTCTTACACTCTCTCGCCCTCTCCCGCTGGAGCCTCAGCCCTTGTAGTTGCTCTCTTCACACTCTCTCGCCCTCTCCAGATCTAACCAAGACTTCGTTGGCCTCTCTCTCCCCTCACTGCTGCTCAAAGAGCCGGTAGGATCTGTCCGCCGGGAAGGGAAGGAGGCTTAACGCTGTCGCCCTCGGCGAGGGACTACCGGCGCAGCTGTTCACTTTCCACCCAGCGGCGGCGCGGGAGGGCCTCCGACCCCTTCTTCTTCGCCGCCGTCCCGTCGCCCACCGAACCACGCGCCAAGTACCTTAAGGTATAATTTACTTACTCCACATGCATTGCTCTAGCTGCATGTATACCATGAATCTAGGACGTGGTTCAAAGAGGAAAGGAGTGGGGGAAAGTAGTGGGAGAAGTTGTATATAGCATGAATCTAGGACGTGGTTCAAAGAGGAAATGAAGGGGGAAAGTTGTATAACATGAATCTAGGACGTGGTTCAAAGAGGAAAGGAATGGGGGAAAGTAGTGGGGAAAGTTGTATCGCATAAATCTAGAACGTGGTTCGAAGAGGAAAGGAAGGGGCGAAAGTACTAGTTCAAAAAGGAAAGGAAGGGACAGAGGTTCAAAAAGGAAAGTAGAGTTTGAGCAGGACTAGATTTGCTGCGCTCACATAGGGAAAGGTGTCTAAAGATAACAAAACTGGGACCAACACAAATATTCTCCTTGGTTGTTTGTTCTTTGTTGCAACAGACTGTGCATGACCACAGTACATCGGTAGATGCACATGGTGCTGGTGCGTCCACTGTCCCGTGCAACTCATTAGCTGTTGTTAATCTAAGGCCCTGTTTGGTTAAAAACTCCCTAGTCCCTACCTGCTTGGTTCCAGGGACTAAACATGGACTAGAGGTTATTAAATGACATGCTAAAAGACCATGTTACCCCTAGTAATGAACTAATAGAGACAACGTGTGATGCGTGGCAGGGGCAACTGTTGGAAAAAGTCCCAAAAAGACTCCCTCGGGGTCTTCTTTCTTTAGTCCAAAATGCCCACTTTTAGTCCCTAAAAGTCCCTCCTGTTTGGTTTAGATGGGACTGACACGGAGTTTTTTTAGTCCCTACACCAAAATGTCCCTGTAAACAAATACCCTCTAATAATGCCGCTGGAAAATTGATGCAATGCCACAGTTAAAAGCAAATTACATGTTTAACGAATTTTATTGTTAATATAATCTCTATGTTAATATTAATCAATGCCACCGTTTAAGAAATGCTACTGTCTTGCTTTCTTTCCCATTTAGATAAGGTAGATGCTTCTTTTTGTTGGCTTCTGTGTCATCCACCGTTATTGACCACTAATTGTTTCCTTTGCACCTCTGTGTAAACAGGGTTATCTACTTCACCTCGTTGCCATTGTGACCTTTTGTTGCACTGCACAAAACACTTTTGTTTTAAGAGTGTTTTGTGCAGTTCAACCAAAATGTCACACCGACAACGTTGCTTGATTGCTTGATCTTAGTGGAACTGCACCAGAGGAGATCTTACTTCCTATCCGTTAAGGCGAATTTGGTTCAGATCTTCTTCTTGTGAGTTGTTTGAATTCCGCATCATGAGAGGTCAGTACTAGCCTTCTTTCACATGATTCTGCAGTGTGCTTTCATATGTTGTGCTACTTGTACGATAATGTTGCTTGATTTTAGTGAATTGCACAAATGGAGACAAGACTTCCAATCTGTATGTGCACCGTAATATCCCATTGAGGTAAGATAAGGATATTTCACAAGGAGCAGTTGAAGGATGGTTACATTACCCCCCCCCCCCCCCCCCACAAGACCAAACTTACTTCAGCTCAGAAGGACTGACAAATCTCCATTTTTTGCTGTGATGCGCGAGTACAATGTTGTTCTAGGATTCTTTCTGGTGAGTTCCATTTTTCTAAAAGTGTGCTCTACATGGACCATGTATGTGCCTGTTGAAACTGTCAATTCATAGTATAGTTTGCTTTATACTAATCACTTTTTTGTATTTGTGCAAACAGGAGTGCTCAGCTTGATTTCAATGGGAACTGCACAAAATATTCATGAATACATCGAATCATTCATTTCTACCACAAGAAAGGAGGTGCCGATAAGTTCAAGGCGTTGCAACATATAAGGGCAAAATCATACAAGCTACGCGCGAATTTGGTTGATTTTGGTGGAACTGCACAAAAAGAACAGCTGGTTTATTTAGCACGAGGTGCCATGTCAATGTCCGAACTGATGGCAAACCCTGCCCATTCCACAATCATAGGCATTTGATATTTTGGAATGGGACAACCTTGTCAAATTTTGCTCATTGATTTTAGCAAGACATGCGTTTGATATTTTCGAATGGGATGCCCTTTGCTGTCAGCAGCGTCGATCAATTTTTTTCTTTATTCTTTAGTTGTGAAGTAAATATTGCCTCTAACATGTGAGTAGCTGAGATGCATAATCATTGATTGTTTTGAATGTTCTCTATGAATTGCCAGGCCTGTGTGTTTGATTGCAATGTACAGAAACGCTAAAAAGCTGCTCAAACTCTTTGTACTCCTTCTGTTCCTTTTTACTTCGCACATTGTGAAAGTGCATACTTTTTTGTATAAGATTGGTCAAAGTAGAGATACTTTGACTGCAGACAAAACTTGTATGCAGACTAGAAAGGACCGGAGGGAGTTCACGTGAAACTGCTGCAAACGAGGTGATCACCCTGGGAATAATGCTAGTACGTATTGTTTTGCATGTTCATCCAATGCCAGTGATACAGGAATTTGAACTAATCGAAATAAATTCATTCATACACGGTCGGATTTCATATAAACATGCCGGATTCATTACATTTCATACATTCTTCAACTAAAAAGGGGTGCGCTAGAGGTATAATTAATTAACCGAAGCTACCCACCAGTGTCCCGCTGAGCCGAATAGAAGCTTCAGTGACTTAACTGCAGGTGCAGTTGCGTAACTGACATGTGGCCTGTTGGGCCCACGTGTCAGTCAGCCAACTGCACCAGCAGTTAAGTAGAAGCAGCGTTCTTCTCCAGCGCAGCTCTCCGACTCCACGTCGCCGCCGATAAGCTAACCGGCCGTCAATGGTCAACCCGCCCAGCTTGGCTTCAACCGGAGGGTAGCAGCGATGGCCTTACTTGGACCCGAGCAGCGGCGACCTACCGTGTTCTACTCTTCCTCGTTTTCTGTGTGGCGCGGCCTCGTTGGCAGCGGGGCGGGGCCTCAGCGGAGCCGGCGATGTCCTCTGTCTCGTTGCCGGCGGGCGGCGCCTCATCGGAGCGGTGGAAATCCTCCCTCACGTTGCCGGCAGGGTGGGGCCTCGGCTAAGCCGGCGATGTCCTCTGCCTCGTTGTTGGTGGGGCGGGGCCTCGGCGGAGCCGGCGGTGTCCTCTGCCTCGTTGTTGGCGCCGCGGGGCCTCGGCGGAGCAGGGCCTCGTCGACGCCAGCGGAGCGGGGACTCGTCGGAGCCGGCATTGTCCTCTGCCTCGTCCTCGGTCTCGCCAAACAGCGCCTCGCCCGCTTCATCGCCCTCTTTGCTAGCCTCTTTGTAGGCGGCCACAGCCTCCGCCACCCGCATGCGGTACCGCCAGCGCTCGAGGCGGCCCTTGCGGGCGGAGCGGTACGAGTCAAGCAGCGCCTCCTGCTCCGCCCGCTCCACGGCGATCTACTCCTCCGCCTGCAGGTGCTCCTGGAGGAGATGGTGGTTGTAGGCGGCGTCGGCCTGCGCCTCCCGGAACTGCTCCTCACGCATCTGCCTCACCCTGTCCATATATTGGGCATGGGCATCGCCGATGGTCATGGTGCAATGCACCGACGAGGATGGCGCAGAGGAGGGGGTTGGCGCCGGATCGTCGACTACCATGTTCTCCATTGGGACATCGTCGTCCACCGGCTGCCTACCGGCCAGCCGGTCGGCAGCAATGGCTGCCATCTCCTTGTGGTCCATCGTCCGCCCGTCCCGAAGAGTGCTGGAGCGTAGGAAGCCATGGTGGGCAGTAGTGGTGTGGACAGGAGAAAGGGAACGGATGCGGATGACTGCGGCTATGGCCGGCGCAACAGTTTATATAGCAATGGTGGGCGGGCGGAGGGACGGACGTGTGGCGCCGGAGTAGCCGCCTCGGCAACCGCGTATCATTAATGTGGGCGGCAGATGGACGGACGGACGTCACTTGTGTCGTTTGAAGGCGGAGCAATCGCCTGCACCGGGAAGCGGGGCGGGCGGCGCTGACTGTTTCGGGCGGAAAGCGCGCGCGGGCGAGGAGATGACTTTACTTGGAGAGGATGACAATGGGGACCCACCAGGTCCATAGCCTCACGTACGCAAGTGCCTCCTTATTATATATATATATATAATTTATTTTGCTTCCTCCTGGTTTCCTGACATCACGGTCCCACACCATTGTCAACCTATGTAGTAGTCAATAAACGAGAGAATTGCACAAGAAGCGGCCGACAGCTGGGACCAAGCAGCTCGAGCAGTATTTGTGTTTTTGAGGTGTAAGCACTGCAGAGTTTTTTGATGTTTAGCCCAGATATTAATTTTTCTCCTCTGAACAACAACGAAAATATCGCTGCAGGTATTAACTGGGTGGGCTGTGGCCTGTCTAGCCCAGGCCAGATATCCAGCCCAGATATTAATTTTTTCAAGCTGAAAATGGCTAGCCCAGCTATACTTTTTTTAGGAATACCCAGGCAAGGTCAAGTTGTTATTCTCCGCCCCGTTGGGCTGCAAATCTTTCCTAGGAGGGATGCATTAGGCTTAACAAGAAAATGGGCTTTAAGAAATAATAAATGGGATGTAATTATAAAATCTGGGCAGTAACTATAAAAAATGCACCAAACACGTGATTACTTTATAAAATATTATTTTTGGATATTGAAAATTTTAATTTCATTAATTGTTGCGAGCGCAATGTTTCGTTCGATTTTTACGTAATATAAATTTATATTGAAATTATATTTAATCTGACTAGAAATTTTGGGATAAAAATATTTCGGATCCCATCAAAATGTGGGAAATTTTATTGAATTCTGTTTTGAACGGTTGGTTGAAATGGGCTGTACTTTTAACAAACTGTAAATGGGATGTAGTAAATTCCATTAGAATTCAAAAATGGGCTACACATACTTATAAATCTCAAATGGGCTATAAGTTCTCTGCCACACACTTCTGGCCTTACTAAGTTGACGCGTCCCCTAAAAAAACAGAGTTGACGCGTATGCAAGGCTTTGTCAACTTATAGTCAACACACGGTTCTAGCAGCAGTGGCAGTTGGATGTCCATCCAACGGATGTCGTGCTTCTTCTTCAATCTCGGATATTCTAGCTTCACCCGCCCAAAAAATGATTCCTCCCCCTGACATTTGGGGCACACCGTTTCGGAAGCTGACCTGTGGGCCTACTAAGCTGATCTGCATGCATTCAAAAAAAAGTTGACGTACCAAGGGCTTTGTCAACTTAGTCAATATAAACGATTCTAGCTGCAGTGACCGTACGATGTCCATCCAACGGCCGTCATGCTTCTTCAACCTCTGGTCTTCTTGCTCCAGCCACCCAAAGCAGCGCCGGTCGTGCCGCCTGCTCCTGCCTCCCGTGGCCGGCTGTGCTGCCGCGGAGGCCTCACCGCCCCCTACTACTCCCACCGCTAGCCAGGCCATCCCTCCACTCACCCACACCCCCTGTTATTCTGCGGCGACGGGAGCCTCACACCGTAGCCGAACCAGTGAACGCTCGTACTCCTCTCCGCATGGGCATCCACTGCCGCGTCTTGCCCGTCCCCGCGTCGTCCCCTTCCTAGGCCTCGCCGTCGTCCACCGCCGTGGAGCTCTCGGCGCGGCGTGGTCAATGTGGTCAACGACCGACTTCCATCGGAAGAGTACTGTACGTGGAGAGGCTAACAGCTGGGTCCACGGCAACCGCAAGGAAGTGCCTCCTTTTTACCCGAAAAATAATTATTCCTCCACCTGATAGCGGGGACCCATCGGACGGGCCACCAGTATTTTGCGAAAAAAATCGTTTCCCCCTGACTGCTGGGACCCACCGGATGGGCCACCGTATTTCGTGAAAAAAACGTTCCCCCACTGTCAGCTCGGACCCACCGAAAGTGCCTCCTTATTACGCACAAAAAATGAATACTCCCCGGCTAGCTGGGACCCACCTTGGTGGGAGGCTGACTTGTGGGCCTACTAAGTTGACGGGGACGAAGGGCTTTGTCAACTTAGTCAATATGAACGATTCTAGCTCCAGTGACCGTACGATGTCCATCCAACGGCTGTAGTGCTTCTTCAACCTCTGGTCTTCTTGCTCCAGCCGCCCAAAGCAGCGCCGGTCGTGCCGCATGCTCCTGCCTCCCGTGGCCGGCTGTGCTGCCGCAGAGGCCTCACCGCCCCTTACTATTCCCACCGCTGGCCAGGCCCTGCGGCGACGGCAGCCTCACACCGCAGCCGAACCAGTGAACCCTCGTACTCCTCTCCGCACGGGCTTCCACTGCCGCGTCTTCCCTGGCTCCGCGTCGTCCCCTTCCTAGGCCTCGCTGTCGTCCACCGCCGTGGTGCTCTCCGCGCGGCGTGGTCAACGTGGTCAAGGAACGACTTCCATCGAAAGAGTACTGTACGTGGAGAGGCTGGCAGCTAGGTCCACGGCAACAGCCCAGTTTTTTTGTGATTTGCCAAGTAAGTCGCTTTGTCAGGCCTGTTGGGCTGCAAATCTTTCAAGACGGGGAGAGCTTTCATTCGGCTGGCCGAGAAAATGGCCCATCAGTAATGAGAAATGGGCTGTACATTTTTAAAACACATCAAACCGGCAATTAGTTTCAAATATCTTTTTTTTCATTTCAAGATTTTAAATTACATTAATTTTTATGCGTGGAGAATTTGTTGGATTTTATATTGATATACATTTATTTTTAAAATCAGTTTGAATGTGAGTCAAAATTTTGGGATTAAAAACAGTTCGGACCGCACCGAAATATGCAAAATTTCGTATAATTTTTTAACCGTGGCCACAATGTGGGCTGTAATGCTAACAAAAAGAATATGGGCTCCAAAAAAACCTTAAGAATTAGCAAATGGGCTGTAAATTATTAGAAATAATGGCAGATGGGCTGTATGCTATTTTCCACAGATTTGAGACTTTTCTAAAAAAAAGATTGACGCACAAGCACTGACTGTTGGATGTCCATCCAACGGCCGTCGTGCTTCTTCAATCTCTGCTCTTCCTGCTCCAGCCGCTCAAACAAGCGCCGGCGGGACTGCCTGCTCCCTCCTCCCCGCGGCCGGCTGTGCTGCCGCGCAGGCCTCACCGCCCCACCGTACTCCCATCGCTGGCCTAGCCATCCCTCTACTCACCCACACCTGCTGTTATTCTCCGGCGACGGCAGATGAACCAGTAAACCCTCGTACAGTCGTACTCCCCTCCGCGTGGGAAACAACTGCCGAGTCTTCCCTGCCTCCGTGCCGTCCCCTTCCTAGGCCTCGCCGTCATCCACCGCCGTGGTGCTCTCGGCGCGGCGTGGTCAATGTGGTCAACGACCGACTTCCATCGGAAGAGTACTGTGCGTGGAGACGCTGACAGCTGGGTCCACGGCCGCAGCAAGGAAGTGTCTCCTTATTACGCGCAAAATAATTATTCCTCCACCTGACAGCGGGGACCCACCGGACGGGCCACCGTATTTCACGAAAAAAACGTTTCCCCCTGACTGCTGGGACCCACCAGCTACACCTTCACACGCAAGGAAGTGCGTCCGGGCAAAAAAACAAAACGATTCGCCCCCTGACTGCTGGGACCCACCATCTACATATTCGCACGCAAGGAAGTGCCTGACAGTCGGGACCCACCTGGTCGAAGCGTACGTAGCGTTGTCATTCTGGTCGCGAACATGTACGTACATATATACTGGTGGATGTAGAGGCGTGCACGTGTCATAGTAGAGGCGCGCACGTAGCATGTACACGTACGTACAACGGCCAGGGTGCAAGAAAGAAAATACGGCCACGTATGTGTACATAGGGCGGGGTATCGAACGCCTACTTGCGCATACGTACGGCGAGGGCTCGTTGACATGGCTGGGTCGGAACGGAGAAACAGCATCGTCGTCGTGTTCATGCGGAGGCAATGGAATGCGCCGTGTTCATGGGGAGGCAACGGAATGCGTCGTGTTCATCGGGAGGCAACAGAACGCGTGGGAGCCAACCGGCTGGGTCAGAACGGAATGCGTGGTCGTGTTCATCGGGAGGGCTTGGACGGAACAGGCGATGGAAACGAGGCCTGGCGTACCACACAACGGAGGAAACGGACCTCCTACGTTCGGAACGGGGTCCTGTTGATCGGGAGGGGTGTGGCGTACCGCAAAACGGAGGAAACGGACCTCCTACGGCCGAAACGGGGGTCCTGTTGATCGGGAGGGGTGTGGCGTACCACACAACGGATGAAAGGGACCTCCTACAGTCGAAACGGGGGTCCTGTTGATCGGGAGGTGTGTGGCGTACCGCAAAACGGACGAAACGGACCTCCTACGGTCGAAACGGGGGTCCTGTTCATCGGGAGGGGTGTGGCGTACCACAAAACGGGACTCCACGGGATACTGTTCATCTCCACCGTCGACCTCCTCCAGCCTCCACGGGCTACCGTCGACCTCCTCCAGCCTCCACCGCGCGCTACTCCACCGGCTACTGTTCAACCACCCCTCCACGGGCACCCCTCCACCGTCTACTGTTCATCCAGCCCTCCACACCACGGGGTCCTGTTCAACCACCCCTCCACGGGCACCCCTCCACCGTCTACTGTTCATCCAGCCCTCCACCACACCACGGGGTCCTGTTCATCCAGAGGCAACGCCACCGCTCACTGTTCATCCAACCCCCCCCCCCCCCCCCCGCAACGCTCACTGTTCATCCCAGAGGCAGCATTGATCGGCTTCAGTTAGCAGCAGTAGCGAAGGAATCGCTCGATCGAGTTCAGTTAACAGCCATCGATCGATCGCTCGGGTTCAGTAACGCGTAGCCTGCAGTGCAATCGCTCGGGTTCAGTTAGAGCCCAACGCCTCGCTCGGGTTCAGTTAGAGCCAATGCCTCGCACACACGCGCGTACGTGTATGAGAGAAACGCGCATCGCTCGGCCCCCGACCTCCCACCGTAACCAGGAACTCCCCGAAATTTTCCTCACCCTTGCTTCTACCATGGTTTTTTTCGTCATGGACGGCCCAAAGAATGTCATGCAGCTGCGCCTCCGGCCCGCCCAGGACGAAAAGCCCATTTTCTGTCATGATTTTTTGTCATAGAAGTAGGAGCCCACCACATCTATGATGATACCGGGTTTTGTCACAATTACCGTCATAGAAGTGTCATATGTATGACAGAAAAAAAATTCGTTCGGCCCAAAATGTCACGGATGTGTCTTTTTTTTGTAGTGGTCACTCGGTCAGATCACTCTTGACGTGGTTTTCGGTGATTCGAAGAATTACCATAAGGAAAAGTTGACATTTGAAGTGGTAGATTTTCAAAGTGCTTATCATGCTATTCTTGGCAGGCCTGCATATGCTCGTTTTATGGCTCGACCATGTTACGTCTATCTTAAGTTGAAGATGCCTGGTCCCAGAGGTGTGATCACAGTTACTGGTAATCGGCAGAAAGCGGAAGAGTGCCCTCAGAAGGGATCAAAAATTGCTGATGAACAGATGGCGGCAGTTGAAATGCAGGAATACCAGAAGAATGCAGATCCGAGTGATTTGCTGCGGGCTAAGAAGCCTGCCTCAGAGTCTGCATTTCAGTCGTCCGGTGAAACAAAGTCGGTTCATATTCACCCGACCGATCCCGATGCTGCTCCGACTCATATCTCAACGACGCTCGATAGCAAATAGGGAGAAGCGCTCATCTAGTTCCTCCGTGAGAACTGGGACATCTTCGCATGGAAACCTTCTGACATGCCAGGTGTACCCAGGGAGCTGGCTGAGCACCGTCTGCGAGTCGACCCGAAGGTAAAACCAGTCAAAGAGCATCTTCGGCGGTCCGCCGTGCAGAAGAGAAAGGCAATTGGCGAGGAAGTAGCTCGGCTTCTGGCAGCTGAGTTCATCCGAGAGATTTACCACTCCGAGTGGCTCGCCAATGTCGTCATGGTTCCTAAGAAAGACGATTCACTCTGTATGTGTATCGACTTCAAGCATATCAATCGGGCCTGCCCGAAGGATCACTTCCCTCTTCCTCGCGTTGATCAGATAGTCGACTTGACTATGGGATGTGAGCGGTTGTCTTTCCTGGATGCATATTCCGGGTACCATCAGATCTGACTATATGGACCCGATGAAATAAAAACAACTTTTATCACCCCGTTCGGGTGCTTTTGCTATGTCACCATGCCCTTTGGTCTCAAGAATGCTGGTGCCACATTCATGCGCATGATACAGAAGTGCATGCTCACTCAAATCAATCAGAATATGGAAGCATACATGGATGACATCGTGGTTAAGTCACGCAAAGGTTCTGACCTGCTGACTGACCTCGCTGAAACCTTTGCCAATCTAAGGAGATATGATATCAAGCTCAACCCGTCGAAATGTACGTTAGGAGTTCCAAGTGGCAAGTTACTCGGTTTCCTTGTTTTCGAGCGTGGGATCGACGTAAACCTAGAGAAGGTTGGTGCAATCCTCTGAATGAAACGCCCCGTGCGTGTACACGACGTTCAAAAGCTTACTGGTTGTTTGGTCGCTTTGAGTCGATTCATCTCTCGTCTCGGTGAAAAGGCATTGCCTCTTTACCGACTGATGAAGAAATCTGACAAGTTCGAGTGGACTCCTGAAGCTAACGCAGCGTTTGCAAAGATCAAAACCCTGCTTTCCACCCAGCCGGTGCTTGCTGCTCCAATAAGCAAAGAGCCTCTACTGCTTTATATTGCATCCACTGGACAAGTTCTCAGTATAGTACTCACGGTCAAGCGGGAAGAAGAAGGCAAGGCCTACAAAGTTCAACGTCCAGTGTATTATATTTCTGAAGTTTTAACCCCATCCAAGCAGAGATATCCACATTATCATAAGCTTGTCTATGGGATTTACTTGACCACAAAGAAGGTTGCACATTACTTCTCAGATCATTCAATTATAGTCGTCAGCGACGCTCCATTGTCAGAAATTTTGAATAATAGAGATCCAACTGGTCGAGTGGCTAAATGGGCGATTGAACTCCTTCCGCTGGATATCAAGTTTGAGGCAAAGAAAGCAATCAAATCCCAGGCAATAGCAGATTTTCTCGTCGAGTGGATTGAACAACAGTTGCCAACTCAGATTCAGTCAGAACATTGGACTATGTTCTTCGACGGGTCCAAGATGTTGAATGGTTCAGATGCTGGGGTAGTCCTGGTATCTCCGCGAGGCGACAAGCTCAGTTATGTTCTCCAAATTCACTTTGACTCCTCCAATAATGAAGCTGAATATGAGGCACTTTTGTACGGGTTGCGTATGGCCATTTCACTCGGCGTCCGGCGCCTAATGGTCTACGACAACTCAGATTTGGTGGTCAACCAGGTGATGAAGGAACGGGACGTGAGAAGTCCAGCTATGACTGGTTATTGCAATGCAGTGAGGAAATTGGAAAAGAAGTTTGAAGGGTTAGAGCTGCACCATATACCCCGACTGAAGAACCAGGCAGCCGATGACCTGGCAAAGATAGGGTCCAAGAGAGAGCCCATTCCCAGCAATGTGTTTTTGGAACATGTTCATACACCTTCCGTACAAGAGGATCCCTTCGCAGAAGAGCCCGCACAGCCTAAGAGCCCTACTTATCCGACTGAAATTGAAATCCCGGCGTGGTCGACTTGATCATGGAAGTTTTGGTCGTCATTCCTGATTGGACAGTGCCATACATTGCATATATCCTCAGGAAAGAACTCCCAGAGGATGAAGAAGAGGCTCGTAAGATCGTCCGTCGATCCAAAGCCTATACGGTGATGGGTGGACAGCTTTACAGAGAGAGTGTTACTGGAGTCAGTTAGAAATGCATCACGCCAGAAGAAGGCCGAATGATCCTCAATGATATCCACTCGGGGACCTGTGGTCACCATGCGTCCTCTCGGAACATCGTGGCCAAAGCATACCGAGCTGGGTTTTACTAGCCGCATGCTAATGAGATGGCGAAAGAAATAGTCGACAAGTATGAGGGCTGCCAGTTCTACTCCAACATGTCCCACAAACCTGCTTCAGCCTTGAAGACCATTCCCCTCGTCTGGCCATTTGCAGTTTGGGGGTTAGATATGATCGGACCTCTGAGAACTGGCAGGAGTGGCTTCACCCATGTGCTTGTAGCAATCGACAAGTTCACTAAATGGATTGAAGATAAACCTATCAAAAACCTCGAAGCAAGTACTGCTGTCAGCTTCATCAAAGAGTTAACATTCAGATATGGAGTTCTGCACAGCATCATCACAGATAATGGGTCAAACTTTGATT
This sequence comes from Aegilops tauschii subsp. strangulata, assembly GCF_002575655.3. NCBI lineage: Eukaryota > Viridiplantae > Streptophyta > Magnoliopsida > Poales > Poaceae > Aegilops > Aegilops tauschii. The sequence goes on from NC_053040.3 coordinate 94,091,753, forward strand.
CAGATGAGTTCAGAGCTTTCTGCGCTTCCCAAGGCACTCGGGTCGACTATGCCTCAGTCGCTCACCCACAGTCGAATGGGCAAGCAGAAAGGGCAAACGGTTTGATCCTCAAAGGGCTGAAACCCCGATTGATGCGTGACCTCAAGCATACAGTAGGTGCTTGGGTTGATGAGCTACCATCAGTACTTTGGGGATTGAGAACAACTCCAAATCGGTCGACTGGTCGAACTCCGTTCTTCTTAGTCTACGGGGTTGAAGCTGTGCTTCCGAGTGATTTACTTCATAATGCACCCCGAGTGGAACTTTTCTCAGAAGCCGAAGCAGAACAAGCTCGGCAAGATGCTATTGATCTTCTGGAAGAGGAAAGAGAGATGGCCCTAATCCGGTTGACCATTTATCAGCAAGACCTTCGTCGATTCCACGCTAGAAACGTGAGAGGTCGAGCATTTCAAGAGGGAGACTTGGTTCTCCGAATGGATCAGCAACGGCCGCACAAGCTTGCTCCCGCGTGGGAAGGACCCTTGATCATCACCAAGGTGCTCTATGCTACCTCTTGAGCACTGCGTTGGTATTCCCTTGAAGAGGAAAGGGTGATGCAGCAAAGTAGCGTAAGTATTTCCCTCAGTTTTTGAGAACCAAGGTATCAATCCAGTAGGAGGCTACGCGCGAGTCCCTCGCACCTACACAAAACAAATAAATCCTCGCAACCAACGCCATAAGGGGTTGTCAATCCCTTCACGGTCACTTACGAGAGTGAGATCTGAAAGATATGATAGGATAATATTTTTGGTATTTTTCTGATAAAGATGCAAAGTAAAATAAAAGCAAAGGAAATAACTAAGTGTTGGAAGATTAATATGATGAAGATAGACCCGGGGGCCATAGGTTTCACTAGTGGCTTCTCTCGAGAGCATAAGTATTTTACGATGGGTGAACAAATTGCTGTTGAGCAATTGCCAGAATTGAGCATAGTTATGAGAATATCTAGGTATGGTCATGTATATAGGCATCACGTCCGAGACAAGTAGACCGACTCCTGCCTGCATCTACTACTATTACTCCACTCATCGACCGCTATCCAGCATGCATCTAGAGTATTAAGTTCATAAAAACAGAGTAATGCCTTAAGCAAGATGACATGATGTAGAGGGATAAATTCATGCAATATGATAAAAACCCCATCTTGTTATCCTCGATGGCAACAATACAATACGTGCCTTGCTGCCCCTACTGTCACTGGGAAAGGACACCGCAAGATTGAACCCAAAGCTAAGCACTTCTCCCATTGCAAGAAATATCAATCTAGTAGGCCAAACCAAACTGATAATTCGAAGAGACTTGCAAAGATAACCAATCATACATAAAACAATTCGGAGAAGATTCAAATATTGTTCATAGATAAACTTGATCATAAACCCACAATTCATCGGTCTCAACAAACACACCGCAAAAGAAGATTACATCGAATAGATCTCCACGAGAGAGGGGGAGAACATTGTATTGAGATCCAAGAATAGAGAAGAAGCCATCTACCTACTAACTATGGACCCGAAGGTCTGAGGTAAACTACTCACACTTCATCGGAGGGGCTATGGTGATGATGTAGAAGCCCTCCGTGATTGATGCCCCCTCCGGCGGAGCTCCGGAACAGGCCCCAAGATGGGATCTTGTGGGTATAGAAGGTTGCGGTGGTGGAATTAGGTTTTTGGCTCCGTATGTGATCGTTTGGGGGTACGTAGGTATATATAGGAGGAAGGAGTACGTCGGTGGAGCAACAGGGGGCCCACGAGGGTGGAGGGCGCGCCCCCTACCTCGTGGCCTCCTCTTTTGTTTCTTGACGTAGGGTCCAAGTCTCCTGGATCATATTCTTCCTAAAAATCACGTTCCCGAAGGTTTCATTCCGTTTGGACTCGGTTTGATATTCCTTTTCTGCGAAACTCTGAAATAGGCAAAAAACAGCAATTTTGGGCTGGGCCTCCGGTTAATAGGTTAGTCCCAAAAATAATATAAAAGTGAATAATAAAGCCCAATAATGTCCAAAACAGTAGATAATATAGCATGGAGAAATCAAAAATTATAGATACGTTGGAGACGTATCAAGCATCCCCGAGCTTAATTCCTGCTCGTCCTCGAGTAGGTAAATGATAAAAACAGAATTTTTGATGCGGAGTGCTACTTGGCATAATTTCAATGTAATTCTTCTTAATTGTGGTATGAATATTCAGATCCGAAAGATTCAAGACAAAAGTTTAATATTGACATAAATATAATAATACTTCAAGCATACTAATAAAGCAATTATGTCTTCTCAAAATAACATGGCCAAAGAAAGTTATCCCTACAAAATCAAATAGTCTGGCTATGCTCTATCTTCACCACACAAAGTATTTAAATCATGCACAACCCCGATGACAAGCCAAGCAATTGTTTCATACTTTTGACAATTTTTAAACTTATTCAATCTTCACGAAATACATGAGCGTGAGCCATGGACATATCACTATATGTGGAATAGAATGGTCATTGTGGAGAAGACAAAAAGGGAGAAGATAGTCTCACATCAACTAGGCGTATCAACGGGCTATGGAGATGCCCATCAATAGATATCAATGTGAGTGAGTAGGGATTTCCATGCAACGGATGCACTAGAGCTATAAGTATATGAAAGCTCAACAAAAGAAACTAAGTGGGTGTGCATCCAACTCGCTTGCTCACGAAGACCTAGGGCATTTTGAAGAAGCCCGTCATTGGAATATACAAGCCAAGTTCTATAATGAAAAATTCCCACTAGTATATGAAAGTGCCCAAATGAGAGACTCTCTATCATGAAGATCATGGTGCTACTTTGAAGCACAAGTGTGGTAAAAGGATAGTAACATTGTCCCTTCTCTCTTTTTCTCTCATTTTTTTGTCCGGAGTCTCATCCCGACATGTGGGGGAATCATAGTCTCCATCATCCTTTTCCTCACTTGGGACAATGCTCTAAAAATGAAGATCATCACACTTTTATTTTCTTATAACTCAACAATTACAACTCGATACTTAGAACAAAATATGACTCTATATGAATGCCTCTGGCGGTGTACCGGGATATGCAATGAATCAAGAGTGACATGTATGAAAGAATTATGAACGGTGGCTTTGCCACAAATACAATGTCAACTACATGATCATGCTAAGCAATATGACAATGATGGAGCGTGTCATAATAAACGGAATGGTGGAAAGTTGCATGGCAATATATCTCGGAATGGCTATGGAAATGCCATGATAGGTAGGTATGGTGGCTGTTTTGAGGAAGGTTTATGGTGGGTGTATGATACCGGCGAAAAGTGCGCGGTATTAGTGAGGCTAGCAATGGTGGGAGAAAGAAGAGTGTGTATAATCCATGGACTCAACATTAGTCATAAAGAACTCATATACTTATTGCAAAAATCTACAGGTTATCAAAGCAAAGTATTACGCGCATGCTCCTAGGGGGATAGATTGGTAGGAAAAGGCCATCGCTCGTCCCCGACCGCCACTCATAAGGAAGACAGTCAATAAATAAATCATGTTCCGACTTCATCACATAACGGTTCACCATACGTGCATGCTACGGGGATGACAAAATTTAACACAAGTATCTCTCAAATTCACAACTACTCAACTAGCATGACTCTAATATCACCATCTTTATATCTCAAAACAATTATCAAGCATCAAACTTCTCATAGTATTCAACACACTCATAAGAATTTTTACTATTCTTGAATACCAAGCATATTAGGATTATTTAAGCAAATTACCATGCTATTAAAGACTCTAAAAATAATCTAAGTGAAGCATGAGAGATCAATAGTTTCTATAAAACAAATCCACCACCGTGCTCTAAAAGATATAAGTGAAGCACTACAGCAAAAACTCAAAAGATATAAGCGAAGCACATAGAGTATTCTAACAAATTCCAAATCATATATGGCTCTCTCAAAAGGTGTGTACAGCAAGGATGATTGTGGTAAACTAAAAAGCAAATACTCAAATCATACAAGACGCTCCAAGCAAAACACATATCATGTGGTGAATAAAAATATAGCTCCAAGTAAAGTTACCGATGGAAGTAGACGAAAGAGGGGATGCCTTCCGGGGCATCCCCAAGCTTTGGCTTTTTGGTGTCCTTAGATTATCTTGGGGGTTCCATGGGCATCCCCAAGCTTAGGCTCTTTCCACTCCTTGTTCCATAATCCATCTAATCTTTCACCCAAAACTTGAAAACTTCACAATACAAAACTCAACAGAAAATCTCGTGAGCTCCGTTAGCGAAAGAAAACAAAAGACCACTTCAAGGTACTGCAATGAACTCATTCTTCATTTATATTGGTGTTAAACCTACTGTATTCCAACTTCTCTATGGTTTATAAACTATTTTACTAGCCATAGATTCATCAAAATAAGCAAACAACACACGAAAAACAGAATCTGTCAAAAACAGAACAGTCTGTAGTAATCTGTAACTAACGCAAACTTCTGGAACTCCAAAAAATCAGCCAAAACAGGAAGGCCTAGACAATTTGTTTATTGATCAGCAGCAATTGGAATCAGTATTTTATCATGTTCTGGTGATTTTTAACAATTGTTTTCGTGAACAGAAAGTTTCTGGAAATTACAGCAAGATCAAATAACTATCATCCAAGAAGATCCTATAGGTTTAACTTGGCACAAACACTAATTAAAACATAAAAACACATATAACCAGAGGCTAGAACAAATATTTATTCCTAAATAGAAGCAAAAAGCAAAAAAAAACTAAAAATAAAATTGGGTTGCCTCCCAACAAGCGCTATCGTTTAACATCCCTAGCTAGGCATAAAAGCAAGGATAGATCTAGGTATTGCCATCTTTAGTAGGCAATCCATAAGTGGCTCTCATAATAGATTCATATGGTAATTTTATTTTCTTCCTAGGGAAGTGTTCCATGCATTTCTTTAATGGAAATTGGAATCTAATATTCCCTTCCTTCATATCAATAATTGCACCAATCGTTCTAAGGAAAGGTCTACCAAGAATAATAGGACATGAAGGATTGCGATCTATATCGAGAACAATAAAATCTACGGGCACATAAGTCCTATTTGCAACAATAAGAACATCATTAATTCTTCCCATAGGTTTCTTAATAGTGGAATCCGCAAGGTGCAAGTTTAGAGAGCAATCATCAAAATCACGGAAATCTAGCAAATCACACAAAGTTTTGGGAATAGTGGAAACACTAGCACCCAAATCACATAAAGCATAGAACTCATGATCCTTAATCTTAATTTTAATAGTAGGTTCCCACTCATCATAAAGTTTTCCAGGGATAGAAACTTCCAACTCAAGTTTTTCTTCATAAGATTGCATCAAGGCATCAACGATATGTTTGGTAAAAGCTTTATTTTGACTATAGGCATGAGGAGAATTTAGCACGGATTGCAACAAGGAAATACAATCTATCAAAGAGCAATTATCATAATTAAATTCCCTGAAATCCAAAATAGTGGGTTTATTAACATCTAGGGTTTTGATTTCTTCAATCCCACTTTTATCCATTTGTAACGCCCCGAGACCGACGCTCCACACGCTTTCCATGTTTTGCATTGTTGCCGCGTGTTATTTTTGTTTGTTGCATTTCATCATAGCATCATGCACTTTGCATCTGCATGTTTTCATAAAGTTTGCATCCGTTCGTAGTTGCCGCGTCCCTCCTCGCCTCCGTTGACCTTTCTCAGTCCAACCGTTCTTGTGTTGTCCGACCATTTGACCCTCTCTGCATAGTGCATTGACCCCCTCGCGCGCGCCCGGAAGTTGTCCCGAACCCGACCCGCTCTGTCATGACCAATGGGTCCGGATCATCCCCTAACATCTACAAAGCATCTCCGTTTTCTTATTAGGACTCCCTACCTATTTATTTCTCGGCCGTCCGATTATGATCGGAGGGGCTAGATAGCCCTTAACCTAATCCACGTGATGTATATATATATCATCCAACCCTAGATCCTAGGCGCCTTGTCCCATCCTTCCATTCCCTCCGCCGCCACCAGACCAACTCCCTTCGCTCTCGGGATCTTCCCAGATCCCTCCCGATCCACCCACCTACCTCCCTTGGTTTCCGCCACCGCCCAATCCACAGCCTCCAATGCCTCGTCCCCGAGCCGAGCACCATGGAAGAGGAGCAGCGCTCCGCCCTCTCTCTGCTTTGCACTTGAACACCAGCCGCATCGAGCGCCCGCAGCTCCATTCCCGTGCGCCTCCTCTGCTCGGCCTCGCCACCGTTCCGCCACCCCCAGCAAGCTCCGGTGACCTCCAGGACCCCGTGCTGCCGGAGCTGCTCCGTCCGTCGCCCGAACCTACCAAGACGAGCACCAGCAGGGCCGCCCTCTCCTTCCCTATCTCTCCTTTCTTCTTCCCTTCTCCCTCCCGTCTCATCTCCCTGCCTCTTCTCCACAGGAACCAGAGCGCCGCCTGACTCCCTCGATCTGCGATGGGAAACTCCTCAAGCCGCCACCATCTTCTTCCAGGAGCCCGTGGCCTTCTCTGCTTCCCCTCCTCGTGCCTCGCCGGTAGCAAGCTCCACAGCGCCAAGTTCCCCTGCTCGGTCCCCTGCTTCCTCTGTGTCGAGCAGCAGCTCGAGCGTTGCGCTCGCTCGCGAGCCTCGTCCGCCCCGCAGCAGGCCGACCGAACCAACGGGAACCGCCTCGACGCCGTCCAAGCTCCTCCATCGGCCACCTCTACGAGCAGAGCCGCCGGACCAGCAGGCCTGTGCCTCGCGCTTTCTCCTCTCCTTCTATCTCTTTTCCTCCCTCTCTGTATCTTCTCTGAATTTTCCCTGCCATGGTCGCCTCTCCGCAGGTCGCCGATGCTCCGACGGGATCAAGCCACCGGAGCTCCTACACCAACCCTGCCGTCGCCGCTCCACGCCCCAAGTCCCTCGCCTCGCCGTCCCTTCGCCCGCTCGTCGGAGCTCTGCTCCAGGCGCCGCCCGCAGCTCCCTGCATCAAACAGGAGAACGAGCGCACGAGCAGCGCTCGCGTTGACCGCGCCCTTGCCCAGCGGCCTCGCTCGGCATGCCTCCACCAACTAGGCCTCAACCCATGGTGAGCCACCGCAGCGGGCCCCTTCCACTGTTGGCCCAAGTGCAGATTCGTCCCGTAGATGTTTTTTTTCCAGTTCTACGAATTTAGCATTATCCCAGGATTTACCAGTTTTGCAGAAAAACCCCTCATGTTCATGCATGTAATAACTAATTAACCGTGCATCGGTTTAAAATGATTTGTATATGAAAAGTGCTTATAATTTTATCTAGTGTCATAATATGCTGCTTGCATCCATGTTTAAAATGTTTAAAATGCTGTTTGTTTAATTTTGCTCAAATGCCATGTTAAAATGATTTATTCCATAACTAAATAACCGTAGCTCGGATTTAAATAAACTTTATATGTAGATGGGGTAGAAAAATGCCTAGTTTAACACGGTGCACTTTATTTTGCTGTTTTAACAACATTAAAATTGTGTTTATGGCAGAACAGTAGCAAATTCAAAATATGCATATGAGGATTTTCCGGAATTGTTGTTCGTTGTTTCCGGCCTCATTTAAATTGCCTAGATAGGTAGTTTTGTTATGATTCACCTCTTGCCATGCTTAAGCACAGTTAGTATTGTTGGGTACATAAAGGGGAGAGAACTAAATAATTGATGTGGTGTTTCGTCAATATGCAACTCGTTGCATATTGAGCTCCACTTAATTTGTAGTGTTGTTTGTTGCATTTGCCATGCCATGAATCTTTAAACCGGACATGCATTATACTTGTTTGTGCATCATGCCATGCTTTGCTTGTTGGTTTACCATGTTGTTTGTTTCTTTCCGGGTTGCTTCTCTAGTTACCTTTGGTTTCGTTCCGGAGTTGTGAGGATTCGTTCGACTACATCCGTTTGTCTTCTTCATGGACTCGTTCTTCTTCCTTGCGGGATTTCAGGCAAGATGACCATACCCTCGAAATCACTTCTATCTGTGCTTGCTAGTTGTTCATTCTATTGCTATGCTGCGCTACCTACCACTTGCTACATCATTCCTGCCATATTGCCATGCCAAGCCTCTAATCCACTCTTCCTAGCAAACCGTTGTTTGGCTATGTTACCGCTTTTGCTCAGCCCCTCTTATAGCGTTGTTAGTTGCAGGTGAAGTTGAAGATTGCTCCATGTTGGAACATGATTATGTTGGGATATCACAATATCTTTTATTTAATTAATGCATCTACATACTTGGTAAAGGGTGGAAGGCTCGGCCTTATGCCTGGTGTTTGGTTCCACTCTTGCCGCCCTAGTTTCCGTCATACCGGTGTTATGTTCCTTGATTTTGCGTTCCTAACGCGGTTGGGTGATTTATGGGACCCCCTTGACAGTTCGCTTTGAATAAAACTCCTCCAGCAAGGCCCAACCTTGGTTTTAACATTTGCCACCTAAGCCTTTTTCCCTTGGGTTCTGCAGACTCAAGGGTCATCTTTATTTACCCCCCCCGGGCCAGTGCTCCTTCGAGTGCTGGTCTAAACCGAGCAATGTCCGGCGCCCCCTGGGCAACCAGGGTCTATGCCAACCCGACGTCTTGCTCATCCGGTGTGCCCTGAGAACGAGATATGTGCAGCTCCTATCGGGATTTGTCGGCACATTCGGGCGGCTTTGCTGGTCTTGTTTTACCATTGTCGAAATGTCTTGTAAACCGGGATTCCGAGACTGATCGGGTCTTCCCGGGAGAAGGAACATCCTTCGTTGACCGTGAGAGCTTATAATGGGCTAAGTTGGGACACCCCTGCAGGGTATATACTTTCGAGAGCCGTGCCCACAGTTATGTGGCAGATGGGAATTTGTTAATATCCGGTTGTAGAGAACTTGACACTCGACTTAATTAAAATGCATCAACCGTGTGTGTAACCGTGATGGTCTCTTTTCGGCGGAGTCTGGGAAGTGAACACGGTTTTTGGGTTATGTTTGACGTAAGTAGGAGTTCAAGATCACTTCTTGATCATTACTAGTTGACGACCGTTCCGTTGCTCCTCTTCTCGCTCTCATTTGCGTATGTTAGCCACCATATATGCTTAGTGCTTGTTGCAGCTCCACCTCACTACCTTTCCTACCCCATAAGCTTAAATAGTCTTGATCTCGCGGGTGTGAGATTGCTGAGTCCTCGTGACTCACAGATACTTCCAAAACAGTTGCAGGTGCCGAGGATACCAGTGCAGGCGATGCAACCGAGCTCAAGTGGGAGTTCGACGAGGACCTTGGTCCTTACTATGTTTCTTTTCATGTTGATCAGTAGTGGTGCCCAGTTGGGACGATCAGGGATCTAGCAGTTGGGTTATCTTCTTTTCTTTTGGCTTTGACCGTAGTCGGTCTATGTGTGTACTCTGATCTGATTGATGTATGATTTATTTATGTATTGTGTGAAGTGGCGATTGTAAGCCAACTCTTTATCCCATTCTTGTTCATTACATGGGATTGTGTGAAGATGACCCTTCTTGCGACAAAACCACAATGCGGTTATGCCTCTAAGTCGTGCCTCGACACGTGGGAGATATAGCCGCATCGTGGGTGTTACAAGTTGGTAATCAGAGCCATCCCCGACTTAGGAGCCCCCTGCTTGATCGAATCGCTGACGTTGTTGAGTCTAGAAAAAAATGTTTTGAGTCTTAGGATTATATATATCGGAGAGTAGGATTCTTTTTACTCCTCAGTCCCTTCGTCGCTCTAGTGAGGCCTCCTGACGTAGAAGTTTTGACTCTTCTCTCCTCAAATTTCACTAAAAAAAATTCTAGGATCACGCGGGTATCTTGGAATCGTTCCGATGGTTTTGTGACGAGAACATTGTTCTTGGTGCCTCCTGACATTTAGGGGTTGTGGCAGTGTCCCGGGGAGTTGAGCTCCGAGGTGTTGTCGTCACAATTTTATCATCGCAGTTCTGGAATACCTGAGTTTCGCCGACATCGAAAATCTCTTTTATGCAGTTGTTGGTGAGATCACCTCGACGCCACCCAGTACTGGGGCGGGAGTTCGGGAGTATTGCCATAACTCGTATAACGGATGCTTTTCGAAGGTTGAGGTAAATGATTTCCGAAGGTTTCTTGGTTATGTGTTGAAGGATGGATACAACTGGATCTAGGTATTGTTAGTTTGGGTGAGATATATTGTGTCCCCTGTATCCCCAACACCTGATTGCATAACCAGAAAGTTTCGGGAGTTTATAAGTGGGAATTCAAGTAGCTCCTAGGATATCTTTCTGACAGAGGCATGATATGAGATTGGGGTTCGACGTCTAGTGGTCCGCCTTTCCACGGTTGGTTTTACAGTGGTCTCGTAGTGTCTTAAAGAGTCCTTGGCTATGCCGACTCGGGGATGCTTCGTATGTCATGTGCACTGCCTTGTACATGATGGTGCTGTACGATCGAGCCCGTGTGGGCCCCACCACGAAAACTTCGGACTAAATCTCTATCATATGTTTCTTCCGGCTTATTTTGCAAGCCAAATCCTTTGTTTTTTGTTTTGTTTTGTGGTATTCGAGTTGCTTCAATGCGAGGTGTTGATTCCATACCTTCCCTAAATGGTGTTCTCATATTTCTATGTGAATACTAATCCTTCTTGATCATCGAGGTTGCCATGTTAATTCCTTTCCAATCGACGTGCTCTTTTTCAAGTGGATCCGATCATTTCAACATCCGTAAGATCAATTCTCAGCCTTATCAACAGTGTTCGTTTCATCCGCCCCCCTTTATTTTTCCCACCCTCCCACCCTTTTTCTTCAAGGACTAAGATTTCTTAACCAAGTATCCTTTTTATTGATGGGAAGTCTCTCCATCCTTTTCCGTCAATGTTCTTATCCGGTGATTTCCCATGAAGATACTAACGGAGCTTCAAGTTTATTATTCTTCATTCTCGTATTCTTTTCCGGTGGATTCAATTGAAGCTTTCAGTGTTGATTATAGCCATTTCCTCCTTTCAAATGCTTTCTCATGCCGGTAAATCTCTTAATCATTCCCCGCTTGCTATTCAATTGTTCCAGAGTGCTGAAGATATCTCTGAAGATTCGTGTTTCCACTCCGCATCAATTCTAAGTATTTCGAGGTTGTTACCTCATTCAAGCTATTTAATTCAACCGGCGCAATCTTTCTTTTAATCATTCAACGGTGTTTCTTTTGAGTGGGCCCTAACCCACAGGTCTTTTCCCAGGATCTTACCTGACTCTTCTAACTTCCCGGAGCTTCTAAAATTCTTTTCAAAGCTTGACGTAAGAATGAATTATCATCAGTCATATGTCTTTCTCCAAGATCTTTCAAATTCTTTTCATTGTTGATTCAACCTTTCTATTCTTCATGGTTCCGGAGTGCCTCAATAATTCATGGTGGTGTTTCTCGTCATCATTCTCAACATTTGAAGACCGAAGAAGAGTTTCTCTCAAATCTTGCTCCATTCTCTTCAAGATTCATGGTTCTAGCTTGATGCCATCCTCTCATAATTGTTTTCGATTGTGAGAATTCTTTTCACCCATCCGGAGCAATTCATGAGTCTTTTCATTTCTTGATCATCCAAAGGCCATCATTTCAAAAGATTTCTTCGTTCTAAGTTTTCAGCTTCGTTCTCCAATTATTCTAAATTGATGTCTCTTCGTTCATCTCCATATTCTCCTGGTGCATCGTTCAAGTATCCTCTAGTCAGCTCGTGATCTATTCGTTCTCATGTATCTAAATTCCCTCGAGTATTTTCGCGTGTTCTTTAATTCTCGCGGTGTTTCGTCCTCTTTTCTTCAATTGTTTTCAATTCTCGCGGTGGTTCGTTCAAGATTTCTCTTCCTTTGTTATCATATCAATTTATTCGTTGTTTCAATCCTACCGGTGGTTCGTTGAAGACTTTTCTCAAGTTTGCGCCATATCTATCTTAATCCTTTCTACGAGAGTAAGTAGTATGCCAAATCCATTGCTTGTCATCAATTTAATTGGTGACGGATGAGAATAATGTAATTCTTATTCTTGTTTCATCCAAGTGATTAATTCCTTATTCCGGAGATTCATCAAAATTCTTGATCTCATTTGTTCATCTTTCTTTTCTGGAGTTCCAAGCTTTCTGCATTATCTCGTCGCGAAGCTCCACCTAAATCATTGCAAGGCTTCACCTTGTGTTGTCAACTTCTCTTTCTTTCTATCATCCTTTTGTTTACCGGAGTTCTTCATGGAGGCTCTACATGGTGGTTCATCAAAGATTCTTTTCATTCTTCAATTGTTCTTCAAGATTTCTCTCGAAGTTATGATCCGCCAAGCTATACTCTTAAATAAACATGGTGCTCAACACATGTTTGTCTTGAGGAGTCCAAGCATTCTTCATCTTGCATTCTAAAGTGCAATTCGTTCTACCTTATAATTTGAGGTGGTGTTATGTCATTCTTGACAATTTGAGTTCGCGTTTCATGATTCACATGTTGTCAAGAATGAGATATTTTAAATCCACCAATCTCTTCGTTGGATTTATCTTGTGTCATGTTTCACCTAAAGCCTTCCCTAAGGAATGTTGCTAATTGTGGTGTCTAACAATGATCCAAGTTTTCTCCTATCCTCTCGGCGAGAGAAGTTTTCATCTCTTCGTTGATCTTAAGCAAGCAATTGTTTCCGTTAGTGGCGGGTTGTCACCTCATAATTTTGAGATGTGTTCCATAAGCCCACAACAAGCTTGTTATTTTCGTTGTTGGTTTTCCAACAACTCCGTTCAATCCTACTTCGTAAGGATGCTCTTTTAAATTCATTTATGGTAGGAGATGTTGGTTTCATTCTTCGTTCTATTCACTCCAACTATCTAACTACCATGCACTGTTTCCGGAGGCATTGTGATATCGCTCTCTTCGACCCATCTTCTTGTTTTGTCAAGATCATCTTCTTTCCTTGCTTATCCATTTAACCGGGGTGTTGTGATATCTTTCAAGTTCTCTTGATCTTATCAAGTTTTCCTTCTCTTTTCTACCAGAGTGCTGGCTGAATTCTTTTCGCTCTCATTCCTTCTCTATTTCGTTTAACCTGGAGTGGTTTCGAAGTAATTCTCGTTCATTGATTTTTCCATTCTTGTCTTTCAACCTACAAGGTTCTCGTGATGTTCCTTGTTCCTCTTTGCCAACAGAGTGTTTGCAATCTTGTTTGTCTCCGTTGTATTCTTTCTTTCAAGTTGTCCAACCTCTCAAGGTTCATGGTTTCACTCGTTTGTCGAAGAAGCAACTTAGTTTTACCTCTTCTCTTCCTCTTCCGCTTTTCTCCGGTGCCATCCTAGATCTCGGGACGAGATCCTCTTGTAGTGGTGGAGTGTTGTAACGCCCCGAGACCGACGCTCCAGACGCTTTCCATGTTTTGCATTGTTGCCGCGTGTTATTTTTGTTTGTTGCATTTCATCATAGCATCATGCACTTTGCATCTGCATGTTTTCATAAAGTTTGCATTCGTTCGTAGTTGCCGCGTCCCTCCTCACCTCCGTTGACCTTTCTCAGTCCAACCGTTCTTGTGTTGTCCGACCATTTGACCCTCTCTGCATTGTGCACTGACCCCCTCGCGCGCGCCCGGAAGTTGTCCCGAACCCGACCCGCTCTGTCATGACCAATGGGTTCGGATCATCCCCTAACATCTACAAAGCATCTCCGTTTTCTTATTAGGACTCCCTACCTATTTATTTCTCGGCCGTCCGATTATGATCGGAGGGGCTAGATAGCCCTTAACCTAATCCACGTGATGTATATATATATCATCCAACCCTAGATCCTAGGCGCCTTGTCCCATCCTTCCATTCCCTCCGCCGCCACCAGACCAACTCCCTTCGCTCTCGGGATCTTCCCAGATCCCTCCCGATCCACCCACCTACCTCCCTTGGTTTCCGCCACCGCCCAATCCATAGCCTCCAATGCCTCGTCCCCGAGCCGAGCACCATGGAAGAGGAGCAGCGCTCCGCCCTCTCTCTGCTTTGCACTTGAACACCAGCCGCATCGAGCGCCCGCAGCTCCATTCCCGTGTGCCTCCTCTGCTCGGCCTCACCACCGTTCCGCCACCCCCAGCAAGCTCCGGTGACCTCCAGGACCCCGTGCTGCCGGAGCTGCTCCGTCCGTCGCCCGAACCTACCAAGACGAGCACCAGCAGGGCCGCCCTCTCCTTCCCTATCTCTCCTTTCTTCTTCCCTTCTCCCTCCTGTCTCATCTCCCTGCCTCTTCTCCACAGGAACCGGAGCGCCGCCTGACTCCCTCGATCTGCGATGGGAAACTCCTCAAGCCGCCACCATCTTCTTCCAGGAGCCCGTGGCCTTCTCTGCTTCCCCTCCTCGTGCCTCGCCGGTAGCAAGCTCCGCAGCGCCAAGTTCACCTGCTCGGTCCCCTGCTTCCTCTGTGTCGAGCAGCAGCTCGAGCGCTGCACTCGCTCGCGCACTCTACGAGCAGAGCCGCCGGACCAGCAGGCCTGTGCCTCGCGCCTTCTCCTCTCCTTCTATCTCTTTTCCTCCCTCTCTGTATCTTCTCTGAATTTTCCCTGCCATGGTCGCCTCTCCGCAGGTCGCCGATGCTCCGACGGGATCAAGCCACCGGAGCTCCTGCACCAACCCTGCCGTCGCCGCTCCACGCCCCAAGTCCCTCGCCTCGCCGCCCCTTCGCCCGCTCGTCGGAGCTCTGCTCCAGGCGCCGCCCGCAGCTCCCTGCATCGAACAGGAGAACGAGCGCATGAGCAGCGCTCGCGTTGACCGCGCCCTTGCCCAGCGGCCTCGCTCGGCCTGCCTCCACCAACTGGGCCTCAACCCATGGTGAGCCACCGCAGCGGGCCCCTTCCACTGTTGGCCCAAGTGCAGATTCGGCCCGTAGATGTTTTTTTTTCCAGTTCTACGAATTTAGCATTATCCCAGGATTTACCAGTTTTGCAGAAAAACCCATCATGTTCATGCATGTAATAACTAATTAACCGTGCATCGGTTTAAAATGATTTGTATATGAAAAGTGCTTATAATTTTATCTAGTGTCATAATATGCTGCTTGCATGCATGTTTAGAATGTTTAAAATGTTGTTTGTTTAATTTTGCTCAAATGCCATGTTAAAATGATTTATTCCATAACTAAATAACCGTAGCTCGGATTTAAATAAACTTTATATGTAGATGGGGTAGAAAAATGCCTAGTTTAACATGGTGCACTTTATTTTGCTGTTTTAACAACATTAAAATTGTGTTTATGGCAGAACAGTAGCAAATTCAAAATATGCATATGTGGATTTTCCGGAATTGTTGTTCGTTGTTTCGGGCCTCATTTAAATTGCCTAGATAGGTAGTTTTGTTATGATTCACCTCTTGCCATGCTTAAGCACAGTTAATATTGTTGGGTACATAAACGGGAGAGAACTAAATAATTGATGTGGTGTTTCGTCAATATGCAACTCGTTGCATATTGAGCTCCACTTAATTTGTAGTGTTGTTTGTTGCATTTGCCATGCCATGAATCTTTAAACCGGACATGCATCATACTTGTTTGTGCATCATGCCATGCTTTGCTTGTTGGTTTACCATGTTGTTTGTTTCTTTCGGGTTGCTTCTCTCGTTACCTTCGGTTTCGTTCCGGAGTTGTGAGGATTCGTTCGACTACATCCGTTTTTCTTCTTCATGGACTCGTTCTTCTTCCTTGCGGGATTTCAGGCAAGATGACCATACCCTCGAAATCACTTCTATCTTTGCTTGCTAGTTGTTCGTTCTATTGCTATGCTGCGCTACCAACCAGTTGCTATATCATGCCTCCCATATTGCCATGTCAAGCCTCTAATCCACTCTTCCTAGCAAACCGTTGTTTGGCTATGTTACCGCTTTTGCTCAGCCCCTCTTATAGCGTTGTTAGTTGCAGGTGAAGTTGAAGATTGCTCCATGTTGGAACATGATTATGTTGGGATATCACAATATCTTTTATTTAATTAATGCATCTATATACTTGGTAAAGGGTGGAAGGCTCGGCCTTATGCCTGGTGTTTGGTTCCACTCTTGCCGCCCTAGTTTCCGTCATACCGGTGTTATGTTCCTTGATTTTGCGTTCCTAACGCGGTTGGGTGATTTATGGGACCCCCATGACAGTTCGCTTTGAATAAAACTCCTCCAGCAAGGCCCAACCTTGGTTTTAACATTTGCCACCTAAGCCTTTTTCCCTTGGGTTCTGCAGACTCAAGGGTCATCTTTATTTACCCTCCCGGGCCAGTGCTCCTTCGAGTGCTGGTCTAAACTGAGCGATGTCCGGCGCCCCCTGGGCAACCAGGGTCTATGCCAACCCAACGTCTTGCTCATCCGGTGTGCCCTGAGAACGAGATATGTGCAGCTCCTATCGGGATTTGTCGGCACATTCGGGCGGCTTTGCTGGTCTTGTTTTACCATTGTCGAAATGTCTTGTAAACCGGGATTCCGAGACTGGTCGGGTCTTCCCGGGAGAAGGAACATCCTTCGTTGACCGTGAGAGCTTATAATGGGCTAAGTTGGGACACCCCTGCAGGGTATAAACTTTCGAGAGCCGTGCCCGCGGTTATGTGGCAGATGGGAATTTGTTAATATCCAGTTGTAGAGAACTTGACACTCGACTTAATTAAAATGCACCAACCGTGTGTGTAACCGTGATGGTCTCTTTTCGGCGGAGTCCGGGAAGTGAACACGGTTTTTGGGTTATGTTTGACGTAAGTAGGAGTTCAGGATCACTTCTTGATCATTACTAGTTGATGACCTTCCGTTGCTCCTCTTCTCGCTCTCATTTGCGTATGTTAGCCACCATATATGCTTAGTGCTTGCTGCAGCTCCACCTCACTACCTTTCCTACCCCATAAGCTTAAATAGTCTTGATCTCGCGGGTGTGAGATTGCTGAGTCCTCGTGACTCACAGATACTTCCAAAACAGTTGCAGGTGCCGAGGATACCAGTGCAGGCGATGCAACCGAGCTCAAGTGGGAGTTCGACGAGGACCTTGGTCATTACTATGTTTCTTTTCATGTTGATCAGTAGTGGTGCCCAGTTGGGATGATCAGGGATCTAGCAGTTGGGTTATTTTCTTTTCTTTTGGCTTTGACCATAGTCGGTCTATGTGTGTACTCTGATTGATGTATGATTTATTTATGTATTGTGTGAAGTGGCGATTGTAAGCCAACTCTTTATCCCATTCTTGTTCATTACATGGGATTGTGTGAAGATGACCCTTCTTGCGACAAAACCACAATGCGGTTATGCCTCTAAGTCGTGCCTCGACACGTGGGAGATATAGCCGCATCGTGGGTGTTACACCATTTTAGCATCAAGATCTAAAAACTCTGAATTTTTGGAACGCCTTCTAGGTAAAGGTAGATCATATTCAGTCTCATCATTATCAAGATTCATATTGCAAAACAAGGATTTAATAGGAGACACATCAATAACTTTTAGATCTTCATCTTTATTTTCATAGAAATCCGGTTTAGCGGCCATCTTAATAACTAAGGTAGCCTGCTTATCCGATATTTCAGCAGTCAACTTCTCAAGGCGAGCAATTTGGGATCTTAAACCATCAAATTCTTTAGACATATCATCGAGCTCTTTATTCATATAACTCATAAAACTTTTTTGTTCCTTAAGCTCGTTTCTGAAGAAATTATTATGCTCAAATTGCAAAACCATAAAACTCCTGATGTTGCTTTTGATCTCTTCTAACCTTTTAAGGTGAAGATCACCAAATCTAGGTAGAGCCATCGCGACAAACAAGCAATCCAACACACGAGCAAACAAAAAGCAAGTGAAAAAGAGGTGAAAGAAAAAGAGAGGGCGAATAAAACGGCAAGGGTGAAGTGGGGGAGAGGAAAACGAGAGGCAAATGGCAATTAATGTAATGCGGGAGATAAGGGATTGTGATGGGTACTTGGTATGTTGACTTTTGCGTAGACCTCCCCGGCAACGGCGCCAGAAATCCTTCTTGCTACCTCTTGAGCACTATGTTGGTTTTCCCTTGAAGAGGAAAGGGTGATGCAGCAAAGTAGCGTAAGTATTTCCCTCAGTTTTTGAGAACCAAGGTATCAATCCAGTAGGAGGCTACGCGCGAGTCCCTCGCACCTACACAAAACAAATAAATCCTCGCAACCAACGCGATAAGGGGTTGTCAATCCCTTCACGGTCACTTACGAGAGTGAGATCTGATAGATATGATAGGATAATATTTTTGGTATTTTTGTGATAAATATGCAAAGTAAAATAAAAGCAAAGGAAATAACTAAGTGTTGGAAGATTAATATGATGAAGATAGACCCGGGGGCCTTGGTTTCACTAGTGGCTTCTCTCGAGAGCATAAGTATTTTACGGTGGGTGAACAAATTACTGTTGAGCAATTGACAGAATTGAGCATAGTTATGAGAATATCTAGGTATGATCATGTATATAGGCATCACGTCCGAGACAAGTAGACCGACTCCTGCCTGCATCTACTACTATTACTCCACTCATCGACCGCTATCCAGCATGCATCTAGAGTATTGAGTTCATAAAAACAGAGTAACGCCTTAAGCAAGATGACATGATGTAGAGGGATAAATTCATGCAATATGATAAAAACCCCATCTTGTTATCCTCGATGGCAACAATACAATACGTGCCTTGCTGCCCTACTGTCACTGGGAAAGGACACCGCAAGATTGAACCCAAAGCTAAGCACTTCTCCCATTGCAAGAAAGATCAATCTAGTAGGCCAAACCAAACTGATAATTCGAAGAGACTTGCAAAGATAACCAATCATACATAAAAGAATTCAGAGAAGATTCAAATATTGTTCATAGATAAACTTGATCATAAACCCACAATTCATCGGTCTCAACAAACACACCGCAAAAGAAGATTACATTGAACAGATCTCCACGAGAGAGGGGGAGAACATTGTATTGAGATCCAAAAAGAGAGAAGAAGCCATCTAGCTACTAACTATGGACCCGAAGGTCTGAGGTAAACTACTCACACTTCATCGGAGGGGCTATGGTGATGATGTAGAAGCCTTCCGTGATCGATGCCCCCTCCGGCGGAGCTCCGGAACAGGCCCCAAGATGGGATCTTGTGGGTACAGAAGGTTGCGGCGGTGAAATTAGGTTTTTGGCTCTGTATCTGATCGTTTGGGGGTACGTAGGTATATATAGGAGGAAGGAGTACGTCGGTGGAGCAACAGGGGGCCCACGAGGGTGGAGGGCGCGCCCTACGGGGGTAGGCGCGCCCCCTACCTCGTGGCCTCCTCTTTTGTTTCTTGATGTAGGGTCCAAGTCTCCTGGATCATATTCTTCCTAAAAATCACGTTCCCGAAGGTTTCATTCCGTTTGGACTCTGTTTGATATTCCTTTTCTCCGAAACTCTGAAATAGGCAAAAAACATCAATTCTGGGCTGGGCCTCCGGTTAATAGGTTAGTCCCAAAAATAATATAAAAGTGAATAATAAAGCCCAATAATGTCCAAAACAGTAGATAATATAGCATGGAGCAATCAAAAATTATAGATACGTTGGAGACGTATCACTCTACAACGGGGCATATCACCTCTACAATGTGGAGCACAATAAAGACGAGCCACACGCTTGGAATGCAGAGTTGCTCCGCCATTTTTATACTTAAGCACTCGGATTGTTGAGATGTAATAAGAAGTACCTTTTTAGTTTGTTTATCAAAGACACAATTTTACAGTCTTCTAAATGATTGTTGTTGCTTATACATGTGTTTAAAAATCCCCCAGTGGGTAGCTTAGGTGCGAATCCGTTTCACCTGAGTTTGAAACAAAATCCCGCCGAGTGAAGAGCAAGCCTCTCACTCGGGGGTTTAGCCGCAAATCCGTTTCGCCTAAGTTCAAAAAATCCCACCGAGTGAAGAGCAACCCTCTCACTTGGGGGGCTTAGTTGTAGTCCAGTACTCGCCTAAGTTCAAAAAAATCCCACCGAGTGAAGAGCAACCCTCTCACTCGGGGGCTTAGCTGCAGTCCAGTACTCGCCTAAGTTCAAAAAAATCCCACCGAGTGAAGAGCAACCCTCTCACTCGGGGGCTTAGCTGCAGTCCAGTACTCGCCTAAGTTTGAAACAAAATCCCACCAAGTGAAGAGCAACCCTCTCACTCGGGAGCTTAGCTGCAGTCCAGTACTCGCCTAAGTTCAAAAAATCCCACCGAGTGAAGAGCAACCCTCTCACTCGGGGGCTTAGCTACAGTCAAGTACTCGCCTAAGTTCAAAAAATCCCACCGAGTGAAGAGCAACCCTCTCACTCGGGGGCTTAGCTGCAGGCCAGTACTCGCCTAAGTTTAAAAAAATCCCACCGAGTGAAGAGCAACCCCCTCACTCGGGGGCTTAGCTGCAGTTCAGTACTCGCCTAAGTTCAAAAAATCCCGCCGAGTGAAGAGCAACCCTCTCACTCGGGGGCTTAGCTGCAGTCCATTACTCGCCTAAGTTCAAAAAATCCCACTGAGTGAAGAGCAACCCTCTCACTCGGGGGCTTAGCTGCAGTTCAGTACTCGCCTAAGTTTGAAACATGTTCCGAGTGAAGAACGATCTTCTCGCTCGGGGACTTGGCCACACGCTCCATCCTAATCCGCAAGGATGACAAGGTGCAGGTCGTCTACGACCTTCTCCTTAGAGTTGTGCCATAAATACAATGTGTGCTCCATCCTAATCCGCAAGGATCACGAGGTGCAGGTCGACTGCGACCTCCTCCTCAGAGTTGTGCCACAAGTACAATGTACGCTCCATCCCAACCCGCAAGGACGACGAGGTGCAGGTCATCCGTGACCCTCCCCCAAGAATTGTGTCATAAACACAAAAGACTGTTCCGAGTGAAGAAACAAGTTCCACTCGAAGGCAAACTCAAGCATATTCAAAGAAAGACTAAGTTTAAGATAAATCCCACGAGGTTTCAGACCGTGGGTTAAAGTACTCGGGCATCAGACCTGAAGGAGTTTAACGGTTACAAAAACCACTCGACATACCGAGGCAAATTTAATCAGATCATAAAAGTTTGTTCACTCCGCAAGAGGAGGACTGGCAGGCTCGACGAACTCATCCAAGTCAATTCCATCTGCAATTCGAGTGGCAGCAGCAATAAAAGTCTCCATGAAGGACCGGAAGTCAAGCCTCTTGGTGTTGGCAACCTTGATCGCTGCTAGCTTCTCTTCTTTGGCTTCCTTGCAGTGGACGCGGACCAGAGACAGAGCCACATCAACGCCACACTGGGCAGAAGATTTCTTCCATTCCTGCACTCGACCGGGGATCTCATTGAGGCGAGTCATCAGAGACTCGAGGTCATTCTGGAGCGTCGCCCTTGGCCAGAGCGCTGTGTCGATTCGTGACACCGCAACCTTCAGCCGAGCAAGGTAGTCGACAACGCCAGCAACACGAGATTCCAGTCGGAGCACGTTCATGGCAGCTTCGTCCTTAATAGGAGAGAGGATGGGGTCCAAGCTTGTCTCAATTCGCCCAGTCTCTTCCTCGAAGTTCTGGCAGAATTCTGCACACGCAATAAGACGATGAGTCAACAGCTATATAACGAGTCGACAGCAACAAGTCAGTCGGACAAGGAAAGGCACCTTCAAGCATAACGAATAACTTC
Source organism: Aegilops tauschii subsp. strangulata (assembly GCF_002575655.3). Lineage (NCBI taxonomy): Eukaryota > Viridiplantae > Streptophyta > Magnoliopsida > Poales > Poaceae > Aegilops > Aegilops tauschii. The sequence goes on from NC_053040.3 coordinate 94,113,360, forward strand.
TTGGCAAGCCCTCCTAGATAATTCTCCAGCTCATCTCTCTTGTGGGCGATGTCTTCCACTTTGTCGGTCAGGGTCCTCTTGTCCTTCTTCAGTCGAGTCGCCTCCTTGTTGGCTTCATCAAGAGTAGCCTTCAGCTTGGTGTTCTCTTCCTCCAGTTTACCGACTGAGGCCAGCTTCTGGTCAGCGAGTGCAGTTTTCTCTTTTGCTATTTTCTGCGCTGCTGCAAGGTCCAGATCCTTCTTCGCCGAAGCCTGGTTCATTGTTTCTGAAAGAGATAACACTCGGTTCAGAGGAAGGAAAATAACACTCGGTTCAAAAAAGAGTCAGTCGACAAGTTTTTCATACTAGCGGCATCATCCTTAGCCTTCTGCAAATTCGTCTTGGCTAACTCCAGAGCAAGATTGAGCTGGATCTGCTTCTGCTCCAAGTCAGCAAACCGAGCTCCAAGTTCACAAGATTTCTGTGGTCAGGGGATAGTCAGTCGACATACGCGAAGATTGGTTGCTTCCGAGCAATAAAGTAACAAATTCAAAGAGTTCTAAGACTACAGCCGAATCAAACATTCGATAGTAGTCTCGGGGACTACACCCAGTGGGTGCACTCAGCGTGCCCCCACCGGTTTGACTTTTCAAATTGATTTGGTCTGTCCAATCGAAAAAAAAGAGAGAAGAAAGTTATTACTGAAGGAAATATGCCCTAGAGGCAATAATAAAGTTATTATTTATTTCCTTATATCATGATAAATGTTTATTATTCATGCTAGAATTGTATTAACCGGAAACATAATACATGTGTGAATACATAGACAAACAGAGTGTCACTAGTATGCCTCTACTTGACTAGCTCGTTGATCAAAGATGGTTATGTTTCCTACCCATAGACATGAGTTGTCATTTGATTAACGAGATCACATCATTAGGAGAATGATGTGATTGACTTGACCCATTCCGTTAGCTTAGCACTTGATCGTTTAGTATGTTGCTATTGCTTTCTTCATGACTTATACATGTTCCTATGACTATGAGATTATGCAACTCCCGTTTACCGGAGGAACACTTTGTGTGCTACCAAACGTCACAACGTAATTGGGTGATTATAAAGGTGCTCTACAGGTGTCTCCGAAGGTACTTGTTGGGTTGGCGTATTTCGAGATTAGGATTTGTCACTCCGATTGTCAGAGAGGTATCTCGGGGCCCACTCGGTAATGCACATCATTATAAGCCTTGCAAGCATTGTAACTAATGAGTTAGTTGCGGGATGATGTATTACGGAACGAGTAAAGAGACTTGCCGGTAACGAGATTGAACTAGGTATTGAGATACCGACGATCGAATCTCGGGCAAGTAACATACCGATGACAAAGGGAACAACGTATGTTGTTCTGCGGTCTGACCGATAAAGATCTTTGTAGAATATGTAGGAGCCAATATGGGCATCTGCTACCTCTTGAGCACTGCGTTGGTTTTCCCTTGAAGAGGAAAGGGTGATGCAGCAAAGTAGCGTAAGTATTTCCCTCAGTTTTTTAGAACCAAGGTATCAATCCAGTAGGAGGCTATGCGCGAGTCCCTCGCACCTACACAAAACAAATAAATCCTCGCAACCAACGCGATAAGGGGTTGTCAATCCCTACACGGTCACTTACGAGAGTGAGATCAGATAGATATGATAGGATAATATTTTTGTGATAAAGATGCAAAGTAAAATAAAAGCAAAGGAAATAACTAAGTGTTGGAAGATTAATATGATGAAGATAGACCCGGGGGCCATAGGTTTCACTAGTGGCTTCTCTCAAGAGCATAAGTATTTTACGGTGGGTGAACAAATTACTATTGAGCAATTGACAGAATTGAGCATAGTTATGAGAATATCTAGGTATGATCATGTATATAGGCATCACGTCCGAGACAAGTAGACCGACTCCTGCCTGCATCTACTACTATTACTCCACACATCGACCGCTATCCAACATGCATCTAGAGTATTAAGTTCATAAGAACAGAGTAACGCCTTAAGCAAGATGACATGATGTAGAGGGATAAATTCATGCAATATGATAAAAACCCCATCTTGTTATCCTCGATGGCAACAATACAATACGTGCCTTGCTACCCCTGGCAGGGTCATCTGCACTGCCATCCTCAGTCGGAAACTGCTCGGTGTAGGAATCGGTCCACGGACAGTGCTGCTGAATCCACTCCTCTTCCTCAGTGATCTGGCCCTCAGACCCACTGACAACGATCGCACCCAGCTAACGCATGAGCTCCTTGTGACGCCCCTAGCCTTCTTCTCAGTCACATGGGTCATGTACTGACCATGAGACTCCATGCAGAAGAGCTTCTTCATCTTGCGCTTGAGCTTCTTTGCCCAAGAGGGCTCTGTCCCAGAAGGCTCATAATCCTCATCGTCATCATCGGCCTCAGCCCTGTCCTTGGTCTCCATGTCAGCAGCAGTAGATGGACCCCCAGATTTAGGGGCTGGGGTGCCCCAATTGTCCTTCTTCCTCAGACGCTTGATCTCATGAGAAACCAATTCTCCAGTTTCCAGCAACACCTGGGGATAGACACGTGCCCAGGCCTTCTCAATGAGTAGCATGATGAACGGACCATAGATCAGGCACTTGCGCTCGAAATGGCAGTAAGAAGTTCAGACCACATAACATGAGAAATGTCCAGGGACTCGCCAGTGTTTGCTTCCTTCTCATGCTGGCAGAAGAGAAGCATATCCACGAGATAGGAGTGGACCATATCCAGATTCCCGATGCGAGGGAAGAGGGTCTCCCGAAAGACACGATGAAGGATGTCCAGGAAGGTAGACAGCTCATAGGTTTCCTTCTTAGTCACAGGGTTAACCTTCACAGAGCAGTAGGGCCAGAGGGCTTGCTTGTGAGTGGAGTTGACATTGCGGTGAGGGCGAAAGCCGACAGGAGTCTCAAGCCCGTGATCTTCCACCTCAAGTAACTCCATGAAGGCCTTCCACTTGACAGACAGCAACTTGCCATTTGTCATCCAGGTCAGTGTCCTTTCTTCATCAGTTCCAAGATGGACAGTAGCATAGAATTGAGCCACCAAATCTACATCAAAGTCCTTGTTGAACTGCATGATTTTGAGAATGTTTAGCTGAGAACACATCTGAAGAGCTTCACCAAAGTACTCAGGATCCTTCTCCATGGCATCCGTGTCGATGGAGCGAACATCAACATAGAGATTCTTCTTGGCCTTGATCACATCAAAGTAGATGGCAAACTGAAAGCGGTTCCAGAACGGGCGGTTGACCAAATTGGGTTCTTGGTCTTCCGCATAGGGGTTGCGGCGAGGCCTTTCCCAGAACTCCTTGGCAGTCAACTCAGTCACAGTCTTGCCCCTTGGCTTCGGCCTGTTGGCAGGTTTCTTCTGGAGTTGAGGCGGAGGTGCCACACTTGAGGAAGCACCTGCTGACTCAGAGGTGCGGTAGCGCTTTGATGTTGCACGTCCGGGGTTGACACGGCGGACTTGCTGCTCAGGATGTTCATCACCTGGAACCAAACACACGAACAGAAGAACCAGCACGAAAGAAAGAGCATAAGCTTCCAAACAAAACAACATGGATCAAACAGTGGTAGGAAAATGATGGAATCTTGCAAGCAGCAGTAGTACCACTGGCCATAGGCGGCAGTACCGCTCAAGCAGTAGTACCGCTCCAGTGGGAGCGGTAGTACCGCTCAAGACTGGGAAACGGCGGTTCCTACTGCCGTGGTCAGATCCGGCACTACCGGACTGCCAAATTCAAAAATACTCCTACCAAAACTTAATCCACACAATCTAGACGCCTTCTCCAAACTACTCAAGCCAAGATTTAGCCAAAAATCGAGAGATGCAACCACTATTGCCCCAAAGACGCTAGATCTGAGAACTAGACAAAAAGAGAGGAGGAACTAGGGCAATACCGGCATCCATGGCAAGAGGACGAGGTGGGGATCAACTCCACCAAAGGGAATGGAGAGGGATGGCCCGGAGACGGCGGCCCGCCGGAGCCCTCCCGCGGCGAGGCGACGCTGGAATGAGGAAGAGGAACGAGGGGGCGGTGCGAATGAGTATGGGAGAGGAGAAACCTCCCCCTGCCCCGACATAACCCCTGGTCCCGCCCCCAACGGTAGTACCGCTCGGGTGGGCGGTAGTACCGCTTGTCAACATAAGCGGTAGTATCGCGCACCACCAGCGGTAGTACCACCCAGCGAGATTCAACTACTAGACAAGAAGGCTTGGCTCAAAAAGGAACGAAAAACAAACGGCAAGAAGAGGAGACTAAGAAAAGGCAGAGAGAAAGGCAAGAGACAACGAGAACCAACCACAAGACACAACCTCTCCATGGAGAGGGCGGTGGCCGGAGCCACCTATGTTTGAGTCAATTGGTATGGCACCGCGAAGAATTATCCTTGGGCCCATGACCAAAACTCGTCTTTGAAGCACAAGTACCATCAAAAATGGCTAATGTGAAAGAGTTGATCAATTTATGCATAATAAGGGGAGGAAGAGTTCATTGAGAGAACAACACTCCCCCTATGTCCATGCCTACACCTAAACAAGATAACAAGTTGAGTATGGTGGGGAGTGCAAGTGTTCAAACAACATTGCTCGAATCAATGATATTTAACTCATGCCTTAACTCGCGAAATCTTGCTTCATCCAACGGCTTCGTGAAAATATCTGCAAGGTTATCATGAGTGTTGACATAGTTGAGCTCGATCTCCCCTCGCCTAATATGATCCCGGATGAAGTGATACCGAATCTCAATATGCTTCGTCTTGAAGTGTTGCGCCGGGTTGAGAGAAATCTTGATGGCACTTTCATTGTCACACCAAAGAGGCAATTTGTCACAAATGACACCGTAATCCTTTAAAGTTTGCCTCATCCATAAGAGTTGTGCACAACAACTGCCGGCCGCCACATACTCCGCTTCGGTGGACGAGAGAGACACACAACTTTGCTTTTTAGAAGACCAACTTACCAAAGAGCAACCAAGGAATTGGCACCCTCCGGAAGTGGACTTCCTATCCACTTTGTCTCCCGCCCAATCGGAGTCCGAATACCCTACAAGCTTGAAGTTTGCTCCTCTTGGGTACCATAAGCCAAAGTTTGGGGTATGAGCCAAATATCGAAAGATTCGCTTGACCGCCACAAAGTGGCTTTCCTTAGGTGCGGCTTGAAAACGTGCACAAATTCCCACACTCAACATGATATCCGGTCTAGATGCACAAAGGTAAAGTAAGGAACCAATCGTGGAGCGATATACCTTTTGATCCACCGCTTTACCATTGGGATCGATGTCAAGTTGGCACTTGGTGGGCATTGGAGTGGACGCCAGCTTGACATCACTTAGCTTGAATCTCTTGATCATGTCTTGAGTGTATTTGGCTTGGTTGATGAAGGTTCCTTCTCTTCTTTGCTTTACTTCGAAACCGAGAAAGAACTTCAACTCTCCCATGGAAGACATCTTCAACTTTGAGGTCATGAGTGCGGCAAATTCCTCATTGAAAGCTTTGTTAGGGGAACCAAAGATAATGTCATCAACATATAGTTGGCACACAAACAACTCCCCTTTGACCTTCTTAGTAAAAAGAGTGGGGTCGATTAGCCCAACTTCAAACCCACGATCTTGTAACAACTCGGTAAGGTGGTCATACCACGCACGTGGGGCTTGTTTAAGGCCATAGAGTGCCTTATCGAGTTGATACACATGATCGGGAAAGTAGGGATCCTCGAACCCGGGGGGTTGCTTGACATAAACCAACTCATTAATAGGACCATTAAGAAAAGCACTCTTCACATCCATTTGTTGCAACTTAAAGTTGTGATGAGAAGCATAAGCAATCAACAAATGAATAGATTCAAGGCGAGCAACGGGAGCAAAGGTTTCACCGTAGTCGATACCCTCGACTTTGGAGTAGCCTTATGCCACCAATCGTGCCTTGTTGCGGATGATGGTCCCATGAGCATCTTGCTTGTTCTTGAATATCCACTTGGTTCCAATGACATTGTGGTTCCCCGTTGGCCTTGGCACTAATCTCCACACCTTGTTGTACTCGAAGTTGTTGAGTTCTTCATGCATGGCATTAAGCCAATCCGGATCTTCGAGTGCTTCATATACCTTTTGGGGTTCCACACAAGAGACAGATGCGTGATGTTCACAATAGTTTGCCAATTGTCTACGAGTGCTTACCCCCTTTTGAATGCTTCCAAGCACATTCTTCATGAGATGACCCTTGGTGGAGAGCTTGGAAGCAATCTTGGCGGCACGACGCTCCAATTCCTCCTCGGTGGTGAGTTGAGGAGCGGTCACTTGATCATCTTGAGCGCCATCTTGAGCTTGTTCTTGATCTTGAACTTGCTCGGAGGAGAGAACTTGACCTTGGGCATCACTTGGTGTGTCACCACCGTCTTGAGCATGATCTTGCCCTTGGTCTTGTTCATGAGGTTGAGGGCCTTAACTTTGTTCTTCGGAAGCGTGTGGGCCTTGGGTTGGTGATGGCTCCACTTGAGTGGAGCATTGTCCTTCTCCTTCAGCCACAAGGGGTTCCTCAATGGGTAGGATAAAACCAACACCCATTCTTCTTATGGCTTGAGGAGGAATTTCATCACCTACATCACAAGTGCCACTTTGCTCCACTTGGGAGCCGTTATTCTCATCAAACTCCACGTTACACGTCTCCTCAATAAGTCCCGTGGATTTATTGAGGACACGGTAAGCATGAGAGTTTGTAGCATAACCAACAAATATGCCCTCATAAGCTCTAGCCTCAAATTTAGACAACCGAACACCTTTCTTGAGAATGAAACACTTACACCCGAACACCCGAAATTACTTGAGGTTGGGCTTGTTACCGGTGAGTATCTCATATGGAGTCTTGTTCAAGCCCTTGCGGAGGTAGAGCCGATTGGATGCATGACACGCGGTGTTGATGGCTTTGGCCCAAAAGTTGTATGGAGACTTGAACTCCGCCATCATGGTCCTTGCAGCATCCATCAACGTCCGTTTCATTGGTGGGCATATTGAGAAATGACAACTTTGCCGAGTCCCAATACCTTAGAAGATGAGGCATCACCCCACTCGACATTGGTGGGCATAGATGGAATCTTGTGCACGTCCAACACCAAGTCCTTGCTTTTGGTCATATGATTTGTAGCTCCACTATCGAGCAACCATGATCCCCCACCGGAAGCAAACACCTACAAGAGATCAATGCTTGGTTTTAGGTACCCATTTTGTAATGGGTCCTTTGATGTTAGTAACAAGGGTCTTAGGAACCCAAATATACCATTCAATATACTCATGAGGAGAACCAACAAATTTGGCATAAACATGCCCATCACTAGCACGGCATAGCACATAAGAAGGATTAAAGTCGTCGGCTTTGTTGGAAGGGGTGGCATTTCCCTTCTTGACACCGCCACCCTTCGCATTGTTCTTCTTCTCCTTGGAAGCACCCTCTCCCTTCTTCACAAAAGTTTGCTTGAGAGGAGGAAGTCGTTTGGTCTTGTCATTCTTCTTCTTGTTCTTGGGCTTGGGTGCGAACCCAATCCCCTCCTTGGCCACAACTTCCTTTTGATTGCTCAAAAGGTCGTTGAGGTTCTTCTCACCTTGTATGCATGACACAAGGCCTTTCTCAAGTTGCTCCTTCAACTTAGCATTCTCCTCAACAAGATGCACATGCTCACAACAAGGGTTAGTAGCATTTGCATTATCAATTAACACCATATGAGGAAAGGTGGATTTCCCCTTAGTTAGCTTCACTTGGAGTTGATCATGAGACTCCTTGAGGCTAGCATGAACACCCTTCAAGACTTTGTGAGCCTTGTCGAGAATGTCAAACTCCTCTTTGAGTCTAGCAAGATCAACCCCAAGCTTTGCCTTCTCGGAGTTTAGCACACGAGACACAACAAGAGCATGATCAAGATCTTTCTTTAACTTAGCATGATCATCGTTGTATGACTCCTCAAGAGCCAAACGAAGACCACACTCTTCGTCAAGAGCATTGGAAAGATCCGAAATCTCATCGGCATAGTCACGACTATGCCCCTCCACCTTAGAGATGGTATCTTCGTGAGCCTCGATCATGTCATTGGCTTCACCAAGTTGTTCCAAGAGAGCAACGAAGTGCTTCTTGGATTTACCCTTGAGTTTACCCATAAAGGTCTCAAACTCATTTTCCTCCACATTTGTCCCCTCATGTTCATCAATGCTATCCATCGAAGAAGGATGATTAATGATGGTAGTTTTTATGTTGGGGGTCACCTTGTTGGTGGCTTTAGCCATGAGGCACTTGGCGGTGATGTTCTCATTGGGTGAGTCGAAGAGAGACATCCATGGAGTCATCGCAATGGCAACGGAGGCCATGGCAACCGACTCACCATCTTCATCATCGTCATCATCCTCATTGTACTCTTCTTGTACCACCAATGCCTTGGGAGGAGTCTTCTTGGTGAAGTTGCTCTTGTTGGGGAACGACTTGGCCTTGTCCTTTCGGATGAGCTTGCCACCATTGTCTTCCCTCTTCTCGTAAGGGCACTCCGCAACAAAGTGGCTCACATTGCCACAATTGAAGCAAGTCCTCACTCGTCGCTTGCCCTTTACGCCACTTGAATTGTTCTTGTTGAAGTTTGGCCTTGTGTTCTTCTTGCTCCAAAATTGCCTTGAAGCAAGAGCCATGTGTTCATGATAGGCATACTTCGTATCTTCGAGGTTGCTCTCCTCTTCTTCCTCTTCATCCTCTTCCTCCATACTATCCTTGGCCTTTAGAGCAAGGTTGGGCTTCTTTACTCTTTGAGAGCGAAGAACCGCATTGTCGGCGGTCTTGTCCAAGATGCTCATAGCAACGAACTCATCCAACACTTCACTTGAGGACAAGGTGTGGAAGTCCGGCCTTTGACGAATGACGGAGGACATGGCTTTGTGGTAGGGCATCATTGCCTTGAGGAATTTGCGCTTGATCCAATTGTCATCCGTGTCCTTACTTCCATGATCTCGGAGAGAGACCGCGAGTTTGGTTACTCTCCGAAAAAGCTCACGAGGTTCTTCATCTTCTTTCATTGCAAACTCATCGACTTCATCTTGCACCACTTCATAGTTGGAGCGTTGAATGCTTGCGCTTCCCCGATAGAGGGAAACCACTTGGAGCCAAGCATCTTTGGCCACGGTGTAGGGCCGGAGATGAGGAAGATCTTTGGGTGGGATTGCTTCTTGGATGATGAAGAGAGCATTCTCATTGAATTGATGATCCACGACTTCTCTAGGAGTGAAGTTACTTCGGTCATGCGGATAGAAACCTTCTTCAATGATTCTCCAAAGGTTAGTGTTCACATGATTTAAATGACGCTTAAAATGATAGACCCAAGAATCAAAATCTACATTCTTCTCAATCTTAGGGGTCGGGCCGGCATGATTCAAATGAGTGGAGGGAAGCGGTCCACCATAGACAAGTGGAGGTTCCACATGGGCAAAGATGCCGGTGCCATTTTTACCACTAGAAGAAGGAGCTTTCTCGCTAGTAGCTTCCCCCTTGTCGGAGGTAGCATCCGTCACCTTGTTGGCGGGATCACCCACTTTCAACGGTGCGGTGGAAAGTTTAAGCCCTTCTAAGAATTTATTAAACATGCTCTCGACCTCGGTAGTCATGGAGGTTTTCAATGTGTCCAACGCCACATTGAATTCCTCACGAGAGACCGCGGTTCCCCCATCTCCCGTAGACGAGACCGGATTCACACCGGAGTGCTCCTCCACACCATCTACGACATCAACCATACTCTTCGGACAGTAAAGTCCTTAATAAAGAGACAAGGCTCTGATACCAATTGAAAGGATCGATATAGTTGACTAGAGGGGGGGTGAATAGGCAACTAACAATTTTTAGCTTTTCTTTACCGATTTAAACTTTGCATCAAAGTAGGTTGTCTAGATATGCAACTAAGTGAGCAACCTATATGATGCAATGACGACAAGCACACAAGCAAGCAAGGGATTTAACACAAGTACGCATGCGAAAGTAAAGGGACGAGATAACCAAGAGTGGAGCCGGTAAAGACGAGGATGTGTTACCGAAGTTCCTTCCTTTTGAGGGGAAGTACGTCTCCGTTGGAGCGGTGTGGAGGCACAATGCTCCCCAAGAAGCCACTAGGGCCACTGTATTCTCCTCACGCCCTCACACAATGTGAGATGCCGTGATTCCACTATTGGTGCCCTTGAAGGCGGCGACCGGACCTTTACAAACAAGGTTGGGGCAATCTCCACAACTTAATTGGAGGCTCCCAACGACACCACAAAAGCTTCACCACAATGGACTATGGCTCCGTGGTGACCTCAACCGTCTAGGGTGCTCAAGAACCCAAGAGTAACAAGATCCGCTAGGGATTAGTGGGGGGAATCAAATTTCTCTTGGTGGAAGTGTAGATCGGGGCCTTCTCAACCAATCCCGAGCAAATCAGCAAGTTTGATTGGCTAGGGAGAGAGATCGGGCGAAAATGGAGCTTGGAGCAACAATGGAGCTTTTTGGGGGAAGAGGTGAGTCAACTTTGGGAAGAAGACCTCCTTATATAGTGGGGGGGAACAATCCAACCGTTACCCCCAAAACAGCCCCGCAGAGGGCGGTACTACCGCAGGAGGCAGCGGCACTACCGCTGAGCACAGCGGTACTACCGCTCCCCCGGGCGGTACTACCGTGAAGTTTGGAGGGCAGGAGAGAGACGGACCCGAGCGGTACTGCTGTGGTGGTAGGGCGGTACTACCGCTCATGAGCGGCACTGCCGCTCTACTGCCGCTGCAAAGTACCGCACAATCCGACACGAGAAATGACCCCTCGAGTCGACGCGGTAGGGGCCTGGTACCGCAGCGGTACTACTGCTGAGGACCCACCGGCGGTACTACCACTGCGAAGCAGTACTGCCGCCTGTGACCCCTAAGCAGTACTACCGCTGGGTACCGCGGTACTACCGCTGAGACCAGACACAGCCCAAAGAAAGGGGAAAGAGATCTCCATTGAAGCGGAAAGGCTCAGAGGGTGTAAAAGGATGTGTACGTGTTGATTCCACCCTAGCCTTACCAAAGCGGACCCCCTCTTGATAGTACGGTGACTCCACGAAACTAGTCCACCAAAAAGAAGCGAAAGAGCTACACCGTCTTGAATGACACTCCGAGGGGAAAGTAATCGTCTCGTGCCAAAGGATGAATCTCTGAGATGCTCAAAGCACATGATTAGTCCGCAAACATGTTGTCATCAATCACCAAAACTACATCTAGAGAGATATGCCTTAACACCCCCTACCTCGTGGCTTCCTCCTTTGTTTCTTGACGTAGGGTCCAAGTCTCCTGGATCATGTTCATTCCAAAAATCACGTTCCCGAAGGTTTCATTCCGTTTGGACTCCGTTTGATATTCTTTTTCTATGAAACTCTGAAATAGGCAAAAAAAAAGCAATTCTGGGCTGGGCCTCCGGTTAATAGGTTAGTCCCAAAAATAATATAAAAGTGAATAATAAAGCCCAATAATGTCCAAAACAGAAGATAATATAGCATGGAGCAATCAAAAATTATAGATACGTTGGAGACGTATCAAGCATCCCCAAGCTTAATTCCTGCTCGTCCTCGAGTAGGTAAATGATAAAAACAGAATTTTTGATGCGGAGTGCTACTTGGCATAATTTCAATGTAATTCTTCTTAATTGTGGTATGAATATTCAGATCCGAAAGATTCAAGACAAAAGTTCATATTGACATAAAAAATAATAATACTTCAAGCATACTAACTAAGCAATTATGTCTTCTCAAAATAACATGGCCAAAGAAAGTTATCCCTACAAAATCATATAGTCTGGCTATGCTCTATCTTCACCACACAAAATATTTAAATCATGCACAACCCCGATGACAAGCCAAGCAATTGTTTCATACTTTTGACATTTTCAAACTTTTTCAATCTTCACGCAATACATGAGCGTGAGCCATGGACATAGCACTATATGTGGAATAGAATGGTGGTTGTGGAGAAGACAAAAAAGGACAAGATAGTCTCACATCAACTAGGCGTATCAACGGGCTATGGAGATGCCCATCAATAGATATCAATGTGAGTGAGTAGGGATTGCCATGCAACGTATGCACTAGAGCTATAAGTATATGAAAGCTCAACAAAAGAAACTAAGTGGGTGTGCATCCAACTCGCATGCTCACGAAGACCTAGGGCATTTTGAGGAAGCCCGTCATTGGAATATACAAGCCAAGTTCTATAATGAAATTTCCCACTAGTATATGAAAGTGATATCATAGGAGACTCTCTATCATGAAGATCATGGTGCTACTTTGAAGCACAAGTGTGGTAAAAGGATAGTAACATTGTCCCTTCTCTCTTTTTCTCTCATTTTTTTTATTTGGGCCTTTTCTCTTTTTTTATGGCCTCTTTTTTTAGTCCGGAGTCTCATCCCGACTTGTGGGGGAATCATAGTCTCCATCATCCTTTCCTCACTTGGGACAATGCTCTAAAAATGATGATAATCACACTTTTATTTTCTTACAACTCAACAGTAACAACTCAATACTTAGAACAAGATATGACTCTATGTGTATGCCTCCGGCGGTGTACCGGGATACGCAATGAATCAAGAGTGACATGTATGAAAGAATTATGAACGGTGGCTTTGCCACAAATACAATGTCAACTACATGATCATGCAAAGCAATATGACAATGATGGAGCGTGTCATAATAAACGGAACGGTGGTAAGTTGCATGGCAATATATCTCGGAATGGCTATGGAAATGCCATGATAGGTAGGTATGGTGGCTGTTTTGAGGAAGGTATATGGTGGGTGTATGATACCGGCGAAAAGTGCGCGGTATTAGAGAGGCTAGCAATGGTGGAAGGAAGAAAGTGCGTATAATCCATGGACTCAACATTAGTCATAAAGAACTCATATACTTATTGCAAAAATCTACAAGTTATCAAAGCAAAGTATTACGCGCATGCTCCTAGGGGGATAGATTCGTAGGAAAAGACCATCGCTCGTCCCCGACCGCCACTCATAAGGAAGACAATCAATAAATAAATTATGGTCCGACTTCATCACATAACGGTTCACCATACGTGCATGCTACGGGAATCACAAACTTTAACACAAGTATTTCTCAAATTCGCAACTACTCAACTAGCATGACTAATATTACTACCTCCATATCTCAAAACAATCATCAAGCATCAAACTTCTCATAGTATTCAACACACTTATAAGAATTTTTTACTATTCTTGAATACCTAGCATATTAGGATTTTTAAGCAAATTACCATGCTATTTAAGACTCTCAAAATAATCTAAATGAAGCATGAGAGATCAATAGTTTCTATAAACAAAACCACCACCGTGCTCTAAAAGATATAAGTGAAGCACTAGAGCAAAAACTATATAACTCAAAAGATATAAGCGAAGCACATAGAGTATTCTAATAATTTTCGAATCATGTGTGTCTCTCTCAAAAGGTGTGTACAGCAAGGATGATTGTGGTAAACTAAAAATCAAAGACTCAAATCATACAAGACGCTCCAAGCAAAACACATATCATGTGATGAATAAAAATATAGCTCCAAGTAAATTACCGATGGAAGTAGACGAAAGAGGGGATGCCTTCCGGGGCAACCCCAAGCTTTGGCTTTTTGGTGTCCTTAGATTATCTTGGGGGTGCCATGGGCATCCCCAATCTTAGGCTCTTTCCACTCCTTGTTCCATAATCCATCAAATCTTTCACCCAAAACATGAAAACTTCACAACACAAAACTTAACAGAAAATCTCATGAGCTCCGTTAGCGAAAGAAAACATAAGACCACTTCAAGGTACTGTAATGAACTCATTCTTTATTTATATTGCTGTTAAACCTACTGTATTCCAACTTCTCTATGGTTTATAAAATATTTTACTAGCCATAGATTCACTAAAATAAGCAAACAACACACGAAAAACAGAACTGTCAAAAACAGAACAATCTGTAGTAATCTGTAACTAACGCAAACGTCTGGAACTCCAAAAAATCAGAAAAAATAGGAAGACCTAGGAAATTTGTTTATTGATCAGCAGCAATTGGAATCAGTATTTTATCACATTCTGGTGATTTTTAACAATTGTTTTCGTGAACATAAAGTTTCTGGAAATTACAGCAAGATCAAATAACTATCATCCAAGAAGATCCTATAGGTTTAACTTGGCACAAACACTAATTAAAACATAAAAACACATCTAACCAGAGGCTAGAACAAATATTTATTCCTAACCATAAGCAAAAAGCAAAAACCTAAAAATAAAGTTGGGTTGCCGCCCAACAAGCGCTATCGTTTAACGCCCCTAGCTAGGCATAAAGGCAAGGATAGATCTAGGTATTGCCATCTTTGGTAGGCAAACCATAAGTGGCTCTCATAATAGATTCATATGGTAGTTTTATTTTCTTCCTAGATAAGTGTTCCATGCCTTTCTTTAATGGAAATTGGAATCTAATATTCCCTTCCTTCATATCAATAATTGCACCAATCGTTCTAAGGAAAGGTCTACCAAGAATAATAGGACATGAAGGATTGCAATCTATGTCAAGAACGATAAAATCTAGGGGCACATAGTTCCTATTTGCAACAATAAGAACATCATTAATTATTCCCATAGGTTTCTTAATAGTGGAATCCGCAAGGTGCAAGTTTAAAGAGCAATCATCAAAATCATGGAAACCTAACAAATCGCACAAAGTTTTGGGAATAGTGGAAACACTAGCACCCAAATCACACAAAGCATAGCATTCATGATCTTTAATCTTAATTTTAATAGTAGGTACCCACTCATCATAAAGTTTTCTAGGGATAGAAACTTCCAACTCAAGTTTTTCTTCATAAGATTGCATCAAAGCATCAATGATATGTTTGGCGAAAGCTTTATTTTGACTATAAGCATGAGGAGAATTTAGCACGGATTGCAACAAGGAAATACAATCTATCAAAGAGCAATTATCATAATTAAATTCCTTGAAATCCAAAATAGTGGGTTTATTAACATCTAGGGTTTTTCTCTCTTCAATCCCACTTTTATCAATTTTAGCATCAAGATCTAAAAACTCCGAATTTTTGGAACGCCTCCTAGGTAAAGGTGGATCATATTCAGTCCCATCATTATCAAGTTTCATATTGCAAAACAAAGATTTAATAGGGGACACATCAATAACTTTTAGATCTTCATCTTTATTTTCACAGAAATTAGAAGAACACACTTTTATAAAGAAATCTTTCTTAGCACGCATCCTAGCGGTTCTTTCTTTGTACTCATCAATGGAAATTCTCATGGCTTTGAGAGACTCATTGATATCATGCTTAGGAGGAATAGATCTAAGTTTCAAAGAATCAACATCAAGAGAAATTCTATCAACGTTCCTAGCCAATTCATCAACTTTAAGCATTTTTTCTTCAAGCAAGGCATTGAAATTCTTTTGCGAATTCATAAACTCCTTAACACTAGTCTCAAATTCAGAAGGCATCTTATTAAAATTTCCATAAGAATTGTTGTAGGAATTACCATAATTATTAGAGGAATTGCTAGGATAAGGCCTAGGATTAAAATTCCCTCTATACGCGTTGTTACCAAAATTATTCCTACCAACAAAATTCACATCCATAGATTCATTATTATTCTCAATCAAAGTAGACAAAAGCATATCATTAGGATCGGAAGAAACACTCTTACTAGCAAATAATTTCATATGTTCATCCATCTTTCCACTCAAAACATTAATTTCTTCTATCGCATGCACCTTTTTATTAGTAGATCTTTCAGTGTGCCATTGAGAATAATTAACCATAATATTATCTAGGAGTTTAGTAGCTTCTCCTAAAGTGATTTCCATAAAAGTGCCTCCCGCGGCTGAATCTAAAAGATTTCTAGAAGCAAAATTCAATCCGGCATAAAATTTTTGTATAATCATCCACAAATTCAAAGCATGTGTAGGGCAATTACGTATCACTAATTTCATCCTCTCCCAAGCTTGTGCAACATGTTCATGATCAAGTTGCTTAAAATTCATAATATCGTTTCTAAGAGAGATAATCTTAGCGGGAGGAAAATACTTAGAGATAAAAGCATCTTTGCACTTATTCCAAGAATCAATACTATTTTTAGGCAAAGACGAAAACCAAGCTTTAGCACGATCTCTAAGCAAAAAAGGAAATAGCTTCAATTTAACAATATCATTCTCAACATCTTTCTTCTTTTGCATATCACACTAATCAACGAAGCTATTTAGATGGGTAGCGGCATCTTCACTAGGAAGGCCGGAGAATTGATCTTTCATAACAAGATTCAACAAAGCAGCATTGATTTCACAAGATTCAGTATCGGTAAGAGGAGCAATCGGGGTGCTAAGGAAATCATTATTGTTGGTATTGGTAAAGTCACATAATTTGGTATTATCTTGAGCCATCGTGACAAACAAGCAATGCAACACACGAGCAAACAAAAAACAAGCGAAAAAAGGTGAACGAAAAGAGAGGGCGAATAAAACGGCAAGGGTGAAGTGGGGGAGAGGAAAACGAGAGGCAAATGGCAAATAATGTAATGCGGGAGATAAGAGTTTGTGATGGGTACTTGGTATGTTGACTTTTGCGTAGACCTCCCCGGCAACGGCGCCAGAGATCCTTCTTGCTACCTCTTGAGCACTGTGTTGGTTTTCCCTTGAAGAGGAAAGGGTGATGCAGCAAAGTAGCGTAAGTATTTCCCTCAGTTTTTGAGAACCAAGGTATCAATCCAGTAGGAGGCTACGCGCGAGTCCCTCGCACCTACACAAAACAAATAAATCCTCGCAACCAACGCGATAAGGGGTTGTCAATCCCTACACGGTCACTTACGAGAGTGAGATCTGATAGATATGATAGGATAATATTTTTGGTATTTTTGTGATAAAGATGCAAAGTAAAATAAAAGCAAAGTAGAAAGCAAAGGAAATAACTAAGTGTTGGAAGATTAATATGATGAAGATAGACCCGGGGGCCATAGGTTTCACTAGTGGCTTCTCTCAAGAGCATAAGTATTTTACGGTGGGTGAACAAATTACTGTTGAGCAATTGACAGAATTGAGCATAGTTATGAGAATATCTAGGTACGATCATGTATATAGGCATCACGTCCGAGACAAGTAGACCGACTCCTGCCTGCATCTACTACTATTACTCCACACATCGACCGCTATCCAGCATGCATCTAGAGTATTAAGTTCATAAGAACAGAGTAACGCCTTAAGCAAGATGACATGATGTAGAGGGATAGATTCATGCAATATGATAAAAACCCCATCTTGTTATCCTCGATGGCAACAATACAATATGTGCCTTGCTGCCCCTGCTGTCACTGGGAAAGGACACCGCAAGATTGAACCCAAAGCTAAGCACTTCTCCCATTGCAAGAAAGATCAATCTAGTACGCCAAACCAAACTGCTAATTCGAACAGACTTGCAAAGATAACCAATCATACATAAAAGAATTCAGAAGATTCAAATATTGTTCATAGATAAACTTGATCATAAACCCACAATTCATCGGTCTCAACAAACACACCGCAAAAAGAGGATTACATCGACTAGATCTCCACAAGAGAGGGGGAGAACATTGTATTGAGATCCAAAAGGAGAGAAGAAGCCATCTAGCTAATAACTATGGACCCGAAGGTCTGAGGTAAACTACTCACACTTCATCGGAGGGGCTATGGTGTTGATGTAGAAGCCCTCCGTGATCGATGCCCCCTCCGGCGGAGCTCCGGAACAGGCCCCAAGATGGGATCTCGTGGATACAGAAGGTTGCGGTGGTGGAATTAGGTTTTTGGCTCCGTATTTGATCGTTTGGGGGTACGTAGGTATATATAGGAGGAAGGAGTACGTCAGTGGAGCAACAGGGGGCCCACGAGGGTGGAGGGCGTGCCCTGGGGGGTAGGCGCGCCCCCCTACCTCGTGGCTTCCTCCTTTGTTTCTTGACGTAGGGTCCAAGTCTCTTGGATCATGTTTGTTCTGAAAATCACGTTCCCGAAGGTTTCATTCCGTTTGAACTCCGTTTGATATTCTTTTTATGCGAAACTCTGAAATAGGCAAAAAACAGCAATTCTGGGCTACGCCTCCGGTTAATAGGTTAGTCCCAAAAATAATATAAAAGTGAATAATAAAGCCCAATAATGTCCAAAACAGAAGATAATATAGCATGGAGCAATCAAAAATTATAGATACGTTGGAGACGTATCAGCATCCAGGTTCCGCTATTGGTTACTAGAGAGGTGTCTCGGTCATGTCTACATAGTTCTCGAACCCGTAGGATCCGCACGCTTAACGTTCGTTGACGATATAGTATCTATGAGTTATGTATGTTGGTAACCGAATGTTGTTCGGAGTTCCGGATAAGATCACGGACATGACGGGGAACTCCGGAATGGTCCAGAGATAAAGATTGATATATGGGATAATAGTGTTTGGACTCCGGAATGGTTCCGAAATTCATCGGAAGGGGTTCCGGATGTTTCCCGAAATGTTTGGGCACGAGAACACTTTATCTGGGCCAAAGGGGAAAGCCCACGAGGTTTTTGGAAAGCGCAAAAGGAAGTTTTGCGGAGTCCAGGGGCAAGACGCCAGGGTCCCTGGCGTCTGGGTCCAGACGCCGGGAACCCTGGCGTCTGGCCCTGGAGTCCGAGAAGGACTCTTGCCTTTTGGATGAAACCGACTTTGTGGAGGCTTTTACTCCAAGTTTCGACCCCAAGGCTCAACTTATAAATAGAGGGGTAGGGCTAGCACCCAAGACACATCAAGAAACACCAAGTCGTGTGCCGGCAACCCCGTCTCCTCTAGTTTATCCTCCATCATAGTTTTCATAGTGCTTAGGCGAAGCCCTGCGAAGATTGTTCTTCACCAACACCGTCACCACGCCGTCGTGCTATCGGAACTCATCTACTACTTCGCCCCTCTTGCTGGATCGAGAAGGCGAGGACGTCACCGAGCCGAATGTGTGCAGAATTCGGAGGCGTCGTGCTTTCGGTACTTGGATCGGTCAGATCGTGAAGACGTACGACTACATCAACCGCGTTGATATAATGCTTCCACTTTCGGTCTACGAGGGTACGTAGACAACACTCTCCCCTCTCGTTGCTATGCATCACCATGATCCTGTGTGTGCGTAGGAATTTTTTTGAAATTACTACGTTCCCCAACAGTGGTATCAGAGCCAGGTTTTTTGCGTAGATGTTATATGCACGAGTAGAACACAAGTGAGTTGTGGGCGATATAAGTCATACTGCTTACCAGCATGTCATACTTTGGTTCGGCGGTATTGTTGGATGAAGCGGCCCGGACCGACATTACGAGTACGCTTACGCGAGACTGGTTTTACCGCCGTGCTATGCACACAGGTGACTAGCGGGTGTCAGTTTCTCCAACTTTAGTTGAACCGAGTGTGGCTACGCCCGGTCCTTGAGAAGGTTAAAACAACACTAACTTGACAAACTATCATTGTGGTTTTGATGCGTAGGTAAGAACAGTTCTTGCTCAGCCCGTAGCAGCCACGTAAAACTTGCAACAACAAAGTAGAGGACGTCTAACTAGTTTTTGTAGGGCATGTTGTGATGTGATATGGTCAAGGCATATGCTATATTTTATTGTATGAGATGATTTTTTTTTGTAACCGAGTTATCGGCAACTGGCAGGAGCCATATGGTTGTCGCTTTATTGTATGCAATGCAAATGCCCTGTAATGCTTTACTTTATCACTAAGCGGTAGCGATAGTCGTAGAAGCATAAGTTGGCGAGACGACAACGATGCTACGATGGAGATCAAGGTGTCGCGCCGGTGACGATGGTGTTCATGACGGTGCTTCGGTGATGGAGATCACAAGCACAAGATGATGATGGCCATATCATATCACTTATATTGATTGCATGTGATGTTTATCTTTTATGCATCTTATATTGCTTTGATTGATGGTAGCATTATAAGATGATCTCTCACTAAATTATCAAGGTGTAAGTGTTCTCCCTGAGTATGCACCGTTGCAAAAGTTCTTCGTGCTGAGACACCACGTGATGATCAGGTGTGATAGGCTCTACGTTCAAATACAACGGGTGCAAAACAGTTGCACAGCGGAATACTCAGGTTAAACTTGACGAGCCTAGCATATAACAGATACGGCCTCGGAACACTGAGACCGAAAGGTCAAGTGTGAATCATATAGTAGATATGATCAACATAGCGATGTTCACCATTGAAACTACTCCATCTCACGTGATGATCGGACATGGTTTAGTTGATATGGATCACGTGATCACTTAGATGATTAGAGGGATGTCTATCTAAGTGGGAGTTCTTAAGTAATATGATTAATTGAACTTTAATTTATCATGAACTTAGTCCTGGTAGTATTAGCATATCTATGTTGTAGATCAATTGCTCGCGTTTTGCTCCCATGTTTTATTTTTGATATGTTCCTAGAGAAAACTAAGTTGAAATATGTTATTAGCAACGATACGGATTGGATCCGTGATCTGAGGATTATCCTCATTGCTGCACAGAAGAATTATGTCTTTGATGCACCGCCAGGTGACAGACCTATTGCAGGAGCAGATGCAGACGTTATGAACGTTTTGACAAAAGTTCGGTATGATGACTACTTGATAGTTTAGTGCACCATGCTTTACGGCTTAGAACCGGGACTTCAAAAATGTTTTGAACGCCACGGAGCATATAAGATGTTCCAAGAGTTGAAATTGGTATTTCATACTCGTGCCCATGTCGAGAGGTATGAGACCTCTGACAGTACTTTTCCAATAAGATGGAGGAGAATAGCTCAAGTAGTGAGCATGTGCTCAGATTGTCTGGGTACTACAATCGCTTGAATCAAGTGGGAGTTAATCTTCCAGATAAAATAGTGATTGATAGAATTCTCTAGTCACCATCACCAAGTTACTAGAACTTCGTGATGAACTATAATATGCAAGGGATGACGAAAGTAATTCCTCGGCTCTTCGCGATGCTGAAATCGACGAAGGTAGAAATCAAGAAAGAGCATCAAGTGTTGATGGTTGACAAGACCAAGTTTCAAGAAAAGGGCAAAGGGAAGAAGGGGAACTTCAAGAAGAACGGCAAGCAAGTTGCTGCTCGAGTGAAGAAGCCCAAATCTGGACCTAAGCCTGAGACTAAGTGCTTCTACTGCAAAGGGAGTAGTCACTGGAAGCGGAACTGCCCCAAGTATTTGGCGGATAAGAAGGATGGCAAAGTGAACAAAGGTATATTTGATATACATGTTATTGATGTGTACTTTACTAGTGTTTATAGCAACCCCGTAGTATTTGATACTAGTTCAGTTGCTAAAAGTAGTAACTCGAAACGGGAGTTGCAAAATGAACAAAAACTAGTTAAGGGTGAAGTGATGATGTGTATTGGAAGTGGTTCCAAGATTGATATGATCATCATCGCACACTCCCTATACTTTCGGGATTAGTGTTGAACCTAAATAAGTGTTATTTGGTGTTTGCGTTGAGCATGAATATGATTTGATCATGTTTATTGCAATACGGTTATTCATTTAAGTTAGAGAATAATTGTTGTTCTGTTACATGAATAAAACCTTCTATGGTCATACACCCAATGAAAATGGTTTGTTGGATCTCGATCATGGTGATACACATTTTCATAATATTGAAGCCAAAAGATGCAAAGTTAATAATGATAGTGCAACTTATTTGTGGCACTGCCATTTAGGTCATATTGGTGTAAAGCGCATGAAGAAACTCCATGCTAATGGACTTTTGGAATCACTTGATGCTTGTGAACCATGCCTCATGGGCAAGATGACTAAGACTCCGTTCTCCGGAACAATGGAGCGAGCAACAGATTTGTTGGAAATCATACATACTGATGTATGTGGTCCGATGAATATTGAGGCTCGCGGCGGGTATCATTATTTTCTGACCTTCACAGATGATTTGAGCAGATATGGGTATATCTACTTGATGAAACACAAGTCTGAAACATTTGAAAAGTTCAAAGAATTTCAGAGTGAAGTGGAGAATCATCGTAACAAAATAAAAGTTTCTACGATATGATCGCAGAGGTAAAATATTTGAGTTACGAGTTTGGCCTTCAGTTAAAACAATGTGAAATAGTTTCACTACACACGCCACCTGGAACACCACAATGTAATGGTGTGTCCGAACGTCGTAACCGTACTTTATTAGATATGGTGCGATTTATGATGTCTCTAACCGATCTACCACTATCGTTTTGGGGTTATGCATGAGAGACAGCTACATTCATGTTAAATAGGACACCATCTAAATGCGTTGAGACGACACCGTATGAACTATGGTTTGGCAAGAAACCTAAGCTGTCGTTTCTTAAAGTTTGAGGTTGCAATGCTTATGTGAAAAAGTTTCAACCTGATAAGCTCAAACCCAAATCGAGAAGTGCGTCTTCATAGGATACCCAAAAGAAATTGTTGGGTACACCTTCTATCACAGATCCGAAGGCAAGATATTCGTTGCTGAGAATGGATCCTTTCTAGAGAAGGAGTTTCTCCCGAAAGAAGTGAGTGGGAGGAAAGTAGAACTTGATGAGGTAACTGTACCTGCTCCCTTATTGGAAAGTACTTCATCACAGAAACTGGTTCCTGTGACACTTACACGAATTAGTGAGGAAGCTAATGATGATGATCATGAAACTTTAGATCAAATTACTACCGAACCTCGTAGGTCAACTAGAGTAAGATCCGCACCAGAGTGGTACGGTAATCCTGTTCTGGAGATCATGTTACTTGACCAAGACGAACCTACGATCTATGAGGAAGCGATGATGAGCCCAGATTCCGCAAAATGGCTTGAGGCCATGAAATCTGAGATGGGATCCATGTATGAGAACAAAGTATGGACTTTTATTGACTTGCCCAATGATCGGCAAGAGGAAGACGGACGCTGATAGTAGTGTTACTATCTACAAAGCTAGAATTGTCGCAAAAGGTTTTTGACAAGTTCAAGGTGTTGACTACGATGAGAGTTTCTCACTCGTATCTATGCTTAAGTCTGTTCGAATCATGTTAGAAATTGCCGCATTTTATGAAATCTGGCAAATGGATAAACAAAACTGCATTCCTTAATGGATTTATTAAAGAAGAGTTGTATATGATGCAACCAGAAGGTTTTGTCAATCCTAAAGGTGCTAAAAAAATATGCAAGCTCCAGCGATCCATCTATGGACTGGTGCAAGCATCTCGGAGTTGGAATATACGCTTTGATAAGTTGATCAAAGCATATAGTTTTATACAGACTTGCAGTGAAGCTGCTTACATATTGAGCATCAAGATCTATAGAGATAGATGAAGATGCTTGGTAAGATTTTCAATGAGTATGTACCTTGGCAAGATTTTGAATTAGTTCAAGATGGAACAGTCAAAGAAGGAGTTCTTGCCTGTGTTACAAAGGTGTGAAGTTGAGTAAAGACTCAAAACCCGACCACAGCAGAAAATAGAAAGAGAATGAAAAGTCATTCCCTATGCCTCAGTCATAGGTTTTATAAAGTATGCTATGCTGTGTACCAGACCTATTGTGTACCTCACCAAGAGTTTGGCAAGAGGGTACAATGGTGATCTAGGAGTAGATCACTGGACAGCGGTCAAAATTATCCTTAGTGGAATAAGGATATGTTTCTCGATTATGGAGGTGACAAAAGGTTCGTCGTAAACGGTTACGTCGATGCAAGCTTTGACACCGATCTGGATGACTCTAAGTCTCGATCTAGATACATATTGAAAGTGGGAGCTATTAGCTAGAGTAGCTCCGTGCAGAGCATTGTAAACATAGAAATTTGCAAAATACTTACGGATCTAAATGTGACAGACCCGTTGACTAAAATTATCTCACAAGCAAAACATGATCACACCTTAGTACTCTTTGGGTGTTAATCACATAGCGATGTGAACTAGATTACTGACTCTAGTAAACCCTTTGGGTGTTGGTCACATATCGATGTGAACTATGGGTGTTAACCACATAAAGATGTGAACTATAGATGTTAAATCACATGGCGATGTGAACTAGATTATTGACTCTAGTGCAAGTGGGAGACTGAAGGAAATATG
Organism: Aegilops tauschii subsp. strangulata; assembly: GCF_002575655.3. NCBI lineage: Eukaryota > Viridiplantae > Streptophyta > Magnoliopsida > Poales > Poaceae > Aegilops > Aegilops tauschii. The sequence goes on from NC_053040.3 coordinate 94,137,495, forward strand.
CCCTAGAGGCAATAATAAAGTTATTATTTATTTCCTTATATCATGATAAATGTTTATTATTCATGCTAGAATTGTATTAACCGGAAACATAATACATGTGTGAATACATAGACAAACAGAGTGTCACTAGTATGCCTCTACTTGACTAGCTCGTTGATCAAAGATGGTTATGTTTCCTAGCCATAGACATGAGTTGTCATTTGATTAACGGGATCACATCATTAGGAGAATGATGTGATTGACTTGACCCATTCCGTTAGCTTAGCACTTGATCATCTAGTATGTTGCTATTGCTTTCTTCATGACTTATACATGTTCCTATGACTATGAGATTATGCAACTCCCGTTTACCGGAGGAACACTTTGTGTGCTACCAAACATCACAACGTAACTGGGTGATTATAAAGGCGCTCTACAGGTGTCTCCGAAGGTACTTGTTGGGTTGGCGTATTTCGAGATTAGGATTTTTCACTCCGATTGTCGGAGAGGTATCTCGGGGCCCACTCGGTAATGCACATCACTATAGGCCTTGCAAGCATTGTAACTAATGAGTTAGTTGCGGGATGATGTATTACGGAACGAGTAAAGAGACTTGCCGGTAACGAGATTGAACTAGGTATTGAGATACCGACGATCAAATCTCGGGCAAGTAACATACCGATGACAAAGGGAACAACGTATGTTGTTATGCGGTCTGACCGATAAAGATCTTCGTAGAATATGTAGGAGCCAATATGGGCATCCAGGTTCCGGTATTGGTTATTGACCAGAGAGGTGTCTCGGTCATGTCTACATAGTTCTCGAACTCGTAGGGTCCGCATGCTTAACGTTCGTTGACGATATAGTATTTATGAGTTATGTATGTTGGTAACCGAATGTTGTTCGGAGTTCCGGATAAGATCGCAGACATGACGAGGAACTCCGGAATGGTCCGGAGATAAAGATTGATATATGGGATAATAGTGTTTGGACTCCGGAATGGTTCAGGAATTCGTCAGAAGGGGTTCCGGATGTTTCCCGAAATGTTTGGGCACGAGAACACTTTATCTGGGCCAAAGGGGAAAGCCCATGAGGTTTTTGGAAAGCGCAAAAGGAAGTTTTGCGGAGTCCAGGGGCCAGACGCCGGGAACCCTGGCGTCTGGCCCTGGAGTCCGAGAAGGACTCTTGCCTTTCGGGTGAAACCGACTTTGTGGAGGCTTTTACTCCAAGTTTTGACCCCAAGGCTCAACATATAAATAGAGGGGTAGGGCTAGCACCCAAGACACATCAAGAAACACCAAGCCGTGTGCCGGCAACCCCGTCTCCTCTAGTTTATCCTCCGTCATAGTTTTCGTAGTGCTTAGGCGAAGCCCTGCGAAGATTGTTCTTCACCAACACCGTCACCACGCCGTCGTGCTGCCGGAACTCATCTACTACTTCTACCCTCTTGCTAGATCGAGAAGGCGAGGACGTCACCGAGCCGAACATGTGCAGAAATCGGAGGTGCCGTGCTTTCGGTACTTGGATCGGTCGGATCGTGAAGACGTACGACTACATCAACCGCGTTGATATAACGCTTCCGCTTTCGATCTACGAGGGTACGTAGACAATACTCTCCCCTCTCGTTGCTATGCATCACCATGATCCTGTGTGTGTAGGAATTTTTTTTAAATTACTATGTTCCCCAACAATTACTTGTTTTCAGACCATAGCCGACTGCTCGCAGTCGACTAAGGTCTCGGGGACTACACCGAGTGGGTGCACTAAGCGTGCCCCCACTTGTTCAGGTTCCACTCGACATGATGTGCTCAGGCTGAGTGGAAAAGTTCTGATAAAAGACCTCCGCCGAATCAAACATTCGACGGTGGTCTCGGGGACTACACCCAGTGGGTGCACTCAGAGTGCCCCCACTGATTCCAAGATTCAATCGACACAATCTGGTCGACTCAAGTGGAAAAGCTATTCAGTAGGAATTAAAACACCCAGTGGGTGTACAGATCCAGTAGGTGTATAGATGCAAAATGCAGTCTGGCAAGTAGAAGCACAATAAAGGTTTTTCAGGTAGCATATCCTAACAGAACAAGCGACAGGCGAGAAGATCAGTCGGAAATCAGCTAACCTGGACATTGGCCTGGAGTGCTGAGCTGGCGTCATAAGCAGCTTGACCAGCCTCGCGAACCACTTTCATCTGCTCCATCATAATACCTGTCTGGCGTATAGCTTCCTTGGCAGCACTCACTTGGTCCTCCGGGACTTGATGGGCAGTGAAAAGTGAAGACGGCGGATCAGTTGGAGCCTGTGCAGTCGACGTTGAATGCTGTGCACTTGACAATGGAACGGCAAAAGTAACAGAAGCTCGGTTGGCGTCTCCGAACTGCTGAACCGCTGGCTCCGTCATTGGCGTCGACTGGGGCGTCTTGCTAGTTGGTGTCTTCTTGCCTGAAGTCCTGCCCATCCTTCCCCTATGCCTTAGTGGCACATCCTCATCGTCATCTGGAAGTTCAATAACATTGGGCGGAGCTGCAAAAGATGCAATCGCAAGGGTTCAGTCGACCGTCAAAATGGCTGATAAAGTAAAAGACAAAATGACAAGAGTTGTGCCCGCATTGGAAGTGACTGCGTCCTCCATCTCTTCATCTTCATCGTCTTTATAAACAGAAGTCTCCTAGAAGTAGTAGCACTGCAAATTCAAAACTCACTCGGTCAAGAACAGAGAAATGAGTCGACCAAAGAGCAATGGGTACAACCACTTTTATTTTGGGTAAGGCCTTCCGAGGTTTTGGCGGGATGAATTTGGGCTGCTTCGGAGCCTTCTCAGTCGGCACAGGAGAAGACGTCCGAGTGCGCTCTGAAGACTGTCCAGTCGGTGCAGTTGCTTTACCACGGATGCTGGTTGGGTCATGTGTATGCTTGGATCGCCTTTCTATGCAGGGAGGAGAGTCGACCTCCTCACCATCGCTCGAGTCGTCACTCTCCTCGTCCGCCCCTCCGTCAGATTGCCAGTCGGCGCTTTCTCCTCCGCTCACCTCTCCCTCCTGCTCCTGCTCCTGCACCTGCTCTCCGTTGGGCATTGAATACATCTCAGTGTAGACCTGCAAGACAACAAGTTGAACAAATGGCAGTCAGTTTACAAGAACAATTACATGATGGATCAAAAAGACACTCGAAAATAAAGAATCGGACCTTGTCTATCTCATAAGTGTTGTCGAGTGGAGGAACCCTCCTAGACCCTCTGGGGTTGTCTTTGTTGCCGGTGATGCCCCGCAGCCACTGTGCCACCGTCTCCTCGTCAACCTCTTCCGGATGAATCCGAGTGGAGTCGTCAATGCCCGAGTACAGCCACATCGGATGACCACGGGCTTGAAGCGGCTAGACGCGTCGTTTGAGAAAGACCTCTAGTAGATCCATGCCGGTCACACCGTCACGAACAAGTTGGACTACTCGCTCGACCAACATCTTCACCTCCACTTTCTCCTCCGGAGTCACTTTCAAGGAAGAAGGCTTCTCGACTTGGGCCATGGAAAAGGGGGGAAGCCTAGTCGACTGACCAGGAGTCGATTGGTCTTTGCAGTAGAACTAGGTCGACTGCCACCCTCTGACTGACTCGGGAAGAATTATAGCTGGGAAGGTGCTTTTTCCCCTCATTTGGATCCCAAGACCCCCGCACATCTGGATCACGTGCGTCCTCTCATCACTCGGGTTAGCCTTCTTAACCGACTGAGAACGACAGGTGAAAATGTGTTTGAAAACACCCCAGTGTGGTCGACACCCCAGAAAATTCTCACACATGGACACGAATGCGGCAAGGTACGTGATGGTGTTGGGGGAAAAGTGGTGAAGTTGAGCTCCGAAGAAGTTTAGAAAGCCTCGGAAGAAAGGATGGGGAGGCAAAGAAAAACCGCGGTCAACGTGAGTCGCAAGAAGGACGCACTCACCCTCCTGCGGCCGCGGCTCAGTCTCGTCCTCCGGAAGCCGCCAAGACCCGTGGGGGATGAGTCCTCCCTCGACCAAGTCCTCCATGTCCTCCCGCTGGATCATCGACCGAATCCAGTTGCCCTGGATCCAGCCAGGAGGCAGGCCAGATCTCGACGAAGACCCTCCCCGGCTCGTCTTCTTCCCCTTCGCCTTCTCCGTCATCTTCTTTGCGTGCTCCAGAGCCACCGTCTTCTCCTTCCCCATTGTGGTGGAGGGAGCTCGAGCAGGGCGGCGGCACCGAAAGCGGAGGCGGATGCAATGGAGAAACAGAGGAGGAAGGGGGAGAATGGGACGCACTATGCAAAAAAACCCAGCCACGACGCCTTATATGAAGCCTTCTCCCGAGTGACTGGCGCGTGGGCCCAGGCAATCCTGTCAAATCCCGCAACAGTTGAGACCGAGGCACCCCTGCCTACTCCACTCCGATTACCGTGGCCTCCTCCGCCCCGCACGCTTCCCCAAATTTCGAATCCCGCAAAATCCGGGAGCGGCAGAGCAGTCAATCAGGCCGAAGATTTTATACCATATCAAGCACTTGAAGCTTATCAACCAAGTTCACTCGACAACTTCTGAATGGCTCAAGGCTACTGAAAACGAAGTCAAAGTTTTTTCATGATTTGCCAATCCAAGAAAAATGCTTCCAAAGCATGAAAGTTGGGTCGGAACCATCTTCAACTCCATCTTCACTCGGACCCCGAACCATTTGGGGGCTAATGACAATGACATGTACCTAGGGTAGGGAAATAGACCTGATCTAAAGCACCCTACCCAAGGACATTGCCCTACAGTCAAGGACATTTAAAGGACAGCGGATTATGCCGACTGAAATCACCACAGGACACCATCCACTCGACGGAGAGTTCACTCGGATATCCTAGTTCCATTCAACCAAGATGTATTCATTCGACCATATCATAAATCACTCGTAGAACAGAAGATCTAAGATCACTCTGAATGACAACGGTCGGGCGTTCACTCCGTAGTCTTAATGATCATTTATGTGACTTTAATGCTGGCGTTACCAGTAACGTTCCTATCTTTATGTACATTGAACCTTGTGTAACTAAGGGCGGAGGGGTCTGGCGAACTCTATATAAGCCACCCCCTCCCCAGGCACAAGGGTTCGCACCCCCTGTAACTTCACGCATAATACAATCGACCGAGCCTCCGGGCACCGAGACGTAGGGTTATTACTTCCTTCGAGAAGGGCCTGAACTCGTAAATCTTGCGTGCACAACTTCACTGTACCTAGGATCTTGCCTCTCCATACATACCCCCTATTCTACTGTCAGACTTAGAACCACGACACACGGGCCAACTGGGAAAGTGCCTCCTCCTTTGCCAACACCATCTTAGCAAAGTCTTTAAAAAAATCTGAGCTCATTCTCCACCTTCAACTTTTTATCCCGCATATTGAAATATGCTTCAGCGTTGACAAGACTTTCTCTAAGCCTAGTTGTGTTCACTTCCTCATACATGCTCCAGAGCTTCGTTAGTCACATCTTCAAGAACTGTGGCCACTCTTGATCAACCCACTCCAAGTAAGAACACTTTCGTTCATCCTATAATATTTAAACCTAGATCAGTAACAATTGTAGGGGAAATGGGTTTATAGCAACATAGAAAATCACCAATGCTTATTTTGAAAAACTAAAGAAACATGTTAATTATGACATATCTTCTCAAAAAGATCAATGTGCAAATGAAATAATAGGTACTGAGACAACAACCAAATTCTGGAACATCAGAAGCTATAATTAACTACAATGATGCTACAAGTTCTTACTCATGTACAATAAATAACAAATTGAACATTTTATGAGGAAGGTAAATATAACTGCAACAGCATAGCGACAGTGTTTGGATGACAGCAAATTGATACTAATAGGTGTGTACATGCACAAATTTAGTAATATAGAACTAATAGCACTAAGGTCGTCCACTATGTATGCCAAAACTGGTGTAAAGACAACTGTTGCTACATCTCGCATCGGTGCCCTGAACTGGCGAGTCGATGCAGCGGAAAAAAATCAGGGACCCGGACTCCGGAGCACGTACTTGCTTCGATGCCCAGTTCCTTCATGCCATAAAGATTTAGTATTTTACTACTTGGCTGCTGATGTCTACTATGCAACCTTCTTCTTGTAGACGTTGTTGGGCCTCCAAGTGCAGAGGTTTGTAGGACAGTAGCAAATTTCCCTCAAGTGGATGACCTAAGGTTTATCAATCCGTGGGAGGCGTAGGATGAAGATGGTCTCTCTCAAGCAACCCTGCAACCAAATAATAAAGAGTCTCTTGTGTCCCCAACACACCCAATACAATGGTAAATTGTATAGGTGCACTAGTTCGGCGAAGAGATGGTGATACAAGTGCAATATGGATGGTAGATATAGGTTTTTGTAATCTGAAATTATAAAAACACCAAGGTAACAAGTGGTAAAAGTGAGCGTAAACGGTATTGCAATGCTAGGAAACAAGGCCTAGGGTTCATACTTTCACTAGTGCAAGTTCTCTCAACAATAATAACATAATTGGATCATATAACTATCCCTCAACATGCAACAAAGAGTCACTCCAAAGTCACTAATAGCGGAGAACAAACGAAGAGGTTATTGTAGTGTACGAAACCACCTCAAAGTTATTCTTCCTGATCGATCTATTCAAGAGTCCGTAGTAAAATAACACGAAGCTATTCTTTCCGTTCAATCTATCCTAGAGTTCGTACTAGAGTAACACCTTAAGACACAAATCAACCAAAACCCTAATGTAACCTAGATACTCCAATGTCACCTCAAGTATCCGTGGGTATGATTATACGATATGCATCACACAATCTCGGATTTATCTATTCAACCAACACAAAGGACTTCAAAGAGTGCCCCAAAGTTTCTACCGGAGAGTCAAGACGAAAACGTGTGCCAACCCCTATGCATAAGTTCACAATGTTACGGAACCCGCAAGTTGATCACCAAAACATACATCAAGTAGATCACGTGAATATCCCATTTGTCACCACAGATAAGCACATGCAAGACATACATCAAGTGTTCTCAAATCCTTAAAGACTCAATCCGATAAGATAACTTCAAAGGGAAAACTCAATCCATTACAAGAGAGTAGAGGGGGAGAAACATCATAAGATCCAACTATAATAGCAAAGCTCACGATAAATCAAGATCGTACCACCTCAAGAACACGAGAGAGAGAGAGAGAGAGAGATCATACACATAGCTACTGGTACATACCCTCAACCCCGAGGGTGAACTACTCCCTCCTCGTCATGGAGAGCGCCAGGATGATGAAGATGGCCACCGGTGAGGGATCCCCCCTCCGGCAGGGTGCCGGAAAAGGGTCCCGATTGGTTTTTGGTGGCTACAGAGGCTTGCGGCGGCGGAACTCCCGATCTATTCTGCTCTCCGATGTTTTTAGGGTATATGGATATATATAGGTGAAAGAAGTCGGCCAGGGGAGCCACGAGGGGCCCACGAGGGTGGGGGCGCGCCTCCCTACCTCGTGGCTTCCTCGAAGCTTCCCTGACGTCTACTCCAAGTCTCCTGGATTGCTTCCGTTCGAAAAATAACTCTCCCGAAGGTTTCATTCCGTTTGGACTCCGTTTGATATTCCTTTTCTTCGAAACACTGAAATAGGCAAGAAAACAGCAATTTGGGCTGGGCCTCCGGTTAATAGGTTAGTCCCAAAAAAATATAAAAGTGTTTAGTAAAGCCCATAAACATCCAAAACAGATAATATAATAGCATGAATACTTCATAAATTATAGATACGTTGGAGACGTATCAACTGCTTGGATGTGTGGACCAAAGTTGGCTGCACAAACTGCTGAAGCGGTGCCAAATAATTTTCTAATGGCATCGCTGATGAGATGGCAACAATTTAAGATACTAGGTACAAACTGTGACACTGTCTTAGGATGCGTTTGGTTGAAGGTGTGGTATGAATGGGTTGGGACCGTGACAGTGTCTGAATCACATCTAACAAATGATTTGTAACAACGGAAGAGGGTCTAACCTTCTCTGCACATGCCAGAAACTTCCTCCCAGTGTCTACAGAATCAAACGCAAGTAGCTTCACGCATGGAGATTGATGGTGACAACGAGCAGATAGATCTTCAGCCACCCCGCTCCATTCGTTGCTACTGCTGGTCTTAGAGAGCTACAAGAGGAAGAAACGACTCAAATCGACCTCCGGGTAAAAATCCTTCATTCCAAGTCATAGCCCGAGAGAGAAAAGAGAGGCACACCCGGGTGGTGAAGTAGTAGTCGCCGGAGGAGGAACCGCTGGAGATGTCTTTGAAGAAGACCATGGCGACCCCGGCGGTAGGATGCGAGACGGCGAGAACGAGCAAGCGGCTATAGCTTAGCAAGGAAGGAAGGAAGGAGGAAACAGGGCAAATGTGACTTGTGGTCGGGGGGAAGGGGGGTGGGGAAGGGGGGAAGGGGGGCGGGGGTAGATATTTTGGCGGTAGGCCAAAATTTTGGAAATGTGGAGGGAAACTTTGCGCGCGGTGCCACCGGACCATTCACTTTGAACGATTGTGTGCATCGTAAACGATTCTTCTACTTTACGTGCATGGGATGAGTTTGATAATTCAAATTTTGGTCTCAAGGCATGGGCACATTCACTTTGAACGCGCGCGGTGCCGCCGAACCATTCACTTTGAACGATTGTGTGCATCGCAAACGATTCTTCTGCTTTACGCGCATGGGATGAGTTTGATAATTCAAATTTTGGTGGAAATTTCCCCGGGTACGTCATTGCATAATTTAACATCGCTTGCTAATTTGGGCACACAAAAGAGCGTACAACAGACAGACCACACTTACTGAATCGAGCAATTTTAGTAATTACACAGAGCCAGTTGACCTAAACATTGCTCTAACAAAAGACCAGCATTAAAAACAAAGCCTAAGTACGCATAATTAAAAATCCGCCGTTGCGCCGGCCTATGCATCGCCGGTGTGAGATGAGACGTCGATGACTTGTCTTGGCGACATACCGCCGTTGGTGGACTCCGCGTCCCCCCTGCTGAAGTCGACCGCGTGCTCGTCCTCGGCGCCGCCCTCAAGGTTGTAGTACTCGTAGTAGTTGCTGCACCAGAGCTCGCGTTGGTACTCCACCGCTGATTCCTCGACGGACAGACTCTTCTCTACCTCGACCTCGGCCACACGCAACTCCTCCTCCCGGCGCTCCTCGATCTCCGCCGCCTCCTGCATCTCCAGCTCCCGCTCGATGACCTCATGAGGAAGCATGTACTCCATGGCCACCGCCGCCTTTTCAGACGTGGGTAGCATACTGGAGTCCGAGGTGGCCTGGAATATCTTGGCGTGTGCATCCTTGATCTTGGCGTGGATGGCCTCGGCCCGGGCCAGGGCGACATCAGCGGCACAGACTGCAGCTCGAGAGCTCTCGGCGCTTGCAGCCGCCGTCGCAGCAGCTGCTGCAGCTGCCCTGTCGGCTGCTGCAGACGCCCTCTTGGCGGAAGCGGCCGCGCTCAATGCGGATGCGGCGGCACTCTCGGCGTAGGCGGCCGCGCTCAGGGGGGACGCGGACATCATACGGGCCTTCAAGAAGCGTTTCCACGGCCTCATCTTTGCAAGAAGGGGGTGCGGAAATGGGGATCGGGATTCGTGGATTCGGGGGTTGTCGGCACTAGAGCAGACGAGCCAGCGAAGCTTTAAGGAGTGAGACTTAAATAGACCCAGATATTTTCACCGCAAACGGTTCCTAGAAAACAACTGTGTGTGATGTTGTAGATATTTTTTATTAGCTGTGAAAGATGAATTTGGAATAAAGTGCCAACGGATGGTGTTTTAAATGAACGAGAAATTTTGTAGTACTAATACAACTGTCATGTCAAATTTTGGAAAATTTCAGGGGTCATCTGACCTTCTAAGACATTTAAGTGATTTTCTAGCCATTTAATGACCGTAATTGAAATTTGAACTACATGTACATGCAATAGCTAATCATAACAGTTTGAAAACTCATATTTCATGTACTTGTGTGCGATTTAATTCCATGTGCAGTAAATTGGAAGGAATTTTCAAACATATTGGTCTAACGGCTATGACACAATTAAGCATGGAGTGACATGGCATTTTAATTCCAATTTTAAAAAAAAAACACATGAAACCTTGGTTGATGTAATGTCATGCCACCAAGATGATGTGGTAAAAAAATGGCATGTTTGACCAAAGTTTGGACACACACCCCTCACAAACCGGAGCAACTCACTAGAAGGCTCGTGGTTCCGAGAGGGAACAATGCATGTTTGATGACGAACGGGAGATAGCTTCCTCTTACGGCCTTCAAAAAAATTTCTACGTCTAACATGCACTACTACAACTGTAATGTGAATTTTTTGAAAATTCTAGGGGTCATTTGACCTTTTAAAGACATTTAAGTGATTTTCTAGCCATTTAATGACCGTAATTCAAATTTGAACTATATCTACATGCAACGCGTAACTGAAATGGTTTGAAAAATCATATTTGTGTACTTCTGTGCGAGTTAATTCCATGTGCAGTAAACTAGAAGGAATTTTCAAACATATTTGTATTACGACATGGACACATATGCATGAATACGTATGCATGGAGTGGCATGGCATTTTAATTCCAAAAAGAAAATCAGAAACACATGAAACCTTGGTTGATGTAATGTCATGCCACCAAGATGATGTGGTAAAGAAATTGGCATGTTTGACAAAGTTTGGACACACACCCCTCACAAACCGGAGCAACTCGCTAGAAGGTTCGTGGTTCCGAGAGGGAACAATGCATGTTTGATGACGAACGGGAGATAGCTTCCTCTTACGGCCTTCAAAATTTTTCTACGTCTAACATGCACTATTACAACTGTAATGTGAAATTTTGGAAAATTCTAGGGGTCATTTGACCTTTTAAAGACATTTAAGTGATTTTCTAACCATTTAATGACCGTAATTAAATTTTGAACTACATCTACATGCAACGTCTAACCAAAACGTTTTGAAAAATCATATATGTGTACTTGTGTGCGAGTTAATTCCATGTGCAGTAAATTAGAAGGAATTTTCAAACATATTGGTCTCACGACATGGCCACATGCATACGTATGCATGGAGTGACATGGCATTTTAATTCAAAAAATTAGAAAATTGATGAGAAACACATGAAACCTTGGTTGATGTAATGTCATGCCACCAAAGATGATGTGGTAAAGAAATTGGCATGTTTGACAAACGTTTGGACATGCACCCCTCACAAACCGGAGCAACTCGCTAGAAGGTTCGTGGTTCCGAGAGGGAACAATGCATGTTCGATGACGAACGGGAGATAGCTTCCTCTTACAGCCTTCAAATTTTTTCCTACGTTTAACGTGCACTAATACAAGTGTTATGTGAAAAATTGGTAAATTTCAGGGGTCATTTGACCTTTTAAAGACATTTAAGTGATTTTCTAACCATTTAATGACCATAATTCAAATTTGAACTACATCTACATGCAACGCCTAACCATAACGGTTTGAAAAATCATATTTTTGTGTACTTGTGTGCGAGTTAATTCCATGTGCAGTAAATTCAAAGGAATTTTCAAACATATTGGTGTCAAGGCATGGGCACATGCATGGAGTGCATGCCATAGCATTTTAATTCCAAACAATTAAAAAATGATCAGAAAAACATGAAACCTTACTTGATTTAATGTCATGCCACCAAGATGATGTGGTAAAGAAATTGGCATGTTTGACGAAAGTTTGGACACACCCCTCACAAATCGGAGCAACTCGCTAGAAGGTTCGTGGTTCCGAGAGGGAACAATGCATGTTTGATGACGAACGGGAGATAGCTTCCTTTTACGGCCTTGAAATTTTTTCAACGCCTAACGTGCACTACTACAACTGTAATGTGAAATTTTGGAAAATTCTAGGGGTCATTTGACCTTTCAAATACATTTAAGTGATTTTCTAACCATTTAATGACCGTAATTCAAATTTGAACTACATCTACATGCAACGCCTAACCAAAACGGTTTGAAAAATCATATCTGTGTACTTCTGTGCGAGTTAATTCCATGTGCAGTAAATTAGAAGGAATTTTCAAACATATTGGTCTCACGACATGGACACATGCATACATATGCATGGAGTGACATGGCATTTTAATTCAAAAAAAAATAGAAAAATAAGGAGAAACACATGAAACCTTGGTTGATGTAATTCTATGTGTGCGAGTTAATTCCATGTGCAGTAAATTCGAAACACATGAAACCTTGTGTGCGAGTTATTCCATGTGCAGTAAATTTGAATGAATTTTCAAACATATTGGTGTCAAGGCATGGGCACATGCATGGAGTGCATGCCATGTCATTTTAATTCCAAAAAAATTAAAAAATGATCAGTAAAACATGAAACCTTGCTTGATTTAATGTCATGCCACCAAGATGATGTGGTAAAAAAATTGGCCTGTTTGACGAAAGTTTGGACACACACCCACCGGAGCAACTCATTAGAAGGTTCGTGGTTCCGAGAGGGAACAATACATGTTTGCGGACAGACGGGACATAGCTTCCACTTACGGCCTTCAAATTTTTTCCTACGTTTTACGTGCACTAATACAACTGTCATGTGAAAATTGGAAATTGTCAGGGGTCATTTGACCTTTTAAAGATATTTAAGTGACTTTCTAACCATTTAATGACCATAATTCAAATTTGAACTACATCTACATGCAACGCCTAACCAAAACGGTTTGAAAAATCATATTTTGTGTACTTGTGTGCGAGTTAAAAAATCATCAGACGATGTAAATATCTGGTGTTCAAAAAAGAAAATGTAAAGATCTGGCAAGACAACCGGCCCCCACACGATTTGCACTCTATCTCGCGGCTCGAGGTTTGGTAGGTGATTGGCGGGGATTATTAATCAGACACGGTTCTGTATCGGAAACTGCCAGCTATTATGTTCACACACGGATTTGCTGCGGAAATTGTGTGTAATTCAAACTACAGTACTCATAAATTCCGGCGACCGGCGTGTGTACTGTCCCCGTCGATCTAGATTCCAGCCGCCAATAAATACTACCTTGCTCACGTCGTCCTGCCTGCATTCTCATCTACATCCTCCCCTCGCTCGCCCTCTCTCTCTCTCTCTCAAAATCTCTGCCATGGCGCCGTCGCTCTGCCCACACGCCGACGAGGAGTCGCCGCCCCCCGAGGACGCTCACTCGATTAGCAGCGACGAGGACCCCTACGCGCCGCCTGACGAGGTTGCGCCGGACCCCCCAACTTTGGATTGGCTTTGGGGCCAGTACAATCTTTGTTTGTGGAAGTCGCTGCCGCCGGCTGAGAAAGCCAGGCAAGTGGCGTTCAAGAAGGAGGTGGCGGAGGAGGAAGCCAGGTATCAGGCGGCCTGTGAAGCCCATGATGCCGCCTGGAAAAAGGAGGTGGCGGAGCTTTGGGGGCTGGCACGCCGTCGTGCCGAGGAGGTGTACGAAGACGGGTACTTCACGAGGAAGGTCATAGGCGCTGGGCGCCTCGTCGCTGCGTGGAGGTGGGCCGATAAGCTCCAGCGTGCCACCGACGAGGAGCTCCGGTGGGCGCCCAACGACATGGCAAGATCGGCCGCGCGCGTCCGCCAGCAAGAGGCAGATCGGCATGTCAAGCGCTGCGAGGCGGAGGAGTCGGAGTACTGCCTCCGCACTGAGAAGACGCCGCGCACCAGGGAGCTGCTGGCGAGGGGCTGCCGGAATATTGGCCCCAGGATGGATTATTAGTTTTAGTATTGTTTGTTTTCAATTTTATGCATTGTACCTAGTAGTTAAGTATCATCACGTATATGTGATGATATTTTATATATATCTATATATATATACTGTGATGATTTAATGAACAACTAATATATATATATTATGAATTACATTTTCTATCTGTTTTTGTATACTAATTTGAATCTAGCTGTTATCATCCACATATACAGAATGGAAAGCGTATATACACACATACAAAGCTATCCACGTCGAAACAACTTTTCAAAATAAAACGCGTCCATGAGACCATGACCAGCAGCCCTTGCCTAGGGTAGCTCTTGGCTCTGCCTGAACTCGTGCAGGCGTTCGTCCAAGCGGTCGACACGCTCACGGTACATCTAGAGCGCGATCTCGAGCTCCAAGTTGGCTATTTCATCGGAGATCACCAGCTCGAGGATGCGACGGCCATGTTCCTCTACTGCGCCCAGGTGGACACCTAGGCCAAGGAGGCGGTCGAGCCTATGGATCAGCGCGTTGGCATCCAGCGGGCCGTGGACAAGGCGAACGGCAGCACCCATGCGAACGGTGTGGCGGGCGTCCAGTGCAAGTACGGCGTGGCCGGCATCTGGTGCAAGTACGGCGCTGAGGGCCTCTGCCCAATCCTGGTGAGGAATGAGGGTACTGACGGGACGTGTACCTAGGTGCGACGCCGTGTCGACAGCAGGCAAGCGCCGATGGATCCGCTCTTGCTGTGCGGCGCGCCGCGCCTCTCGCTCTGCGGTGCTCCAACGGTCTCGTCGTGCGGCAAGCCGCAGCCTATCAGCGCGGACGCGCCTAGCTTGCTCTGCCGCGCGCCATCAATCATGTTGTGCGGCGAGCTGCAGCCTGTCGGCGCTGACATGCCTATCTTGATCTGCGGTGCTCAAGCGCCATGCGCCAAAGGTCTGCTCAACCCTGGCGATGACGCTCATCACAGCGTCGTCCATCGCGTTGTCGGGGAGCGCCTCGGCCTCGACGGGCCATGGCGCCTGCTCGTTTTCCTCATCGACGAGGTTGATGGCAGAGGCGGCGCTTTGGTGGGTTGGCATGCTTGGAAAAGGTGGATGTGCTACAGGTTGCGCTTGTCGCCTCCGTGCGTCGCACGCCCCCTATGCACAATATACCAGGGTGGCGGGAAACAGGTGAGGAAATGGCGGGAAACGGTGGTGTGTTCATAAAATGGCATCAATTAATGGAAACTTAGCATCGAGCTAGCACAAGAAGTAGATGATGATCAGATGAACACATACCACACTAGGGATCCCGTCAGTGATGAATTCATCAATCCCAAATGGTTGAATACTAGCAAGCGTTTGCCCACAACACACACGGCCTATTCCATCACAAATAGGTCGGATGGATCAACTGTATGCCACGTATCGCACATTGTCAAAAAGTAATGCGGTAGACCTTCTTTAACATGTGTTAAAAAAACAAGGACCTCGAGGTTAAATTAGCTAAGGGAATGGGGCATTTCGGTCATTTGACCGAAATGACCCATCCCATCACCTAATTTAACATCGACACAACTTCCCATCCAGTCACCCATCCGATGGCTGCTCCAGCCTGAGCACGCTTAACTTGGTAGTTTTCTTACATGAGCTACTGGTGGAACAGCTAGTCCTTGCTGATAGGAATGCCTCTTCGCACCCTTATGGCGTATCCGGATGACCGCCCATCCCACAATGGCCAATAGATGTTGTGTAGACAGAGCATATCACATACGTCTTATTAGAAGCAATCGTCTGCGTTATTATCGGTCTTCGCACGCATTTCTGATTACAGACCTGTTTGCCGCGTATCACACACATCTTGTTATATTGAACCGTTTCTGTTCTCTTGCCTAATCACAAACAGTTCATCCGAGTGAACCGTATGCTGTACATCGCACACACCTTTGATCTGGCTGACCGTTTCTTTTGTGTTGCCAAATCACAAATAGTTCATCCGAGTGAACCGTATGATGTGTATCGCACACGCCTCCATCTGGCTGCCCATTTCTTTTGTTCGTCCTCATCGCA
The DNA here is from genome assembly GCF_002575655.3 of Aegilops tauschii subsp. strangulata. Lineage (NCBI taxonomy): Eukaryota > Viridiplantae > Streptophyta > Magnoliopsida > Poales > Poaceae > Aegilops > Aegilops tauschii. The sequence goes on from NC_053040.3 coordinate 94,153,254, forward strand.
AACAGTTCATTGAACTAAACCGTATGCCCTTCATCGCACTCGCAACTAAAACCTGAACCGTGTTTGATGCATCCGTCATCGCAAACGTTTTACACATTTCTGACGGTTTTCATACAACACCGTTTGCGATTATGGCATCACACACAGTTTCTCGAAGGGTCTCTGATCATAGTGTCGCGTTAGCAGCATCCTGCTGTAGTGAAGGGTTGCCATTTGTACGGGTTCGGTGACCGCCCTCAAGGATCCCTTAGTGGAATCACGGCATCTTGCATTGTGCGAGGGCGCGAGGAGATTACGGTGGCCCTAGTGGCTTCTTGGGGAGCATTGTGCCTCCACACAACTCCAAATGGAGATTAGCATCTGCAAGGGTGTGAACTTCGGGATACATCGTCGTCTCCACGTGCCTCGGTTATCTCTTACCTGAGCCCTTTACTTATGCACTTTACTTTGTGATAGCCATATTGTTTCTTGTCATATATCTTGCTATCACCTAGTAGTTTATCTTGCTTAGCATAAGTTGTTGGTGCACATAGGTGAGCCTAGTTGTTGTAGGTTTTGTGCTTGACAAATTAACTGCTAGGTTTATTCCGCATTTGTTCAAGCCTAAACCGTAATTTTTTTAAAGCGCCTATTCAACCCCCCCCCCTCTAGGCGACATCCTAGATCTTTCAATTGGCATCAGAGCCTCGTCTCTCCTTTTAGGGCTTAACCGCCTAGAGAGTAAGGATGTCTACTAGGGGTTTAGGATTCTCTGACACTCCTAGTTTCGATGGCACAAATTTTGATGTTTGGGTAATTCGCATGCTTAATCTCTTTAGGGTCATGGACCCAAATTTAGAGAGATTTGTAGGTATGGGTTTTTCTCCTCCAAAGGATCCCCAAATATTATCTTTAGAGGATGAGAAAAACTCTTATCTCAATGCTCAAGCTTCTAATGTGCTTTTCGATGCTTTGAGCAATGTAGTTATATTTCAACTCATGTCGTTCCGGGATGTTCATGAGTTATGGACAAAGCTTCAAGATAAATATGGTGTGTCCAAGATTTGTGGGGATGATTGTTCTCCCTCCACCTCCGGCTGTGTTGCCTTATCAACTTCTTCTACTTCACCTACATGTGGATTGCCACAAGGTAATGCTATGGTGAGTAGTGTTGGTCATTGCAATGATGATAGTGTGCTTGTTCTTGGTGGTCCTTCATCATTATCTTATTGCAATGGTCTTTCTTTGGAATTTAACACTTCGAGCACCTTACATGTTTCACATGCTTGTGTTGATAGTCCTTGCATATCATGTAGAAATTGCTTGCTCAAATCTCATGATGATATGCTTGCTATGACTTTTTGCCATGATAAAAATGTATCTATTTCCTCGAGTTGTTGTGCTAACAATGTAGAGGAAACTCAACACTCCATGGAACAAGATGTCGTCTTAAATGGTGCTTCAAGGGATCCTACATCATCATCTATTGCTTTATGCCTTATGGCCAAGGCTTCAAAGGTATCTCCTACTTTGAACGCCAATATGTCTCTTGATGATGATGTTAATGCTAATGATGATGAGATGAGGATAATGATGAAGAGAATGATAATGTTGCTTCCTTAAAAATTAAGGGAGAAATGATATTTAAAGCTCTTCATAAGAATAAAATTGCTCGTTCCAACTTCAAAGAAATCATGTCTATTGCCATTGAGAGCAAGAAATACATTGAGGAGTTGGAATCTCATCTCGAGGAGCATGAGGTCACCATTGATAAAATGGAAGGTCATGAGCATGATTACGCTAATGAGATCGCGGACCTCTCTCAAGATCTTGAATTTGAACAAACCACCAAGGAATCTCTTGAGGAGACTTTTGCTCTAGAATTATCTAGAGTGAAGGAATCTCATGATAGAGCTCTTGAGGTGGCCAATGTTTTTGAAACTAAAAATGCTAAGCTTGAAGTTGCTCATGCTAGACTCCTTGAGGATTTTGAGCACCTAAAAAATGGCTCAAGGGTCATTAAGGGTGAGCTCATCGAACTCACCAAGTCTCATGCTCAACTTGAAGCTTCTTATTTAAAAGAGCTTTCCAAGTTGTCCTCTCCTATTGTTGTAAATAATGATGCTTGTGCTACTAACTCTATTACTTGTGAAGCATACATTTTGAAGGAGAATGTTGAGCTACGGGCTCAACTTGAGGTGCTATCTAGCAATTATGGGAAATTGGAAGAAAGTCATGAAAATCTCTGAAGCTCTCATGATGATCTTCTAGTATCCCATAATGTGCTAAAGATAGCTCATGAGGCCATGATTGCTAAGGTAACATCTAGTGAGCCTCATGTGGATACTAGCACCACTTCTAGTCAAAATACTATATTGCCATGTGCTAGTCCTTGTAATTCATCTACTCACAATGTTGGTACATCTTATGATGAATTTCTTTCCTTGCCTTGTTTCTCTAATGATGAAGCTTATACTTCCTCTAGTACTTGTGTTGAGACTAAGCATGTAGAGGAAATCAAAGAGCTCAAGGCCCAAGTCACTTCTTTGAAGAAAGACTTGGAAAAGAGTCATGAAGGGAAATCGACACTCAACAATATCTTGAGTGTGCAAAAATACCCCAATAACAAAGGTGGACTTGGATTCAACTCCAATAAGAAGAAGAAGTCCAATATGGACAAAAAAAGGGCCAAGAACAAGTCAAGAATTCGGCCAAGATTGTTTGCTTCAAGTGCAAAGTAGAAGGGTGATATGTCTCCAACGTATCTATAATTTTTTATTGTTCCATGCTATTATATTATCTGTTTTGGATGTTTAATGGGCTTTATTATGCACTTTTATATTATTTTTGGGACTAACCTATTAACCGAAGGCCCAGTGTAAATTGTTGTTTTTTGCCTATTTCAGTGTTTCGCAGAAAAGGAATATCAAACAGAATCCAAACGGAATGAAACCTTCGCGAGGATCGTTTTTGGAACAAACGCAATCCAGGAGACTTGGAGTGGACGTCAAGGAAGCAACGAGGCGACCACGAGGTAGGGAGGCGCGCCCCCACCCTCGTGGGCCCCTCGTGGCTCCACCGACCTACTTCTTTCGTCTATATATACTTATATACCCTGAAAACATCCGAGAGCGCCACGAAACCCTATTTCCACCGCCGCAACCTTCTGTACCCGTGAGATCCCATCTTGGGGCAATCGATCATGGAGGGCTTCTACATCAACACCATAGCCTCTTCGATGATGTCTGAGTAGTTTACCACAGACCTTCGGGTCCATAGTTATTAACTAGATGGCTTCTTCTCTCTCTTTGGATCTCAATACAAAGTTCTCCTCGATCTTCTTGGAGATCTATTCGATGTAATTCTTTTTGCAGTGTGTTTGTCGAGATCCGATGAATTGTGGGTTTATGATCAAGATTATCTATGAACAATATTTGATTCTTCTCTGAATTCTTATATGCATGATTTAATATCTTTGCAAGTCTCTTTGATTATCAGTTTGGTTTGGACTACTAGATTGATCTTTCTTGCCATGGGAGAAGTGCTTAGCTTTGGGTTCAATCTTGCGGTGTCCTTTCCCAGTGACAGCAGGGGCAGCAAGGCACGTATTGTATTGTTGCCATCGAGGATAAAAACATGGGGTTTATATCATATTGCTTGAGTTTATCCCTCTACATCATGTCATCTTGCCTAATGCATTACTCTGTTCTTATGAACTTAATACTCTAGATGCATGCTGGATAGCGGTCGATGTGTGGAGTAATAGTAGTAGATGCAGAATCGTTTCGGCCTACTTGTCACGGACGTGATGCCTATATACATGATCATGCCTAGATATTCTCATAACTATGCGCTTTTCTATCAATTGCTCGACAGTAATTTGTTCACCCACCTAGAATATGCTATCTTGAGAGAAGCCACTAGTGAAACCTATGGCCCCGGGCCTATCTTCCATCATATTAATCTCCCGTCAACTAGCTATTTCTGTCGCCGTTTATTTTTGCAATCTTTACTTTCCAATCTATACAACAAAAATACCAAAAATATTTATCCTATTATCTTTATCAGATCTCACTTTTGCAAGTGGCCGTGAAGGGATTGACAACCCCTTTATTGCGTTGGTTGCAAGGTTCTTGATTGTTTGTGCAGGTACGAGGGACTTGCGTGTAGTCTCCTACTGGATTGATACCTTGGTTCTCAAAAACTAAGGGAAATACTTACGCTACTTTGTTGCATCACCCTTTCCTCTTCAAGGGAAAACCAACGCATGCTCAAGAGGTAGCAAAGGGCATCATGTTAGATCTTGCCCATTGAAGAAGAAGCCCATTAGTGACAAGCAACAAGGGAAGCGGCCACAAGTTCACTCTCATGCTCAACCTCAAGTTGAACAAAGGCCTCTTCCCAAGAAAACTCAAGCTAATCCTTCTCAAGTTGAGAAATCAAGTGAGAAGAAAGTGAAGAGTAGACGTTGCTACCTATGTCGTGAGAAAGGTCACCTTGCTTCCTCATGCACTATTGGTAACTTATCCAACCCAATTATTATTGATGATATCTATTCTCTTGGGAAGGATAAGGTTGGCAATGTGTTTGCCAAGTTTCTTGGTACTCAAAGTGGTTTCAAGCAAAGAACCATTTGGGTTTCCAAGCCTATTGTGACTAACCTCTTAGGACCCAACTTGGTTGGGGACCAACAAGCTCAAACTTGATCAATATGTGTTGTTGGAGGGCATTGGAGACTTGGCTACATTATGAAGAATTAAGGGGACTTCATCATTCCTATTGTAGCAAGCCAAGTCAATTGGGTTATCAAGTTTCTACACTATATCCAATGTGCCTCCTTCCGGTAACTTGTACTTGAATTGTTTACATTGAAAGTTACTTGCCCCTTTGCATGTTTTGGTTTTGTTCCTTGCATGTGTTTGTATATGTTGTGTCTCCAAATTGCTTATCTTGAGTAATCAAGTATGTGTATGTTGGTTTGCACTTCATGTACATGTGTGTCATACGTTGAGCCTTTGTGCATCTTGTTTGTATCTTAGTTGGCTCTTGTGAGAGATTAATGGAATATCCCATTGTGGGGGAGTGACATGCTTTGTGCACCTCACAATCCTATAAATGTGTGTACATGAGTAATACCATCTAGTATTGATATTACAAGATTATCTAGTCTCTATGTGGTATGTCTTCTCATGAGAAATTCAAATTCGAGATAGTCCATTAATTATCTCTTGTTGGATCCTCTTATTGCCTCTTGTTAAGTTTTTATTGGTATCACATTATGGGGGATTAATATGCTACGTGCATATTACAAGCCTAGAAAATGTGTACATTTGATCACCTAGAATTGATATTGTAAATTATATTGTTCCTAGGTGGCATGTTAGCTCTACAAGTTGCAATTTGCTTTTTGTTTGGTGTGAAGATGATGTCGGATATCCTTGCTATCTACCACCGGGAATTATTTCCAAATACTTCTTGTCTTTTGACAATTGGTACTCACTTATGTGTGGTAGAAATTACTGATCATCTTCACGTTGGTGTTTGCTTCTTATTTCCTTTTCTCTTGTCAAGGAATTTATCAACTCCCTTTGTCTTCCATACCACTTGTGGATCTTGTTAATTTCTTGACCTTGTCTAGTGTTTTCTAGATATAGTGAAAGTGGTGATCCCACCTTGTGCATTTTGTATTCAAATGCAAATTCTCTATAATGCACTAGGCTTGGGGGAGCTATCCTATTTTCTATAGAACACTCATCTTGTGGTCCTTATCAAGTGTGTGTTGGTGGAACGCAAACTGTTTCTTTTTGGTACTTTGTGCCATCATGAAACTTTGTAGAGAGCTTGGTTTGTTTGGAACCATTCTCTCTTTTGGGGGTTTGACATCTTTCTTTCTGTGTGTATCAATGGATATCTCATTCCTTGATGTATCTTTCAGTTGATATCCTCCAAGTGATGATTTATTCTTTTGGTATCTTTTCTTCACTTGGTATTTCTTTGTCAATTGGTATCGGTTCTTGAAAGTATTGAGCATGCATATTAACTTCATGTAGTCTCTTTGGCATGCTTTCTTTCATTGACCCAATATATAGGGGAAACTCCACCAAGTCTCAAATTGGATGAGATGTGCATGAAATTCATTTTCATATCTATATGCACATATTTATGTGGAGTTTGTCCTATGCATTGTTGGTTCTCTAACTCTTTGGTCCCAATGAGGTTGGGTACCATTTTGTTTGTGTTGTTGTTCTAGGAACAATTGGAGATACATTGGATGCTGGGCTCACTCACAAGGAAGGTGGTGTCACCATGAGCTTATTGGAGTCAAGCTAGGATGCTCAATGAACTACTATCTACTACCTTCAATTACTTGTTTCCTTTCTCAAAGCATCTCAACGATAATCTCATGTTGCTAGTTGTGATGTCTTTGATGGTTGTGTGGTAGGAATTCATTTATATACAATAAGACCATATCTAGCCATGTGCTATGCTTCCAAGCACATATCTTATTGGTATATGTATGACTTCCTTTTGGATATCTTGTTCCTTCGTGTTGTAACTATTTCGGGTGCACATCCTTCTTTGTAGATATATATATCATCATGATTTCGTCTACCTAGAACCTTATACACTTGAGAGAAGTTGCATATCTAGATGATATCCTTTCTTTCACGTCCACCTTGCCTTTCTTATGTTATTTCTTTGGTGGCTCCGTGAAAGTGTGTGCCATGAGTGCGGGTCATATATCGTTGCATCTTGATGCACTCTGTTGTGGTGAAGATATTGTTTTTCTCTTGCTTGTCTTGATGAGGCTTTTGCCATTTCGATTGGTATCCCTCCTCTTGACAAAGCTATCATTTTCTTTCTTCACCATGGGTTGTCACAAGTGTTGGTTATTCATTGTGCATTTTTAGTGTGCTTGTGAACCCTTTTGCTTGGTGTGTGTGTGGGGAGGACATGTCATGCATCTTGTATCTCCACTATCCAAGACTATGTTGATGCTTAATGCTCATCCCTATATTAGTCTTCTCAAGTGCTTTGCCATGACTCACACACATCGGTTTTGGTTGAGCCTATTCTTAAGTTGCCTCTTTTACATGTTGCTCAACCATTTGTTTGTTGCAAGTGCTAGGCTTTGTTTCCTACTTGTCCACTTGCACTTGTTGTGAGTTTCTATTGATTTTCAGGGAGTGATTATCCTATTTTTGTGCACTTGGTATCCTAATGCAAATATTCTAAGGAGCGCACCAATCATGGGGAGCTTCACTAGTGTCTTTAGAACACTCCATTGCTCTCTTGCACTTGTCGTGAGGTTCTATTGATCTTGGGGGAGTGATGATCCTATTTTGTGCTCATTGTATTCAATTACAAAACTAAATTGTGCACAAATCATGGGGAGCTTCTTTAGTTTCTCTAGAACACTCCTTTGCTCATATCATAATTTCTTTTATTCATGTGGCACGTAGGATCATTGGTCTAGTTGGTTCAATTGGTATCTGTCGATTGCTTGCTTCAATTGGTATCTTTTAATTGCTTGATTGCTTGTGTCTCTCTTTGTTATGTCTTTGTGGCATATCATTCTTTAGCAATCTTTGTGCCTCAATATAGTTTGTCTTCCTCCAAGTATTTACCTTTGGATATGTGTATGACATTCCACTCTCTTGTTGAGAAATACACAATTTATGGAGGAACACTCTCTATATTGGCCTTATGAGCTTTTCGCCCATTTTGGCAATCGATGCCAATGGGGGAGAAGTTTCAGAGAGTTTTGTGGAGAAGTTTTCAGAGTTTTGCATTGCTTTTGTTTTGTTCCTAAGCATTTGCATCTCTTACTCATGCATCATTGGTTGTTGCATTGCATGGTGATGCATAATTCCTTATATAAACTCTCTTGAAAGTGATTGTCATCAATTACCAAAATAGGGGAGATTGAAAGAACACGCGGTGCCCCCATGCTTGGTTTTGGTAATTGATGACAATCTTTATGGACTAATGGTTGCATTGAGTTATATTTGAAGGTTTTGTCCATAGGCTTTTCTTGGAGTACATGTGTTGGTTTCAAGGAGAGTTTGTGTCGACCAAGGTGCTATTCAAGGAATTACCTAAAGTTTGGTCTTGTGAGAGGTTGATCAAGACTAAGTCAAAGAGTGAATCAAGTTGATCAACACACAAATCGTAGAAGATGTACCGAGAGGGATCAAGTGATCCCATGGTATGGTAAGCATTGTCAATTACGCTTTATGTACTACCCCGTGGTCTTCGTGAGAGTTCTTTGTGGGGTTAGGTTGCGGTGTGCAAGTTCAAGTGATGCATCACGAAGAGATCAAGTGCTTGAAGCTTGCCATCCATTGTAGTGACAATGGACTTGTGAAGATGTGCCGAAGAGTGGCTCACCCATAGTGGACTATGGGGGAGCAATCATCGAGTCTTCATCGAGCCAACGCAATCAAGAAAGGTGGTCCAACTTGAGGGAGTCAAGATCATCATCATATAGCTCAAGTGGACTTCGTGCAAGACAAATGTTTTCCCTTGATAGGTCTTCTATTTTACCGGTCTCATGGTGGTAGTTGGGAGACCGGGTTATAGGATCGATTTCCGTACTATCAAGGGGGGCTCTCGATGAGTAGCTTGATCGTATCATTCTTAGAGAGCTCAAACCATTGCATGCTTGCATCATCTTTCTTAGTTCTTGTTTGGTTTTCTCCTAGTGAGATTTGGAGCTTATGGTCATCTTCTTGACAAGCTCGAGTTCATCGAAAACGGAGTTCACATGCTTCTTCTATTGCGTTTTCGGTGTTGGAGGTTTTACCGGTCTTATTCGAGGAAGGGTTCTCACCATTTTCTTATGGGCCTTTTCTAATTTGTTTCTTATTGGTATTTCTATCAAGATTGTGTTAGCCCTTGTCGCTAGCTTTCCAACAAACTTGGTTTCGTTGAATTCAGAGTCCGTTTGCAGAAGTTGTGTCAGTTTTGGTGTCCTTATAAAAGCTGCAGCAGTACTACTGCTCGTGGGAGCGGTACTACCGCTTGGAGGGGATGTAATTTTTTACTACGGCTCTTGGGAGCGGTACTACCGCTTGGAGCAGTACTACCGCGGCTACTTCCGCTTCGGACCAAAAACTCATCACAAGTCCAGCGATGGTAGGCACGGATGTATTTTTTTAGTACCGCTCGCAAGCAGTAGTACCGCTACCCTTTGAGGTAGTACCGCTACCCCTAGCGGTAGTACCGTGAGGACGAGCGGTAGTACCGCTCTGTGCGGGCTGTGAGCATAACGGTTGGATATTCCCCCACCTATAAAAGGGGGGGCTTCTTCCCCAATGAACCTTATCCTTTGAGCTCGTGTTCTCCCCCCATTGTTGATCTTCTTCGAGCTTGCTATCTCTCAACCCCTCCATGGATTCTTGCTAGTTTTTGGGGGAAAGGAGAGAGGAGATCTAGATCCACATTTCTACCAATCACTTTCTCCTCTATGTGAGGGGAACCCCTTGGATCTAGATCTTGGAGTTCTTGGTGTTCTCCTTCTTGTTCTTCCTCTCATTTTCCTCCCTAGCATTAGTTGCTTTGGTGGGATTTGGGAGAGAAGGACTTGGGCATTCTGAGTGCCCTTGCCATTGCATTTGGTGCATCGGTTTGAGTTCTCCACGGCGATACGTGGAAGTTACAAGTTGAGAAGCTTATTACTCTTGGGTGCTTGGTACCCTTGAGCTTGTTCCTCTTGGGTGCTTGGGCGCCCTAGACGGTTGGTGGTGTTCGGAGCTCAATCATTGTGGTGCAAAGCTCCGTGCAAGCGTCGGGGTCTCCGATTAGGTTGTGGAGACCGCCTCGAGCAATTTGACGGGTACCGGTGACTGCCCCCAAGGGTTGCGAAAGTGTACGGGTTCGGTGACCGCCCCCAAGGGTTGCCATTTGTACGGGTTCATTGACCGCCCTCAAGGGTCCCTTAGTGGAATCACGACATCTTGCATTGTGCGAGGGCGTGAGGAGATTACGATGGCCCTATTGGATTCTTGGGGAGCATTGTGCCTCCACACCGCTCCAAACGGAAATTAGCATCCGCAAGGGTGTGAACTTCGGGATACATCGTCGTCTCCGCGTGCCTCGGTTATCTCTTACCCGAGCCCTTTACTTATGCACTTTACTTTGTGATAGCCATATTGTTTCTTGTCATATATCTTGCTATCACCTAGTAGTTTATCTTGCTTAGCGTAAGTTGTTGGTGCACATAGGTGAGCCTACTTGTTATAGGTTTTGTGCTTGACAAATTAACCGCTAGGTTTATTCCGCATTTGTTCAAGCCTAAACCGTAATTATTTTAAAGCGCCAATCCCCCCCTCTAGGCAATATCCTCGATCTTTCAAATGACCAAGATGTCCTCATCATCCCCCTCTCTTGAAAAGGAGTCGTCCTCGACTCTACCTGATCGTCACACAAAAGAAAGTGGGGCAATACCAAATCATAATGCAAAGGTTTCATGATATTGTGAAAGTTAGTTTTCAACTTTGCTATGTTATGGACGATGCAAACATGATGTTTTGTTCGACTTAGGAGTTTTTTCCAGCAAATATTTCCATGGAGCACAAATTTATAACTAACTATGAGCATGTCCATATCATCCTTGCCACTACACTATCAATGGGAATGAATATAACATGGGCTACTTTCTGGTTGACGGTATCTATCATGCGCGAGCTACCTCCGTAAAGACCATCTCCGGCCCAATTGGCCAAAAAAGTCTCACTTTGCCCAGAAACAAGAAGCAGCTAGAAAGGATGTTGAGAGGCATCTAGAGTTCTGCAGTTGTTCGTGGACCTGCTAAGCAATGGGATCCGAGGATCTTGTGTGAGGTGATGACATGCTGTGTGATTATGCACAACATGATTGTCGAGGATAAGGGTGAGGATACTGCTGTGGGTCTTGAATTTGAGAATATAAGTGATACTATCAAACTTCTAGACCAGAATCTAGCCACATTTGATGAGTTTGTTTAAATACATTAACAGATTCGGCATCGAGCAACTCATGAGCAACCGAACAGATATCTGATTGAACATCCGTGGGAGGTTAAAGAGGACACCATTGCTGGAGTGTAATATTTAAATCAGAACTACAACTGCATTTGTTTTTTTAGCTAAACTAGAACTAGATATGCGACTATTTTGAGCGTGCAGATGTATGCAGACTTTAAAAAAATTGGGGACGGATGTATGCAGCTAGCTTTGGATGACCGACTTCCGCATCATTGTCCGCAGACTCTACTGGAGGGTCTTTTTTCCTTTAGTCCCTCGGACTAAAAAAAGTCTAGTCCCTTGCAACCAAACACCACCTAACTCTATATGTTGAGAAGGATAGTGACAAACAATTTGGTTTACTAAAGATGTACTCTCTTTGTTCCTAAATATTTGTCTTTTTAGTTATTTTGATGAAATACCACATACGGATGTATATAGACATATTTTAGAGTGTAGATTAACTCATTTTGCTCCGTATGTAGTCACTTGTTGAAATCTCTAGAAAAACAAATATTTAGAAACGGAGGGAGTACATAAGTGCAATGTGAGACCTTCATGTAATTTTCATTATGTTTAAGTTTGAGGTGTCTTTTACTTCTGATGAACTTCTGATGAACTTCTGTAATAGATCAAGATATTTTTCGCAACAATAAGTAAATTACAGTGATTCATCGATTACTTATTTTATACTTAAACTAGGTATATTCCAGTTGCCATGAAGGTCAATTTTTTTATAACACGCTAAAAAGACCATACGAGAGGGAAATGCATTGGAGCTGTCAGGTGTCACACACCCTATATGAATATAATATTAGAAAGACCCAATTGTTTTAAAAAAATTCTGAAATCTTGGGATATCAAACATGGTGCCATTCTACCCCCACGTTTTAGTTTCATGAGGAATGGATGCCCGTAGTATCCGCGACGAAGAAAATACAGCATCCATGTTTGATTTTCAAAAAAATAAGATATTTTGTAAAATCTCCTGGTATTTTATACGTAATACTTATATTAATATAGGGGTGTGAGTGGCACCCCATACAAGACATACAACCAGTAATCAACGGTTGGGGGCATGTTCCTTGCGGGCCAAGTTCTTTGGTACCTTGGCGTGGCTAGAAGTTTAGCTGTAGGCGCGTGGGCTACATTAATCAACCAAAAATCAAGCACGCGGTGAGCTGTACGCGGCAGATCCGTCGTGTGCGCCACCACGTTCACACGGCTGCATCCAGGAGACGTGTCCAGTTCAATATACTTTCAGTAATAAAAAAACATAATAATGCTCTTGCCAAAACAATACAAGGAAATAAAATACTCGTGTTATTGGAAAGACCAGAATCGCAGGAAGAACAGAGCTCGTCTTCACAGAAAACTTGGCTCGCAAGGATGCGAGCCGCGGTGCCAACTCTTCTGCTGCTTTTTTTTAAGGAAAGAGAGAAATTAGCGGGGACATAAAAAGGGCCGGGAGGCGGGCCGCCGGGGCCCAACTACCCAAACCAAACCCAAAGCCCACGAGAGCCACCACAGAGGAGAAAGAGAAACCCTACTCGTCCCCCGCAGAGAGAGTCTCGAGACGAGACGCGAGACGAGAGAGAGGCAGAGAGGGGAACGAGTCGAGGCGCGCGCCGCTTCCGTCGGGGACCAATATAAGCCGGCTTTCTCTCTCCTTCTCCCCACAGCCCACCAAACCCTCGCTCTTCCCACCGCAGGAAGAGAGCTCCTCTCCCCTCCCCACCCCCACCGCCTCCGCCTCCGCCGACGAACCGATCGGATCCGGGACACGATCTCGGATTCGCTCGGCAGATCAGCGGGCACCAGCCCCCAAGCCCCCGGATCCTCCTTCGTCCTCCCCACCGCAAGCTTCAGGTAACGTCTCCGGAGAGATCTCTCCTCCGCTTTTTTTGCTCTCCGTGTGGTCGGCGGCGTCCGTTCGTGCTCGATCGATCGATCTGGGCCGGGGGCGTGTCTGGTTTCGTAACGGATCGATCTGCGTCTGTTTAGTTCCGTTGCGGGACTGGATCTGGGGCGGGACTGGAAGATTTTTTCCCGGGCGTTTGCGGGAGGGGATTGATCTCGAGATTCGTCTATTTAGGTTCCGCTGCCTCGGTCTCGAGATTTTTGTAGCTTCATGCGCGATTTAGTCTAACTGCTATTTTAGCCTGTCTAGTGGGTTGGACAGATTTACGATAGGCTGTTGATGATTGATTACGTTTTACATGTTTAATGGTGTGCGCTGCGCACTGTGGACTGGGCGACTGTGCATCCGCTGCTTCGTTGGGTTAGGTACACTGTTTACTTTTGTTAGTTGTGGCCGGTGTGCACTAGTAGTACCTGGGAACAAACGTCTTGAGTAGTGTTCTGCGTCCCATAATGGGGGAAGAATCGTGGAAAGTACATGTACTTGTTGAACTTGAGTGCTAGGTTCTATTGGCTTTGCATTTGATGCCTATAATTATTGCATGTGCATGTAATCCTTCAGAGTTAGGTACACTGTTTGTTTTGTTAGTTGTGACCTATCATCTATGTGAACTACACAAACGTGTTGAGAGTAGTGTCTCAGGAATCATGGAAAGGTATTGGCTTGCTTTTTTTTGCCTCCAGTTATTGCTGGCCATGTGTCCTGCATACTGCTTACCTGACTATGTTGTCAAGTTTGCATTGTTGCTTAATGTGAGGTGCAATCTTGTTGATTTGATTGGTTTCTTTTCCTGTTTAAATAAAACATCATCTGGGATTTGTGTCCACTTAAGTGGGATAGTCTAATGCTATTATGTATGCAATCAATGGTTGTTTGGTACCAGAATTCCTGTTATTGCTTTCTGTTAACATGCTCCTGTTTTTGTTTAACACAGCCATGGCAGGAATGGCACCAGAGGGTTCCCAGTTTGATGCTAAGCAGTATGACAGCAAGATGACCGAGTTACTGTAAGTCAGCTCTACCAATTTATTGTCTCAGCCTTTGGGGGCCATGTGAAGCTCTCCTTTTTTGCTCAACAGATTGCATGATTATGAATATGCAGGAACCAAGGTGACACCGGGGAGTTTTTCACCTCGTATGATGAGGTGCACGAAAGTTTTGATGACATGGGCCTCCAAGAGAACCTTCTTAGAGGCATCTACGCTTATGGTATACTTCCATCAGATTGCAGTCTCATATTCCATAGCCCTTGATAGCAGCACTGCTGCATTTTAACTTTGGGAAACATCTCTTCTTGCTAGTGTTTTGGATTACCTGTTTTAATCTACATGACCTGCCTTTCTTCTGTATAAACCATTTTCTGTGTGATGGGAGGACATCCGAGTCCTCTTGCTTTATGCGGAGCAAGCTTTCCATGCTTGTATATTCCTAAGCAAACGTCACAAAGTGAGCCCCCTGATGTTGAGGTTTCCCTAGGGTTTCATCCACCAGATGGCAGTCTCATATTCCATCACCCTTGATAGCAGCATTGCTGCAGTTAAACTTTGGGAATTGCCATGAGACGCACATCTTTTATTGCGTGCATTTCATTTCAAACACATTCTTATGCATATGTTAATGGATCACATGTTTTGGTTTGCACATTGTGCTATTTTCTGTGTAAACTACTTTCTGTGTGATGGGAGGACATCCGAGTCCTCTTGCCTTACTTGGAGCAAACTTTCCATGTTTGTATATTCCCAAGAAAACGTCACAAAGTGAGCCTTCTGATGTTGAGGTTCCCCTTGGGTTTCCTCCACCAGATGGCAGTCTCATATTCCATCGCCCTTGATAGCAGCATTGCTGCAGTTAAACTTTGGGAATTGCCATGAGACGCACATCTTTTATTGTTATTCATTTCAAATGCACACTTGTGCCTTGTAGCCAATAGATTGCATGTTTTGTGTTGCACATTATGTTTTTTTCTCTCTATAAAAACAGCTTCCTTTGTGGTGTGATATTGAGTTTTGCTTTGCATGCAGCGAAATCCTGTTCTTTTCACACCCTTCAACAATATAGTTTGGTCATCTTACAAATACAAACACTTCTATTTGTAGGTTTTGAGAAGCCATCAGCCATTCAGCAAAGAGGAATTGTTCCCTTCTGCAAGGGTCTTGATGTGATTCAGCAAGCTCAGTCTGGAACAGGAAAAACTGCCACCTTCTGTTCTGGAATCTTGCAGCAGCTTGACTATGGATTGGTTGAGTGCCAGGCATTGGTCCTTGCTCCGACCCGTGAGCTTGCACAGCAGATTGAGAAGGTCATGCGTGCTCTTGGTGACTACTTAGGTGTCAAGGTGCATGCATGTGTTGGTGGAACTTCTGTTCGTGAGGACCAAAGGATTCTTGCCAGTGGTGTGCATGTTGTTGTCGGCACACCTGGTCGTGTGTTCGATATGTTGCGCAGGCAATCCCTCCGTCCAGATAACATCAAGATGTTTGTGTTGGATGAAGCTGATGAAATGCTTTCACGTGGTTTCAAGGATCAGGTATACTTCTTAAGACATAATTGCTTAGAATTGTGCACGTTGTTATTACTATGCGTCCGTGTATAATATTTGACAGAACTGAAGTCAAACTAGTTGCTTAAAACTGAAGAAGCTTTTGTTTGCTCATGTTCATTCACATATGATATTATTTACTCCCTCCGTCCCATAATATAAGAGCTTTTTTGACAACACAGTGTAAAAAACGCTCTTATAATATGGGACGGAGGGAGTACAAGATAGTATTTCTATGGTAATAGTTGCAACTTGGTTCTTCATTATTTATACTATCGTCTACAATTTATATTCTAAATGTAGAGTATTTGTCTTTTACATGCGTCATTATTTATAATCTCTTATTAATTAATTATTATTGATACACCAATTTATATTTCCTCTGATTTGTACACCAATCACTGATCATGTTGCTTAATTAGCTTGAACTAACAGGCATTTTTATCTGTTGCAGATCTATGATATCTTCCAGCTTCTTCCATCAAAGATTCAAGTTGGGGTGTTCTCAGCAACCATGCCTCCTGAGGCCCTTGAGATAACCCGCAAGTTCATGAACAAGCCTGTGAGGATTCTTGTCAAGAGAGATGAGCTTACCCTTGAGGGTATCAAACAATTCTATGTCAATGTGGAGAAGGAAGAGTGGAAGCTGGATACACTCTGTGACCTGTACGAGACCCTGGCAATTACCCAGAGTGTCATCTTTGTGAACACCCGCCGCAAGGTGGACTGGCTCACCGACAAGATGAGGGGACGGGACCACACTGTCTCTGCAACGCACGGAGATATGGACCAGAACACTAGGGACATCATCATGAGGGAGTTCAGATCTGGATCTTCTCGTGTGCTCATCACCACCGACCTGCTGGCCCGTGGTATTGATGTGCAGCAAGTCTCCCTTGTCATCAACTATGACCTGCCGACTCAGCCTGAGAACTACCTCCATCGCATTGGTCGTAGTGGTCGGTTCGGGAGGAAGGGAGTTGCCATCAACTTTGTCACCCGTGAAGATGAGAGGATGCTGTTCGACATCCAGAAGTTCTACAACGTGGTCATTGAGGAGCTCCCGGCCAATGTCGCTGACCTTCTCTAGATTATATCTTAGGAATGCAGTAAGGTGCTTGATAAAGTTCGTTTTTGTTGAATATCTCCCAACTCTCAGTTTTGGAGTGGTAAGGTCTGGGTCTGTTTGAATCGTGGTTAAGGATGGTCTCTGAGTTTTTTCCTGTTATGCAATGTCCGGAAATTTTTGTAGTGCGTAGGCTGTGCT
This sequence comes from Aegilops tauschii subsp. strangulata, assembly GCF_002575655.3. Lineage (NCBI taxonomy): Eukaryota > Viridiplantae > Streptophyta > Magnoliopsida > Poales > Poaceae > Aegilops > Aegilops tauschii. The sequence goes on from NC_053040.3 coordinate 94,169,966, forward strand.
ATCTCCTGGGCTAGCTGGGATAGAGTGACTCTCATGGAGTATTTTACTTTTCGTTGTGAAGTTATTTTATTGCCCATCTGTTTTTGCATGGTCGAGCTAACATCTTTTTCCTTCTATCATGTCTGACCGATTAAAATTGAAACAGCGTTGTTCTGTCGTAGCAGCAGGGATTGGCTAGCCTAGAAAACGTACTAATAAGTTGCAGTAAAAATTGAAAATTGTTAAGTTGAAACTATGAAACTAGTATATGTTAAGTTTGAATTTGTGAAATTTAGGCTGTACAGAAAAATCATAGGTGGCAGCCACCGAGCGATGCATGCTAGAATCCGGGCGAGGCGTTGGCAGGATGGGGGAGTTTCTACGTGATGCTGAAGGGCAAAGGCGTATATATTGCTGCTGATATGGGGATCAATTAGGGTGGCCTTCTCAACACAAGAGTTGGATCACCTTATGCTGCTGTCATTGAAGACATCTTGTTCTAGTTTTTTTTAGAGTAGCAGCACTTTATTCAGATAGCAACATCAGTATCACTGATAAGTTTAGGGATTAGAGCATTACAGCCGCCCTCAAAGGCCCGGTCCGCGTCCCTCAAATTTTATAATTTACAACCACATATCCTGTTTTCAAAACATCTGTTATATGCAGGGCTATGTACCGGCCGTCTTGCCGGCTGGACATCGAAATTGTCCGTATTTAATATTTTTATATCCGTATTAGTCCCACCTCGTCGAGTGATGAGCTAGTCGACCAGCTTAAATATCCGGTCGTCTAAACGAGATAAGCTTCTGACATCATTGCCTCCTTTATTAAGGATATGGACTCTTACTATAAATCTTCTATTTTTATCACATAAAATATTCATAGTCAGGGTCTATCTCCTTCACATAGGCAACATTAGTGTCAGCTTTTTTTTAATTTTGTCTATGCATCAAAATAAAATAAAAATCTACTATCATTGTAGTAGAGGTATCAACAGTAGAGGTATCAACGTATATGATTTAGACAAACTTGACATTCGATAAAGAGGTATCAACGTATATAGTCTAGACAAACTTGACACTCGATGAACAATTATCAGTCCATAAAATGCAATCTAGTGTCAAATTTATCTCGATCACACATGCGAGAATTGATAGACCTAGACAACAACACCAAGCGTTCCGCCATCCGCTGGCACAACTATTCAAGCCGGGCGGCGTCCGCCTCGTCCGGCGATGTGGGACTAAAATTTGGTTGCAGCGATGAGAGAGGGAGGAGTTTCGGGCATTGCAGGTGGGACTGCTGACCTGCAACGGGGTCGACGGGCGTGCCCGGGCGCCCCATATCCGCCTCGTATTTGGGCTGGATATGAGGGGTGCCGGTCAGCCCGGGCATTTGAGGCCCGTTTGAGGCTCCCGTTTGAGTCAGATTTTCGTGACCGGGCGGTCGGCTTGGACATATGAGGCGGGTTTGAGAGGTCCGGCTGTAGATGCCATTACACCACAATAGATTTGACTAGGAGTATGCTCATAACTACGAGCAATTGTGTGCTGATACATTCAACAAACGTTTTACGTGAATAAAAGAGCAAGCTTCAAAACCTATCGCCAAGGATTTAATGTCAGCAATCATCGTATCTACTGTAGATCGATCCCTGAAGGCAACACCAAATCTCTGGACCAAAGAGAGACAGCCAGAGGCTAGGATTATTTTAGAGAAACCCTCATCACGGGCAAGGGCCAGGGCATGGTGGCAAGCCAAAGCCTCAGCAAGTTCAGGCGTCATGATCCCTTCATACTGCTTATTACAGGCCAACAAACATTCTCCGTTGTGATATGGTATCATAACGTCGATTCCCATCCTTCGAGAGCTCGAGAACAGTGCAACATTCACGTTAATAATGTTTGACCCTTTCGCCGGTGGGGTCCATAGAGCCATTGACAGAGAGGACTCACAACTAGAGGTCGAACTAGTTTTGGGAAAATGATGCACAATCAGATTCACATAAGCTTTAATCTTCTCAGCCACCCTACAACAAAGCAACACAGTAGCATTGTTGCGAGCATCATTTGTAGCCTCTCAAATGTGCCAAGCCGTTACAGCAAGAACCGTACCTGAAAGGGAGGAACTTAGATCAAGGAAGTCAAAAATCCATTGCTTGGCGTTGAGAAGTTCTTCCTACACAATTGGAGGGGATAGGTCTCCTTCACCAACTTCCAGACTTCACGAGCAAACGGGCAAACGAGAAGTAGATGCTCCACCCTCTCCACCCTACCATAGAAACAACAACCATCCTCCTTAACAATATGGTGTCGCTGAAGTTGGAAACCAGTGGGAAGACAATCATGAGAAATTCTTCAAAGGACAATTTTCATCTTTCGAGGAGCCTTGATGGCCCATAGCGCTTTCCAATGCTTCTCTCAGAACGAAGGTTGGAGCTGAGCCCCCTGCCATCCACACTAAGGTCTTTACGGAAGGCAGAAGACTTGGCCAAATTATACGCAGATTTAACCATGTAGATCCCAAACTTATTGTGTGGCCACATGGCAAAGTCATTAGCTCCATGTTGACTGATAGGGAGTTGGAGAATTTCATTCGCCATCCAGTCATCAAAACAACCCCGGACCACTTCCACATCCCAGGATTTGAGGTCCTTAGACAAAAGAAAATTCGCCCTTGTGTCCTCAGGGATTTGTATAAGTGGTCAAAAGCTTCCAGCAGCACACCCTGGTATCCAGTTATTTGTGAGAATATTAATATTATTGCCATTACCAACACCGCACCGAACACCTTGCTTGAGCAGATCCCTGCCAAAGAGGATGTTGTGCCAAGTATAGGAAGAGGACCGGGGCCTAGAAGAGCACCCTGGCACACAAACAATCAGGCTCGGTCAAGAGCCTCCAGCATTGACGTCCAAGCAAGGCTTGGTTGAAAGTAATGAAATCCCGAAAGCCCGTGTCACCTAGGAACTTGGGAGAGGTCATCCATTCCCAGGATTTCCAATGCATCTTCCTTCTCCCATCTTCAAAACCCCACCAGTGGTTGGCAATGCTTGTCTTCATTCTCTAGCAAGTTGCAACTGGGATCTGGAAGCAACTCATCAGAGCATGGTTAATAGTATAGCCAGCTGCTGGCTATAAGCCAGTGCCATGTCATCTACAGCCCATCTTATAGCCAACATGTATAATAGTAGATTAAAAGAGTGTACTATTTTTTATTACGTGGCCCACCTTTCATTCTCACAAAGTGCTTAGGAGCGCGTGCTAGAGCTGGCTCTTCATGAAGAGCCCGCTTACCTTCTCTCTTCTCTTCTCTTTCCTCCAACTAAGCAGAAATATACTAGTTTATTCCTTATAGCCCGCTGACTCAGCTCTATTATACTTGCTCTCACATAAGAAGGAATGGCCTACACAACAGCTTTTAGAAAGATCTCTTTGCCTGCTCGAGAGAGAGGACAACTAGAACATCCATTAATACGCTTCCAAATGCGGTCAGGCAGGAAATTGAAGGAGCTCGTGACAGCTCTGCATATTTTAGTAGGCATACCCAAGTAAGTAGCTTGTTAAATTTCAGCTTCCACCTGCAGGGCATCCTTAACTGCCTCGCGCAGAGCTCGAGGGCACCGTTTGCCAAAGAAAACCGAGGACTTCTGAAGATTGATCTTTTGACCTGAAGCCTCACAATGCAAGTCTAAGGTTGACTTCAAGGCCTTGGCACTTCTGATGTTACTGCGAGCAAAGAAGATACTATCATCTGCAAAAAGTAAGTGTGAGATCAGGGGGCCTTTCCTTCCATTAGATAAACCTTGTAGCTCACCAAGATCCTCCTGTTTTTGCAGAAGACAAGATAAACCTTCTGTGCACAACAAGAAAAGATAAGGGCTAATTGGGTCACCCTGACGAATTCCCCTTGACGGAACCACCGGTTCAGTCAGGCTACCATTGACTCGAATGGCATATCTAGCCGTGGTCACACATCTCATCACCGAGTTGATCCACGTCGGGTCAAAGCAAGCTTACGAAGACAACCATGCAAGTAAGACCATTCGATTTGGTCATAAGCCTTCATCATATCGATCTTCAAGGCGAAGAAAGGTTGCTTACACTTTTGCTTGCGAACTGTGTGCAAACATTCATAAGCCACTAAGGCACTCTCAGTGATCACTCATCCTGGGACAAAGACATCTTCTTCTAGTTGAAGATGTGGGTTTCCAAGCAAATCCAGTAGCACATGACCTAGCAAAAATTGCTCGTATGTGCTTACCAAGTACCAAGTGATAGCATTAGTTGGAACTCTATTGCACCGCATGTGTCCATCCAAATAATCGGCGTTGACCGTTGGGCATCTATTTGGATGGGCATCGATAAATTGGCTTTCCTGAGGCTCCTCAGCTTTCCCCATTTAGTTTTGTGCCAAATCGTTGGCGAGGCTTGTGCGGCCAAAACGCCCGTCAATTTTTTGGCGAGCCCACCATCTCATATCACGCTTGTCACACCAGCACAACCAGCATCAGCTCGCAGTAGAGTTGCCTGCATGAGCAATGTAACTATCCCCACTCTCGCAACTAGACCGAGGATCTGTTTCTAAATGCCTTCCATTCACAACGTAATGATTTTACTTTGCTTAAACACAACTTCGCCCCCATTGGTTTGGATGCTACGTGCCTACTAAGAACAGTTAACATGTAACATGTTATATACAAGACCACATGGAGCAATAGAAGGCATGTCCAGTGCAGTTTGCGTTATAAGGGCGGGGTGCCTATGTTTAACGGAAGGTTGGTGAGTGTCGTTGGCTATTCATGAACTTAAAATTAAGACAATACTCCCACCGTTTCTTTAATGCTGGTATTTCGAGAAATAAAAGGCATGGAACAAACTTGAGTATTTATTTCTTACTAGTATAATATAGCTATAAAACCTCCAAAAGTAAGAGACTGCAATACAAAGCCTTGTTTTCCACGTAGCCATAACCGAAACACACCACATCCATCTTTGTTTGCAGAGAAAAATAAGATGCATCATCTAATCTAGCAAAAGGCATATAACGCCATAAAAACACATTTTGCACTCAACATGCCCGAGCTGTTCAGAGCTGCAAGCATGAATGCTTCAGTCCCGTCTGGCTATCTGCAGAGATTTCTCGTGTCGCCTGTGGTGAACAACCTCCATTACATCCTGATCCTGTCGTCTTTACATCTTGCCCCCAAGCTGTAGAAACGAGGCAATTTTCAAGAGCACCACACTTGGAGATTCAAGAAACTTATTCTAAAAACCATGTTATCTCTGAGAGCCACATTCCCCAGCAAATTGCCGCAAAATCTACAGAGAATAGCTTGTTGATACCACTGGATTTAGTTATCAACCAAGAAAACTATTAGCCCTTTTGGAACATGATTCCACCTGAATATATCCCTAACAATCGACCAATTAAAATTTCCATAAGGGCATGCAATGAAGATGCGAGCAGTTGTTTCTGCTCCCCACACTTTTTGCACTTGACATCACTATAGCATTGGCCATTTATCAACTATTCAGTCGAAGGGATAATGCCATAAGAAAATTTTGATTTTAAGAGAGAATTTAGCAGCCCAAAGCTCTTGCATTTTAACATTAACAAACCTCTGAATTGTAGAGTGGCACTACGTGAGTATTTAGTTTTCGATGTGACATGTTCTTGCCCATCGGTTTCTTGCTTTCTGCAAATCATAGATTTCCTTGTAATCATGTCCGATCTTTGAAACTTCGAAAAAGAAGCTTTAAAAACAAAATTTGTCTTATAAAAAGTTGGCTTAAAAGCTTAGAATTTTTTATTGTTTTTATTTACCAAAAACAACACATACAACTAACACCGTTAGCGATTGATCTTAGCTTTGTTGTGTCATCCAATTAAGAGCCTCGCGAGCATGGTCCTTTCATTTCTCTGCCTACGAGTGGCTTTGATGATCTAGCTTGCTTGTCCTTCACATGTTGTTTTAGTAGTAATGATATATGGAATGCATTTTCAAATAAGATCCATTTTCTCTATTATAACGTCACATAACCATTCATGTCTCTGCATTTTCAAAAGTTAAAATGTTGGCTTTAACTTAGAGAACGTAGTGATGGGGTACATTGTGTGAGTGTGGATTAATAAAAAGAGATTTGCAAGTATCATCATTTTTTCCCTAGAGCCGAGGATAAGCCTTAGCCTCTACATTGATTGATGTAACAACAATACATCATTAATTATTAAAAAATATGAAGCAATGCGAGGCATTGGTATTGAACAAACCGCCCTAAAATCTGAGGGGCATCCATATTCAAACTACCTTGCGAGAGCTATCACCCCTGATGTAGAACTCCAATCCAATTTTCAACAAGGAAATGTCGTGCAGATGTCGATGCTCCTTGATCTATCCACACGGCTAAATCATGGGTTTTTTACCCCAATAAATGGTCCATACTAATAGCTTGATGGCGTCCTCTATCCCTTGTGATTCAAAAAGTTCATGTGAGCTGGCTTGCTTGATCGGGATCCATATGATTTAATCGGTTGTTTTTTTGCACATACAATCCTATCACATTCTAGTGTTTTTTCCTATTCTTGTACTTTTAAATTCTATGAATTAAAGAGGCTCTTAGTATATTAACATCAATATAAAGTACTACTACTGGTTCTTATTTATTGCGATTAATGGTATTTGAGTTTTTTTCAACACTATGGTGTTTGCGTTTTATCGGTTGTTTTAGTAAAAATGCCGATCTTATATTAATCATGGGAGGGTGGACCATTTACTAATATATAAATATGCATAATGTGGCAATCCATAATTTTATAGGAAGAACAATGCAGTTCAACATTGTCAATGGACCATGTTTATTCCAATAAACAGTGCTCTGCTATACGCTAAAGCAAATCCAACACCCTAAACATCGGCAGACGCGCCAGACGCGTCCACGAACAGTGACCAGTCACCCCTTGAATGTCTGCGCCCACAGTCGTGTGCCTCATACCCCCACCCCAAATTCATGCTATCCATGCAACGTCAGAGAAACTACGTTGATCATCATACAAAACATAGCAACAAAGGAGGCATAGATTCACAGTTCATACAGACATATCATCACAGTTTATCGGAGAAAAAGAGGCAGTTCATCGCCAACAAAAAACATAGATTCGAACTAAAATAACTAGACACTAAAATGGAGATAGACATGACATTAGAAATTAGCATTTCCACCCCTTGCCCCTGTGGTCACCTTCAGCGGTTGTGGCCCTCCGTGTAGGCGTCAGCAGCGGGAGGGGCATCGCCGGAGTCGTCGGACGGGATGGAGATGATGACAGCCATCTGACGGGTTGCGCACGCTTGCTGCTTCGCCAGTCGGGCGACTTTTGTTGCGGCCACTGCCTTCTCTGCCGCTTCGCACTTTGATTGCTTGATGTCGAACTGGACCTCCTTTGCGTTCTTGCGGCGGAGCCGCTACACGTCCGTCTCCAACGTGGTGAGATAGTGGTGAAGGACCGCCGTGGGGAGTTTCTCCTCCGAATCGACCGCCGACTGAACGCGAAACCGACATGAGGAAGCCGCCTCCACCACCGCCTTTCCCTTTCTTGTTGTCGCTCGCAGCGCGCGCCTTTGATTCCGGAGTCCGCATCCCTGGCGGCGGCGTGGGGCTCAGATTTGGGAGGAGACGGAGCAGAGATCGATCTACCTCCCTTGTCCACTCGCAATCGCTGCAGTGCGATGCTGACGACGAGGCCTCATCGTCGTCCACCTCCACCTCATGGATGAGGACGTCCCAATCGACATGGTCATCCTTGGAGCCGGATCCACCGCCGGAGTCGTTGTCGGTGCTCGACATTGTGAGAGGAGGGGACATAGAGGGGAGGCAATCGATGGAAGCGGAGCAAAGAGTGAGAGAGCAAGGTAGGGTTTGGTCTAGGTGGGGATTTGTGTAGGGCCGGGGTGGGGTCGATGTGGACCAGCACACATATATGAGTTGGATATTGGTGTGCCGGCCAGTCCAAATATATAAGGGCAATATAAGAAGGCCAGTTAGACTGGCGAAAACTCATCGGTCACTGAGCAGGCGTCCGCCCGATGAAAATAAAGAGTCAAGCTGTTGCATAAGGGCATGCTAACCGAGCCTTGTACGGCTTCCTCATCAAGCTCCCATACTACAACTAGTGGAGAAACTCCACCGTGGGACTAAGAGTGAGGATGCGTTTTGAAATGCCTTCCATTCCATGCGTAACATTTCTTTTTCACAACCGAGCGGATAGTAAAGGCAACTTTAATGTCAATATGCAAATTTCCTTCTGCATCTGTTCGTGGATAGGGGGACCAGTCCACGGATGTCGGTGGTAGGTGCGACATATGCCAACGGGTGGCTTATCATTGTGGGAGCCAGTAAGACGTCGCCGGTGCCTGGAAACGGGATGAGGCGAAGACATGCACGCCGACGGATCTTACCCAGGTTCGGGGCTCTCCGTGGAGATAACACCCCTAGTCCTGCTCTGCGGGGTCTCCGCATGATCACTAGATCAATACAAGTAGCTACAAGTGCTCCTTGAGCTGTCTGGCTAGAGGAAGAAGAAGGGCAAGGCTAGCTCTCCTTTTCTCTCTATGTGGTGTGTGAAACTCTATGACATCAACCCTTTGCATGGGTGCCCTGGGGGGTTTATATAGGCCTACCCCTCAGGGGTACAACGGTAATCCGGCTGGGCGCGGGTCCCAGCCGTCAGTGTCTATGCTCGCCGGCTTCTCCGCCGGTCATTGGGGCCCGCCGACTGGTGGGTCCCGCCGGCTGCCGGCTTCTTGGCCGGCAGGCCGGCCCCACCGCTTGGGGGCTTTGTCGGCGGCTGGTTACTGTTGCCTCGCCTCTGATGACGAGGGCCTTGTCGAGGTAAGCGAGGCTACAGTGTCGCCGCCTTGCGAGCTCTCACTATAGCCTTACCTCGTCTTGTCTCCTTAATGGGGCGCACGCTTCGAGGGAGGGAGGTAGCCGGCTATTGGGTGCCGGCCACATCCCTGGCCGGCTAGAGGAAGCCAGGCCACCTTCAGATGTCTCTCTGGCAAAGGGGCTCGCCGCCCATGGGCCATACTGGCACCTGTCGTGGGTGACATCGAGGCCAACATGGCTACAGTGCCGCGCTGGACGGGAGATGGCTGGCCCGTACGGCGCCCTATGGCCACGCCTGTTCCGGGATTCGGGGGTAGTGGGCTGTACTGTGGCCACACCCCATCGTACCGCCGCTATGTGGGTACAGTCTTGGTGGGTGCAGTCTTGGCCGGCTTCTGGGAGCCGGCTTTCTTCGTGGCCGGCTTCTGGGAGTCGGTCTTCTTGGGGCCGGCTTCCTGGAGTCGGCCATCTCGTATCTTTCTTGGAGGAGGTTTCTGAGGCCGGGTCGCCTTCTGGTAGTCGGCCCCGGGGATAGCCTGCCGGGGGAAGGCGGCCCTATGCTTTGTATGCTTAAAGGCTCAAATGGCTTGGTAATTTTTCGAAGAGCCAGGGGGAGTCGGTTAGGCTACCCGTGGCCATTATCTCCGACAGTAGTCCCCGAAACTGGTTGGGCTTCGAGGCTGAGAGGAGGTCGAGAAGCTCGGTCAGCTTCTTATCTTGACGAGCCCGCAGCTAGGAGCCGGCTTCGATTGGGCGCGCCGTCTTGGCGAAATTTTTAAAGTCGGAGGGCGGGAGTCTGTTGGCGCGCGTGCCGGGCTGTGGGCCGGCCGCTCGCCGCCCGCGAACCACGTGGCGTCCCTTGGCTGAAAAGAGCCTGCCAACCCACGTGCGCGACAAGACGTCGCTGCAGGCCGAGGGCCCGCCACTCCCACGCCTAGGCCCAGGCGCGGATTCTTTGCGGCCCACAACTGTCCGCACGTCTTCCGGCGGCGGTTTCCGCTCGCTGTTTAGGGCGTAATAATCGCGAGTCGTGGGGGAGTGGGTGCAGTTAATCCCACGTTCCTCCCCACGCCTCGGCTCCTCGGCTTCGCCGCACGGGGCTATAAGTAGGGGAAGGAGGGGAAGCGGCAGACGCTCGCACGCTCCTCTCCTTTCCGCCATCTTCTTCCTCCTGCTTTCCCTCACAGCAGCGACTCGCCGCCGCGCCGTCCCACCAATCTTCACTCCGCCCCGCAGCTTTGCCGCCGCGAGGCCGTGCTTTCTCCGCCGTCGCACTCTTCCTTGCCAGCCTCTTGCCACCATGCAGTACGGCGGGGATTGGGACGGCTCCAACGTCCATATGGACCACATCGAGTTCCTCCGCAAGACGCGGCGGTTGCCCGGCGCGGACCAAGTGCGGGTCCGTCTCGCGCCTGCGAAGGAGATCACGCCGGAGCCGGAGGAAGGCGAGCGGGTAGTCTTTCGCTCGCATTTTCTGCGCGGCATCGGCTTGCCGGCGAGCGCTTTCTTCCGCTCCTTCCTTGACTTCTATCAACTCCAGCCGCACCACCTCACTCCGAACACGGTGGTGCTGCTGTCTGCCTTCGTCACCTTGTGCGAAGGCTTTCTTGGCGTTCTCCCCACCCTCGAGCTCTGGGGGGAGTTCTTCCAATCTAAGCTGGGCACCCGCATGCAGGGCGTGCCGGCCCAGAGTGGCGCCTTCATCGCAATGCGGAGGCCGGCGGCCGACAACCCCTTCCCCGTCATCACGTTAATCCAGTTGGTGAAGCTCTGGTAGAAGTCATATTTCTACATGAAGAACATCGCCCCACAAGGCGACTACGTCAACTTGCCGGCTTTCGTAGCCGGCCCACCGGCTGGGAGGCGGCCCCAGTGGTCCTATCGGGCCGTGACACTGTCGCAGGCTGGAGCCATGGCCATCGCCCGACTGTGGGTGATGATCCAGTCGGAGGGCCTGACTGGGTCCGACTTGCTGGCCGCCTTCGTCGCACGCCGGGTGCTTCCGCTTCAGAGTCGCCCTCACCTGATCTGTCAGATGAGCGGCCAACTCGACCCGAGTCGGATGTGCACCAAGGACATGCCGCATGACGAGGTGGCCCATATTGTGAATTATCTTGCGAACCGCAAGCTCTCCGCAGAGTGGCGGTTTGGCAAGGAGCCATATTCCCGTGCACATCCCCCGCCCACGGTATGTTCTCTTTTTCCCTTTCTTCTCATAGTTTTGTCGCCGAGTTCCTTTTGGCCGTCTCTGACCAGTCGGCATGCCTTGGCAGAGCCCTCTCCTTCGACCTGCAGCCGGGTCGGAGGCGGAGCGCCGATTTCTCCCCGACTGGGCGAAGCATGACCTGGAGGACCACGACTTGGGGGCGGCCGCCATGGATGAAAACACCGAGGCGGGTGGCGGCGAAGACGGCGGCGAAGCAGGCGCCTCCGGGCTGGGAGCCAGCTTCGACGACTAGCCGGATGACGACGAGGCAGAAATCGTCCCACGCCGCCAGCCGGCGCCCCGCCACGGCGCGGGTTCCTCCGCCGCGTCGCCTGCTCGGGGCGGCGGGCAGAAGCGCCGTGCCGCGTCGGGCTTGTTCGGCAGCCGGCCGAAGAAGCCCAAGGGCGGGGCGGCAGCGACCAGGCGGGATGAGGCGGCCGCGAAGGCGGCCCGCTTCCGCAAGGTGGTGAAGCAGCCGCAGATGGTGTCGGCGTAAGTGTATATTCCTCTGTACATTCTTTCTTCTTTTCTTGGTGATTTCTGAATCCTTGCCCTTTCTCAAAAAATTAGGGCTTCGCTTTTGCTCGAGCGGGTTGCTGCCGCCTTCGTCATTGGATCGCCGGGAGGATCCGGGAGCACCCGCCGCGTGGACCCGCGCGCCGAGCTTCAGGTGGCGACGGTGCAAAACGCGCGGGAGGCGTGGGAGGAGCGGGAGGCGGAGGAGTTGAGGGCGGCTGCCGCCAAGGCGACACAGGAGGAGGAGGCGGCGAAGGCGCGTGCCGACGCAGCGGCCACAGCCCAAGCGGAGGCTGCGGCCGTGGCGACAGCGGAGGGGGTCTTGCTCGTCACCCCTCTGCGTGTCACGGCGCCCGAGGTCCCAGAGCTCCCGCCAGAGGAAGCCGGCGGCGATCAGCCGGGGTTGGAGAGGGAGGACGACGTCGTCGTCCCAGAGAGGGAGGTGGCACCGGCCCCGCCGACTAGGGCGGCTCAATGCGGCCGACCGATCGTGCCGCCTGCGCAATCGGCCGGGGGCGAGCCGGCCGCGAGGACGGACCTGGTGGTCCAGTCGCCATCGCGCCAGCGCACGGGGAAAGCCGCATCGGACCCGCAGAAGGCCGCTGGCTCCAGCTCGTCGTCCCAGGACGTGGAGGCGGCCAGCGCCAGCTCGGGGTGGATGCCGGGTGGAGGGACGACTGTAGTGAACGTGGTAGCGCAGGACGTTCGGAACCGCCTTCAGTCCCAGGCTGCGGCGCTGAGGAAATACAATGACGAGTTCCTTGCGACGCGGGCGGCCATTCGGGTTAGTCTTCCTATTTTTGCTTTTTTGATCTTGGTTTCTTCCGTGGGGGCGCGTCAGCGCACCCACTGGGTGTAGTCCCCGAGTTCCGAGTCGGCTGCTGGGCAGGCGGCTTGGAACTTCTTAGCGGGCTTTGTTTTGCTATCTTGTTCTCATTCGCTCCTCTGTCTGACTTGCAGGACTACCACAACCTCCGCGCGGCTGCCTTCAACTCCCAGGCTCGGGAGCTGACCCAGAAGAATGCGGATCTGTCTGAGAGCCGGGGTAAGTGCTTCGTCTTTTATCTCACGTGGGGGCGCGTCAGCGCACCCACTGGGTGTAGTCCCCGAGATTCGGGCTGACTGCTGAGCAGTCGGGTCGGATCTTCCTTAACGACTTCTTCCTTATTGCTTCTTTCTTTTTTGTCATCCCTGCAGCGGCCAATGCCAGTCTGAGGGAACAACTGGGCGGGGCTCAGGCCGCCCTCCGTGCTAAGGAGGCCGAGTTTGACGCCTTGGCACAGGAGCGTGACCGCCTGACCAAGAGGTTGGCCGACCAGGAGAAGAGCCACAAGGCGGCCCTGAAGGCGGTGCAGGACAGCGAGGCCGCCCTCCAAGCCGAGTATGAGACAGAGGCAGCCAGCTGGGCTGAAGCGAAGCAGACGTTGATCAACGGCTATGGCCAGATCGAAGACTTGGTTGACGGTAGGCCGCCTTCTTCTTCGTCCTTGCTTGCCGCTTGCCGTTTAGCTCATTTTCCGACTTGGTGTTTTTCTCTTCTTTCTCTTTCTTCCTTGCGCAGAGTACTTCCCTGGCTACTCTAGCGCCGCCAACCAGGTCATCGAGGCCCACCGCGAGGCACGAAGGCAGGCTGGCGCCGAGATCGCGCCAAACGCTCGCCGGTCGCTGGAGGAGCAGCTCTTGGCGATTCAGGCCCGCCTCCAGCCGGCTCATCGCATGCTCCGCCGGCTTCAGCGTGTTGGGGCGCAGGTGTTGGCCGCTCTCTGGCCTGGTGAGGTGATTCCCCGCAGTCCCAGTCGGACTGCCGACTGACTGGAGGTGGCGGTCGCCCGCTTCGAGGCCTGGAAGGCTTCTGCGGCTTGGTCCGGCGCCAGGCGGGCGCTGGAGTTCGCCAAGGCCTGGTATCCCGAGCTGAGTCTGGACCAGCTGGCCACCTGGCGGCAGGAGGCCGACACAGAGCTGGAGCCGGCGCGGCCGGCTATCATCCAGCGGGCTTCGGCGATTGCCGATTACACCGACACCAGCGCCTTCGCTCCTGAGGTGGACGACAACGGGGTTGCCCAGCCGGAGGAGTGGTTCGGGCTAAACTCGGCAGACAGCGAGGACTCGGCGGAGGAGATCGACTCCAGCGACGAGGGCGAGGAGGAGGAGGAGGAGGAGGAGGGTGAAGACGCCGCGCCAGATGGTGGAGCGGCCGGTCAGCCTCAGCTTGACCGTGCCTCCAGCAACAAGGCACGCGTGGGTGCACCGTCTGCAGCCGGCGATGATCAAACCGAGACCCGCCAGCCCGGCTCCCCTGCTGCGCCCTTAGTCTAGTCTGCTGCCTCTACTTTCCTGTTTCACCATTCTTGGAACAGTGTTTTGTTAAGTTTGCACAATTCCATCCACTGGGGGTGTATTCGAACTATATTGACTGCCGGCCTGTTTGGGGCCTTATGTGTAAATATAATTATGCATGCATTTGGCTTTCCCTTGTTCTTTGCTTTTCATCCTTCGGCTGTTTCCTTTGCCGCCCTCCCTTGGTTGCCGCCTTCCCAGCCGGACAGCTGCTCTGCAATCTGTGGCTGGGGAAATGCTTGCGAGGGCAAGTACTCTAGCTTTGTTGGATTATAGCGAAGTGATTGGGAGGCCAGCCAGCCGGCTGTTTTGACAGCCGGTAGGCGTGGTTGGAGGCCGTCTTTGCGTTATATAAGTTCATTAGTCCTTAGCCATTTTTCGTGTGGGCATCCTTTCTGCCTTTGGCTCTTGCCAGTCGGACAATCGGTTCTTCGAGCTGCGACTTTCAACAAGAGAGGGCTCGGGTGCCGGCACACTACTTGTCTGACTTCAGGTAGAACTTTTAATATAACTTAAGGCGGCCAGTCCCCGGGCCGACTAGTCGAACCCGGTGCCAGACAGAAAAATCAAATGTAATAATACATTCATGAGTATGACGCTCGTCATTCATAGATAAAGGAGGGCAGTCCCCGAGTGCTCATCGGGGGGCCCATTTGTCTCATATTTAATAAAAACGGTAGCATGGTACATACTGCTTTCAACTGTAAAATCTTCTCAGGAGGTTCGCGTTCCATGGTCGCTCCGAGTCCTTGCCGGAATCATCCCTCTTGCGTGCTCTTGGTTTTTGTGCGTCGATCAGGTAGTAGGAGTCGTTGCCTAGTGCCTTGCTGATGATGAAAGGGCCTTCCCAAGGGGCCGAGAGCTTGTGCTGGCCGGCTGTTCGCTGGATCAGCCGAAGCACAAGGTCGCCCTCTTGGAAAGATCTTGGCTTGACCTTTCGGTTGTGGTAACGGCGCAAACCCTGCCGGTAGATGGCGGATCGGCTGAGTGCTAACAGCCGGCCTTCTCCCAGCAGGTCGACGCCGTCTTCTCGCGCTTCCTTGGCCTCCGCCTCCGTGTACATGGTGACCCGAGGCGAGTCGAACTCGATGTCAGTTGGGATGACAGCCTCGGCACCATATACAAGGAAGAACGGAGTGAAGCCGGTTGACTTGTTTGGGGTAGTACGCAGACTCCAGAGGACAGCCGGCAGCTCACCGAGCCAGCAGCCGGCCGATCGCTCCAGTGGTACGACCAGTCGGGGCTTGATGCCGGAGAGGATGAGTCCGTTTGCTCGCTCAACCTAGCCGTTTGACTGCGGGTGGGCAATGGATGCTAAGTCCAGTCGGATGCCCTGTGTCGCACAGAAACGTGCCAGTGCTCCTTTGGCAAAGTTTGTGCCGTTGTCGGTGATGATGCTGTGCAGCACGCCATACCGAGTAGTGATGTCGGCAATGAATGTCACGGCAGTCGGCCCGTTCAGCTTCTTGATCGGCTTCGCTTCGATCCACTTGGTAAATTTGTCCACGGCGACAAGCAGATGTGTCAAGCCGCCGCGGGCTGTCTTGAATGGTCCCATCATGTCCAGCCCCCAGACGGCAAAGGGCCAGGTGAGGAGGATGGTCTTGAGTGCAGAAGTCGTCATGTGTTGCTTGAAACTGAAGACTTGGCATCCTTTGTAGCATTTGACTATCTCTTTGGCATCTTCCAAAGCAGTCGGCCAGAAGAAACCATGGCGGAAAGCTTTGGCCACAAGTGATCTTGAGGCTGCGTGGTGGCCGCATTCACCTTGGTGGATATCCTTGAGGATTGCTACACCTTTCTCTGGCTCGACGCAGCGCTGGAAGACTCCAGTGACGCTGCGCCTGACAAGTTCTCTGTTTATTATTGCATATGCTCCGGCTCGGCATTGCACTAGTCTTGCCGAGATCTCATCAGTCGGCAACTCTCTGTTGACTAGGAAGTTGAGGATTGGGCTGGGCCCATGATGGAGCTGTGACTTCTTCTACTGTTAGTACGGCCACTGTGACTCGGGTGGGTGGGTT